>NW_026294412.1:0-121742 GCF_007827085.1 Peromyscus californicus insignis | reverse complement strand
TATATTTAGGAAGTGATCTCCTATGCCAATGCGTTCAAGACTACTTCCTACTTTCTCTTCTAGCAGGTTCAGAGTAGCTGGATTTATGTTGAGGTCCGTGATCCACTTGGACTTAGATAGATATGGATCTATTTGCAGCCTTCTACATGTTGATATCCAGTTATGCCAGCACCATTGAATATGCTTTCTTTTTTCCATTGTACACTTTTGGCTTCTTTGTCAAAAATTATATGTTCATAGGTGTGCGGATTAATGTCAGGGCCTTCAGTTCGATTCCATTGGTCCACATTTCGGTTTTGTGACAGTACCAAGCGGTTTGTATTACTGTAGCTCTATAGTAGAGCTTGAAGTCAGGGATCGTGATGCCTCCAGAGGTTGTTTGATTGTACAGGATTCTTTTGGCTATCCTGAGTTTTTTGTTTTTCCATATGAAGTTGAATATTATTCTTTCCAGGTCTGTGAAGAATTGTGTTGGTATTTTGATGGGGATTGCATTGAATCTGTAGATTGCTTTTCCTAAGATTGCCATTTTTACTATGTTAGTCCTGCCTATCCATGAGCATGGGAGATCTTTCCATTTTCTGACATCTTCTTCAATTTCTTTTTTCAGGGACTAAAGTTCTTGTCATATAGGTCCTTCACTTGCTTGGTTAGTGTTACCCCAAGGCATTTTATGTCATTTGTGGCTATTGTAAAGGGTGATGTATCTCTGATTTCCTTCTCAGCTTCTTTGTCCATTGTATATAGGAGGGCTACTGATTTTTTTTTTAGTTGATCTTGTATCCTGCTATGTTGCTGAAGGTTTTTATAAGTTGTATCAGTTCCTTGGTTGAATCTTTGGGGTCACTCAAGTATACTATCGTGTCATCTGCAAATAGGGAAAGCTTGACTTCTTCCTTTCTAATTTGTATCCCCTTAATCTCCTTATGATGTCTTAATGCTCTGGCTAGAACTTCAAGTACTATATTGACTAAGTAAGGGGAGAGCGGACAGCCTTGCCTCATTCCTGATTTTAATGGGATTGCTTTGAGTTTCTCTCCATTTAATTTGATGTTGGCTGTTGGCTTGCTGTAAATTGCCTTTACTATGTTTAGGTATGTTCCCTGTATTCCTGATCGCTCCAAGACCTTTATCATGAAGGGATGGTGGATTTGGTCAAATGCCTTTTCTGCAGCTAGTGAGATGATCATGTGGTTTTTTTCTTTGAGTTTGTTTATATGGTGTATTACATTGAAGGACTTTCATATGTTGAACCATGCTTGCATCCCTGGAATGAAGCCTACTTGATCACAGTGGATAATTGTTTTGATGTGTTCTTGGGGTCTGTTTGCCAGTACTTTATTGAGTATTTTTGCATCAATATTCATGAGGGAGAACAGTGTATAGTCCTCTTTCTTGTTGTATCCTTGTTTGGTTTAGAAATCAAGGTAATTGTAGCCTCATAGAAGGAGTTTGGTAATCATCCTTCTGTTTCTATTGTGTGGAACAATTTAAAGAGTATTGGTATTAACTCTTCTTTGAAGATCTGGTAGAATTCTGTGCTGAAACCATCTGGTCCTGGGCTTTTTTTTGGTTGAGAGACTTTTAATGACTGTTTTTATTTCCTTAGGGGTTATTGGACTATTTAAATAGTTTATCTGGTCTTGATTTAACTTAGGTATGTGGTACCTATTCAGAAAATTATCCAATTCTTTTAGATTTTCCAATTTTGTGGAATAGATGTTTTTGAAGTGTGACCTGATGATTCTCTGGATTTCCTCAATGTCTGTGGTTATGTCCCCCCTTTTAATTTCTGATTTTGTTAATTTGGATGCTCTCTTTCTGTCTTTTGGTTAGTTTCGATAAGGGCTTGTCTATCTTGTTGATTTTCTTAAAGAACCAACTCTTTGTTTCATTAATTTTTTGTATTGTTCTCTGTTTCAATTTTATTGATTTCAGCTCTCATTTTCATAATTTTCTGGCATCTATTCTTCCTAGGAGACTTGGCTTCTTCCTGTTCTAGAGCTTTCAGGTGCACTGTTAAGTCACTAGTGTGAGATTTCTCCAACTTCTTTATGTGGGCATTTAGTGCTATGAATTTCCCTCTTAGCACTGCTTTCATAGTGTTCCATAAGTTTGGATATGTGGTGTCTTCAATTTCATTGATCTCTAGGAAGTCTTTAATTTCTTTCTTTATTTCTTTCTTAACCCATTGGTGATTCATTTCGGCATTATTCAGTTTCCATGAGATTGTAGGTTTTCTGTAGGTTTTGTTGCTGTTGAAATCTAACTTGAAACTATGGTAGTCTGATAGAACGCAGGAGGTGATTCAAATTGTTTTGTGTCTGTTGAGATTTGTTTTGTGGCCAAGTAAGTGGTCGATTTTAGAGAATGTTCCATGGGGTGCTGAGAAGACGGTATATTCTTTTTTGTTAGGATGGAATGTTCTGTAGCTATCGATTAAGTCAATTTGAGATCCAAGGCCAGAACCCAGGTGGAGCTCCAGGAGTCCAATTGGCGAGAAAGAGGCGGGTTTGTATGAGCGAGAATTGTTGAGACCAAGGTTGGAAAAAGCACAGGGACAAATAGCCAAATGAATGGAAACACATGAATTATAAACCAATAGCTGAGGAGCCCCTAACTGGATCAGGCCCTCTGGGTGAGTGAGACAGTTGATTAGCTTGATCTATTTGGGAGGCATCCAGGCAGTGGGACTGGGACCTGTCCTCAGTACATGAGCAGGCTGTTTGGAACCTGGGGCTTGTACAGGGATACTTAGCTCAGCCTGGGAGGAGGGGACTGGACCTTCCTGGACTGAATCTATGAAGTTGAACTCAATCCTCAGTTGAGTCTTTGCCCTGGAGGAGATGGGAATGGGGGTTGGGCTGGGCAGAGGAGGGCGAAGGAGGGGGGAAAACAAGGGAATTATTGGCTGATATGTAAAATTAAGCTAAATTATAAAATAAAATTTAAAAAAATTCTTATGTCATAAAGGTCAAATATCAAAAATATACTTATTGAGCACCAGAAATTAAATAAAACAAAAAAACTCAGTGGTATAGGTCTAATATCCAAAATATATATATTGAACACAAGAAATTGAATAAATCAAAAACTATCACACGATGAATTTCTGTATCCAAAATAAATATTGAACCAAAGAATCTAGATAAATAAAACAAAAATTATCATCTGATAAAGGTCTATTACCCATAATATGCAGAGTAAAGACAAGAAACCAGTTAAAAAAACCAAAATTTCTCTTCTGATAATGGACCAATATAAAAAATATACTTATTGAACACAAAAAATTAAAAAACAAATTTTTTTGACAAAGGTCTAGTACCAAAGTTACATATGAACACAAGAAATCAGATAAATAAAACAAAAATCATCATCAGGTAAATGTCCAATATTCAAAATATACATATTGAACCTAAAAAATTAAATAAAACAAAAATACTCATCTGAAAATGCTCTAATATCTAAAATATACATATGGAACACAAGAAATCAGAAAAATAAAACAAAAATTCTCATCTGATTAAGGGCTAACTAATATCAACAGTATACATATTGAACTTAAGAAATCAGATAAATAAACAAAAATTCTTACCTTAAAAAGTTCTAATATCAAAAATACACATATTGAACATAATTAGCTAAGTAAAACAAAAATTCTCCTGGTATAGGTCTAATATCAACAATATATTTATTAAACACATGAAATTAAAAAAACAAAAATTCTCATTTAATAAAATTTTAATATCAAAAATACTCTTATTGAACAAAATTAAGTAAATAAAACAAAAATTCTCATCTGATAAAGGTCAAATATCAACAATATACATATTTAACATAAGAAATCATAAAAAAACAAAAATCTCATGAGATAAAAGTTAAATATCAAAAATATACTTATTGAACACAAGACACTAAATAAAACAAAAATTCTCTCCTGATAAAGGTCTAATAACCAAAATAGATATTAAACCCAAGGAAATAGATAAAAAAAACAAAAATTCTCATTTGATAAAGGTGTAATATCCAAAATATACATATTGAACTCCAGAAATTAAATAAATAAAACAAAAATTCTCATCAGATAAAGGTCTATTATCAATAATATACAGAGTGAAGACAAGATATCAGATAAGTGAAACAAAAATTCCCCTGTGATAAAGGTCTTATTCCAAAACATACATGCTGAGCACAAAAATTCAGATGAATAAAACAAAAATTCTCGTCTAATAATACTCTAATATCCAAAATATATATATAAATATTGAACACAATTAGATAAATGAAAAAATTCTCATCTGACAAACATTTATTATCCATAAAATATATATATGGAACTTAATTAGTTTAATAAAACAAAAGTTCTCTTCTTATAAATGCTTAATATCAAAAATATACATTTTGAACATAATTAAATAAATAAAAAAAAATTCTCATTTAATAAAGGTTTAATATCCAAAATTCCATATTGAACCAAAGAAATCACATAAATAAAACAAAAATACTCATCTCATAAAGATCTAATATCAGAAATATATTTATTGAACACAAGAAATTAAATAAAACAAAAATTCTCCTCTGATAAGTCTAGTATCCAAAATTACAAATTGAATTCAAGAAATTATATAAATAAAACAAAAATTGTCATCAGATCAATATTTAATATCCAAAATATACATATTGGACGCAAGAAATCATATAAATAAAACAAAAATTCTTATCTAATAAAAGTTTAATATCAAAAATATACATATTGAACATAATTAGGTAAATAAAACAAATATTCTCACCTGATAAAGGTCTAATATACAAAACACGTATTGAACCCAAGAAACTAGATAACCAAAACAAAAATTATTAACTGATAAAGGTCTAATATCCAAAATACATATTGAATCCAAAAACCAGACAAAAAACAAAATTCTTATCTGACAAAGGTCTAATATCTGAAACACACATATTGAACTCAAGAAAAAAAAATAAAAATGCTCATCTGACAAAGTCTAATATCAAAAATATACATATAGAACATAATTAGGTAAATGAAACATAAATTCTTTTCTGATAAAAGTCTAATATCCATAACATACATATTGAATATAAGAAATTAAATAAAACAGAAATTTTTATCTGATAAAAGTCTAATATTAAAAATATACATATTGAACACAAGAATTCAAATAAAAAAATTCGCATCTGATAAAAGTCTAATTATAAAAATATACTTATTGAACAAAATAAATTAAATAAATTAAAAATTCTCATCTGACAAAAATCTAATATCCAAAATACACACATTGATCACAAGAAAACAGATAAATAAAACAAAAATTGTCATCTGATTAAAGTCTAATATCTAAAATATGCATATTGAACACAAGAAATTATATAAAACAAAAATTCTCACTTGTTAAAAGTCTAATAAACAAAAAAAACCATTGAACACCAGAAATCAGATGCATAAAATAAAAATTCTCATCTTATAAAGGTGAAATATCAAAAATATATTTATTGGACACAAGAAATTAAATAAAACAAAAATTTTTCTCTGCAAAAATTCTAATATCCAAAATATACATATTTAACACGAGAAGTTCAATAAAACAAAAATTCTCATCTTATAAAGGCCTAACATTGGGGGCTGGAGAGATGGCTCAGTGGTTAAGGGCACTGGCTGCTCTTCCAAAGATCCTGAGTTCAATTCCCAGCAACCACATGGTGGTTCACAGCCATCTGTAATGAGATCTGGCACCCTCTTCTGGCCAGCAGGCATATATGCAGACAGAACTTTGTATAATAAATAAATAAATAAATAAATAAAGTCCTAATATCAAATATATACATATTAAACACAAAAATTGGATACATAAAACAAAAATTCAAATGTTATAAAGGTCGAATATCAAAATATACTTTTTGAACACAAAAATCAGTTAAATAAAACAAAAATTCTTATCTGAATAAGGTCTAATATCAACAGCATGATTATTGGACTGAAGACATCAGATAAATTAAACCAAAAATACTCATCTGAAAAAGGTCTAATATCAAATAAATACTGAACATAATTAGGTAAATAAAACAAAATTTCTCATCTGATAAAGTCTATCTAATTTCAAAACTATACATACTGAACACAAGAAATTAATTAAAACAAAAATTATCATCTCATGAAAGTCTAATATCCAAAATATACATGCTAAACACAAGAAATCAGTTAAATAAAACAAAAATTCTCATCTGCTAAAAGTCTAATATCCAAAATATACATATTGAACCGAAGAAACTAGATAAATTGAACAAAAACTCTCATTAGATAAAGGTCTAGTATCCAAAATATACATATTGAACACCAGAAATCAGATAAATAAAACAAAAATTTTCACCTGATAAAGGTCTAATATTCAAAATATACATACTGAACACAAGAAATTAAACAATTGAAAAATTCTAATCCGATAAAGGTCTAATATCAAAAATATGCATATGGAACATAATTAGATAAATAAAACAAAAATTCTCATCTGATAAACAACTAATATCCAAATTGTGGAAGTCAAATATATAAAACAAAATTTCTCATCTGATGAAAGTCTAATATCCAAAATGTACATACTAAACACAAGAAATTAAAAAAAATTCTCACTTGATGAAAAACCTAATATCTAAAATATATATATTGAACACAAGAAATCAAATATATGAATCAAAATTTCTCATCTGATTAAGGTCTAATATCCAAAATATACATACTGAACATAAGAACTTAAATAAAACAAAAATTCTCACCTGATAAAAGTCTAATATCAAAACTACACATATTGAACACAAGACATCAGACAAACAATACTAAATTTTTCATCTGAAAAAGATGAAATATAAAAACTGTACATATTGAAAACAAGAAATCAGATAAATATAACAGAAATTCTGATCTGATAAAGGTCTAACATTCAAAATATACATATAGAACACATGAAATTAGAAAAACAAAACAAAATTCTCATGCGATAAATGACTAATATGAAAAATATACTTATTGAACACAAAAATTTAAAATAAAAATTATGATCTGATAAACTTCTAATATATAAAAAATATACCTATTGAACACAAGAAATCAGATAAATAAAACAAAAATTCTCATTTCTTAAAGGTCTAAATCAAAAATATACATATTGAACACAAGAAACCAGAAAAATAAATAAAAAATTCTCACTTGATAAAGATCTAATATCCAAAATATTCATACTGAAATCAAGAAATTAAATTGAAGAAAAATTTGCATCTGATAAAGGTCTAATATCAAAAACATGCATATTAAACATAGTTAGAAAAATAAAACAGAAATTCCCAACTGATAAAATTCTAATACCCAAAATATACATTTTGAACATAAGAAACCAGTTAAATAAAAGGAAAATTCTCACCTGAAAAAGGTATAATATCAAAATATACAGGCTGAACACAAGAAATTAAATAAAAGAAAAATTCTCACCTGATAAATATCTAATATCCAAATTATGGAAATCAAATATATAAAACAAAATTTCTCATCTGATGAAAGTCTAATATCCAAAATATACTTATTGAACATAATTAGACAAATAAAACAAAAACTCTCTTCTGATAAATATCTAATATCCTTAATATACATACAAAACACAAGAAATTAAATAAAACAAAAATTCTCACCTGATAAAGAATTAATATCAAAAATATGCATACTGAATACAAGAAATCAAATATATAGAACAAAAATTTTCATCTGATAATGGTCTAATTTCCAAAATATAAATATTTAACACAATAATTCACAAAAATAAAACAAAAATTATCACCTGATAAAGAATTAATATCCAAATATACATATTGAAAAGAAGAAATCAGAAAAACAAAACAAAATTCTCAAGAGATAAAGGTATAATATGAAAAATATAATTATTGAACACAAGAAATTTGAAAAAACAAAAATTATGATCAGATAAAGGTCTAATATAAAAAAATACACATTGAACACAAGAAATTAGATAAATAAAACAAAAGTCTCATCTGTTAATCATCTAATATCCAAAAACACATACAGAACACAAAAAATAAGACAAATCAAACATAAATCTCATCTGATAAAAGTCTAATATGAAAACTATGCATATTGAACACAAGAAATCAGATAAATAAAATATATATATATACACAGGAAACCAGATAAATAAAACAAAAAATTTCATCTGATAAATGTCTAATATCAAAAATAAACATATTGAACACAAGAAATTAAATATAACAAAAATTCTCACCTGATAATTAATATCCCAAATATACACATTGAAAACATCAAATCAGAAAAACAAAATTCTCATGTGATAAAGGTTTATCAAAAATACACATATTAACCACAAGAAATCAGATCAATAAAACAAAATTTCTCAACTGATAAAAATCTAAGATCCAAAATATTCATACTGAACACAAGAAATTAAAAAAGAAAAATTCATATCTGATAAAGGTCTGATATCAATAATATGCAATTGGAACATAACTAGATATACAAAACATAAATTCCCTTCTGATAAAAGTCTAATAAACAAAACATATATATATTGAACACAAGAAATTAGATAAATAAGGAAAATTCTCATCTGATAAAGGTCTATTGTCCAAAATATACATACTGAGCACAAGAAAATTAAATAAAACAAAAATTCTCACCTGATAAACAACTAATATCCAAAATATGCATAGTGAACATAGGAAATCAATTATGTAAAACAAAAATTCTCATCTGACAAAGGTCTAAATCCCAAAATACACATATTGTATGTAATTAGACAAATAAAACAAAATCTCTCACCTGATAAAGATCTAAAACCTTAACATACATACTGAACACAAGAAATTAAGTAAAACAAAATTTCTCACTTTATGAAGGTCTAATATTCAAAATATGCCTACAGAACACAAGAAATCAGAAAAACAAAACAAAATTTTCACGCGATAATGGTCTTTTATGAAAAATATACTTATCGAACACAAGAAATTAATAAAACAAAAGTTCTGATCTGTTAAGGGTCTAATAAAAAAACACACATATTGAACACAAGAAATCAGATAAATAAAATAAAAATCTCATCTGTTAAACGTCTAATATCTAAAATTTACTTATTGAACCAAAAAAATAAGACTAATCAAACATAAATTCTGATCTGATATCAAAAATATGCATATTGAACCAAAAACAGATAAATTAAACAAAAATACTCAACTGATAAAGGTGTAACATCAAAAATATGCATATTGAACAGCAGAAATCAGATAAATAAAAAGAAAATTCTCATCGGATAAAGGTCTAATATCCAAAATACACATTTTTTGGGGGGTGTGGTTTCAAGACAGGGTTTTTCTGTGTAATTTTGCACCTTTTCTGACACTCACTTGGTAATCCATGCTGGCCTCGAACTCACAGAGATTCGCCTGGTTCTGCCTCCCGAGTGCTGGGATAAAAGGTGTGTGCCAACACCCCCTGCCTAAATAGCTAAGTACTCATTAACTCTTCTTTTTTTTCTATTTTTTTCCCAGAGCTAAGGACCGAACCCAGGACCATACGCTTGTTAGGCAAGCACTCTACCACTGAGGTAAATCCCAGACCCCTGAAAGTTTTTATCTGATAAAGGTCTAATATGAAAAATATACATACTGAACACAAGTAATTAAATAAATTAAAATTTCTCACCTTATGGTGATATTTTATTTTGTACTAAAATGTTATTTGTATGTTAATAAATAAAGTTGCCCCGGGGGTCAGAGCTATTAGCAAGCCAAAGGAAAGCTGGGTGGTGGTGACATATGCTTGTAATCCTAGCACTTGATAGGCAGAGCTAGGTAAGTCTCTGTGTGTTCAGGGATACAGCCAGCATTGGATACACATGCCTTTAATCTCAATAACAACAATAGAAGACCTGGAGGTCTGTACAGACAGGCAGTGATGAGGCAGTCATGTGGTTGGGTTTACAACCAATGAGAAGGCAGAACAGAAAGTCTATATAAAGACTTTAACACAGGAAGTAGCTCTCTTTTGGAGAGGTAGGACCACCGCAGGAGGAAGGGTAAGGTTTTAACTCTTAGCTCTGACCTCTTGGCTTTCTGCTTTGCATTGGTTCTGTGTTTCTTATTTAATAAGACAGTTGGTTACATCTACACCTTATAAAGAACTAATATCAAAAATATTCATACTGAACACATGAAATCAAATATTTAAACAAAAATTCTCATCTGATAAGGTCTAATATCCAAAATATACATATTGAACATAAATAGATAAATAAGACAAAATTTCTCATCTGTTAAAGGTCTAATATTCCAAAATATACATACTGAACACAAGAAATTAAATAAAAGAAAATTCTCACCTGACAAAGGTCTAATATCCTAAATATTAATATGGAATGTAATTAGATAAATAAAACAAAAATTCTGATCTGATGAACGTCTAATATCCAAAATATACATATTGAACATAATTAGAAAAGTAACACAAAAATTCTCATCTGAAAGTATTCTAATATCCAAAATATACACATTGAACACAAGAAACTAAATGAAACAAATATTCTCACCTGGTAATCGTCATTATCCAAATATACAAAATTGAAAACTAGAAATCACATAAATAATACAAAAATTCTTTTGTGATATAGATATAATATCAAAAATATACATATTGAACATAATCAGATAAATAAAACAAAAATTGTCATCTGATATAAGTCTATTATCCAAAATATCCATAAGGAACATAATTGGATAAGTAAAACAAAAATTCTATTCTGATAAATTTCTCATAACCAAAACATACATATTGAAAACCAGAAATTAAGCAAAATATTGATAAAGCTCTAATATAAAAAAATACATATTGACAAAAAAGAAATCAGATAAATAAGTCAAGAACTCTGGTCTGATAAAGGTCTAATATCTAAAATATACATATTCAACATAATTAGATAAATAATACAAAAAATTCTCATCTGATATAGGTCTAATATCCAAAATATACATACTAAAAAAATTAAATAAAACAAAAATTATCAGCTGATAAAGTTCTAGTATCCAAAATATACTTACTGAACACAAGAAATTAAATAAAACAAAAATTCTCACCTGAAAAAAACATATCCAAAATATGCACACTGAACACAGGAAATCAGATAAATAAAACAAAAATTCTCATCTGTAAAAGGTATAATATCTAAAATCAATACACTGAACAGAAGAAATTGCTTAAATAAAATAAAAATTCTCATCAGATTAAGGTCTAATATCCAAAATATATACATTGAACACAAGAAATCATACAAATAAACCAAAACTTCTCATCTGATAAAGGTCTAATTTTTAAAATATACATATTGAACATAAATAAATAAATAAAACAAAAATTCTGATCTGATAAAGGTCTGTTATCCAAAATATATATATTGAAAACAGGAAATCAGATGAATAAAAAAAGTCTCATTTGATAAAGACCTAATTTCAAAAAATACATATTGAACATAATTAGATAATAAAACAAAAATTTAGATCGGTTAAAACTCTAATATCAAAAATGTATTTATTGAACACAAGAAATTAAATAAAACAAAACTTCTCACCAAATAAAGGTCTAATAACCATATTAAACATATTGAACACTAGAAATAAGATGAAGGAAACAAAAATTCTAACATGATAAAGGTCTAATATCCAAAATATACATATTAAACACAAGAAATTAGAAAAAAAGCAAAAATTATCAGCAGTAAGTCTAACATACTAAATATAAATATTGAACACAAGAATTCAGATAATTTAAAAAAATTCTCATCTGATAAAGGTCTAACATCAAAAATATAAATATTGAACACAAGAAATAAAAAAATTCTCATGTGATAAAGTCAAATTACAAAAAATTATCTTATTGAACACAAGAAAATAAATAAAACAAAAATTCTCTTCTGATTAATGTCTAATATCAAAAATGAACATATTCAACATAATTAGATAAATACAATGAAAATTCTCATCTTTAAAGGTCTAAGGTCAAAAATATACATATTGAACACAAGAAATCAAATATATAAATCAAAAATCCTCATCTGATAAAGGTCTAATATCCAAAATATACATGCTGAACACAAGAAATTAAATAAAACAGAAACTCTTACATGATAAAGTTTTATGTCCAAAATATACATATTGAAAATAAGACATTAGATAAACAAAACAAAAATTCTCATCTTATACATGCCTTATATCCAAAATACACATATTAAAAACAGGATGTGAAATACACAAAACAAAAATTCTCAACTGATGAAGGTCTAATATTAAAAATATACATATTGAACACAAGAAATCACATCAATGAAACAAAAAATCTCACCTGTTGAAGGTCTAATACTCAAAATGTAAATACAGAACACAAGAAATCAGAAAAAGAAAAAAAATCTCATGTGATAAAGGACTAATATGAAAAATATACATATTGAACAGAAGAAATTAAATGAACCAAAAATACTGATCTGATAAAGGTCTAATATCCTAAATACACATATTGAATACAAGAAATCTGATAAATAAAACAAAAATTCTCTCCTAATAAGGGTCTAATATCCAAAATATACATATTGAACACAAGATATCAGGTAAATAAAACAAAATTTTCATTTCATAAAAGTATAATAATTTAAATATACATTTTGAACACATTAATTTAGAAAAAACCAAAAATTATCAGTGTTAGGTCTAATATTCACAATATACAAATTGAACACAAGAAATCAGATAATTAAAAAAATTATGATCTGATAAAGCTCTAATACCAGAATATACATATTGAACACAAGAAAATAAATAATCTAAAAATTCTAACCTGACAAAGGTCATCTTCCAAAATATATATATTGAAAATTAGAAATCAGATAAATTAAACAAATATTCTGATTTGATAAAGGTCCTAAATCCAAAACAGACATACTGAACATTACTAGATAAATTAAACAAAAATTTTCATCTCATGAAGGTCTAATATCCAAAATATACACACTGAACATGAGAAATTAAATAAAAAAGAAATCCACCTGATAACAAACTAATATCCAAAATATACATACTGTACACAAGAAATCAAATATATAAAATAAAAATACTCATCTTATAAAGGTTTAATATCAAAAATGGATGTATTTAACATAATTAGATAAATAAAATGAAAATTCTCATCTGATAACGGTCTAATATCCAAAATATATGTACTGAACACAAGAAATTAAATCAAACAGAAATTCTCATCTGATAAATGTCTAATACCCAAAATATACATATTGAACACAAGAATTTAGATAAATAAAACAAAAATTCTGATCTGATAAAGGTCTAATACCAAAAATATTCATATTGAACACAAGAGGTCAGATAAATAAAACAAAAATATTCATCTCATAAACATCTAATATCCAAAATCTACATATTGAACACAGTAAACTGGAAAAAAATTATCAGTGGTAAGTTTAATATTAAAAATATAAAAATTAAACAGAAGAAATCAGATAAATACAACTAAAATTCTGAACTGAGAATGGTCTTATATCAAATATGGACATATTGAACATAATTAGATAAATAAAACATAATAATTCATCTGATAAAAGTCTAACATCAAAAATATTCACACTGAACACAAGAAATTAAATAAAACAAAAATTCTCACCTGATAAAGGTCTATTACCCAAAATATACATATTGAACACAAGAATTCAGACAAATAAAAGAAAAATACTTGTCTGATAAAGATCTAATATCAAAAATATACATAATGATCATATGAAATCAGATAAATAAAAAATTCTCATCTGATAAAGGTCTAATAAAGAAAATATACATATTGAACACAAGATTTAAAAAAAAAACAAAAAAATCATGTGTCAAAGGTCAAATTACAAAAATATTACTATGAAACACCAGAAATTAAATAAAACAAAAATTCTCATCTGATAATGTTCTAATATAAAAAATACACCTATTGAACACAAGAAATTGGACAAATAAAACAAAAATTCCCATCTGGTAAAGCTCTATTATCCAAAATATACATATTGAATATAGGAAATCAGAAAAATAAAATGAAAATTCTCATCCAATAATGGTCTAATATCAAACATATGCATATGGAACACAAGAACTGGATGAATAAAACAAAAATTCTCATCTGATAAATGTCTAATATACAAAATATACATATTAAACACAGGATACAATATTAAAAGAAAACAAAAATTCTCATCTGATAACAGTCTAATATCAAAAATATACATATGGAACACAAGAAAGCAGATAAATAGAAAAATTCCCATCTGATAAAAGTCTAATATCTAAAATATACATATTGAATACAATAATTAAAAAAAACAAAAATTATTAGTGATAGTTCAAATATCTACAATATACATATTGAACTCAAGACATCAGAAAAATAAAACAAAAATTCTGATCTGATAAATGTCAAATATCCAAATCAGACATACTGAAGATAATTAGATAAATAAAACAAAAATTAACACCTGATAAATATCTAGTATCCAAAATATACACATTGAACACAAGAAATCAGATAAATAAAACAAAAAAACTCATCTGATATAGATCTAATATGGAAAATATATATATTGAATAAAAGAAATCAGATAAAGAAAATGAATATTCACATCAGATAAAGCTGTATTACCCAAAACATACATATTGAACATAAGTAGTTAAATTAAAGGAAAATTCTCATCTAATAAAAGTCTACTATCCAAAATAAACATACAGGACACAAGAAATCAGATAAATAAAATGAAATTTCTCATCTGATAAAGGTGTATTATCAAAAATTAGCCGGGCGGTGGTGGCGCACACCTTTAATCCCAGCATTCGGGAGGCAGAGGCAGGTGGATCTCTGTGAGTTCGAGGCCAGCCTGGTCTACAAGGCAAGTTCCCCAGGAAAGGCGCAAAGCTACACAGAGAAACCCTGTCTCAAAACCCGCCCTCCCCCCAAAAAAAGGTGTATTATCAAAAATATACATATTGAACACAGAAATTAAATAAAACAAAAATTCTCACCTGAGAAAGAACTGATATCCAAAATACACATATGAACACAAGAAATCAAATATAGAAAACAAAAATTCAAACCTGATCAAGGTCGAATATACAAAATATACATATTGAACACAATAAATCAGATAAATAAAACAAAGTTCTCACCAGATAAAGGTCTAATTTTAAAAACATACATATGGAACACATGAAATTAGAAAAACAAAACAAAATTCTCATCTGATAATGGTCTAATATCCAAAATGTAAATATTGAATATAATTACTAAAAAAATTATTAGTGGTAGATCTAATATCCAAAATATACATATTGAACACAAGAAATCAGATAAATAAAACAAAAATTCTGAGCTGAAAAATGTCGAATATCCAAAACAGACATACTCAATATAATTAAATAAATAAAACAAAAATTCTCACCTGATAAATGTGTAATATCTAAAATATACATATACAACACAAGAAATCAGGTAAATAAAATAAAAATTCTCATCTGATAAAGGTCTAATATCAAAAATATACATATTGAACACAGGAAATCAGATAAGTAAAATGAAAATTCTCCTCTAATAAAGATCTAATATCCAAAATATACATACTGAATACACAAAGTCATAAAAATGAAACAAAAATTCTCATCTGATAAAGATATAATATCCAAAGTATATATGTTGAACACTAGAAATTAGATAAATAAAAAATTTTTATCTGATAAATGCTAATATACAAAATATACATATTGAAAACAATAAATAAGAAAAAAACAAAAATTATCAGCAGTAGGTCTAATATCCAGAATATACATATTGAACACAAGAAATCAAATAAAAGAAAAATTCTCACCTGATAAAGATCTAATATCCAAAACAGACATAATAAACATAATTATATGAATTAAACAAAAATTCTCACCTGATAAAAGTCTAATATCCAAAATATACATATTGAACACAAGAATTAAGACAAATAAAACAAATATTCTTATCTGATAAAGATCTAATATCAAAACTGTACATGTTGAACACAAGAAATCGGATAAATATAACTAAATTTCTTACCTTATAAAGGTCTAATATTCAAAATGTATATATAAAACACAAGAAGTCAGATAAACAAAACAAAATTCTTATCTGATTAAGGTCTAATATCCAAAATATACATATTGAACACAATAAATTAGAAAAAAACAAAAATTTTTAGCTGTAGCTCTAATATCCAAAATATGCATATTGACCACAAGAAATCAGATAATACGAAAACATTCTGATCTGATAATGGTCTAATATTGCAAAAGGACATATTGAACATAATTAGATAAATAAAATGAAAATTCTCATCTGATAAAGGTCTAATATCCAAAATATACATATTAAAGACAGGATATGAGATAAATAAAACAAAAATTCTCATCTGATGAAGGTCTAATATCAAATATATATATATATATTGAACACAAGAAATTAAATAAAACAAAAATTCACATCTGAGAATGGTATAATATCAAAAATATGCATATTGAAAACACAACCTCACCTGAGCAAGGTCTAACATTCAAAATATAGAGATAGAACACAAGAAATCAAACAAAGCAAAACAAAATTCTAATGCGTTGAAGGACTAATAAGAAAAATATTCATATTGATTGTAATTAGATAAATAAAACAGAAATTATCAGCTGATAAAAATCAAATGTCCAAAATACACATATTGAACACAAGAAATCAGAAAAATAAAACAAATTATCATCTAATAAAGATCTAATATCCAAAAATAAATATTTAACACAAGAAATCAGATAAATAAAATAAATTCTCATCCGGTAAATGTATAATATCCAAAATATACATGTTGAACACAATGAATAAGAAAAAAACAAAAATTATCAGCAGTAGGTCTAATATCCAAAATATACATATTGAACACATGAAATCAGATAAATAAAACAAAAATTCAGATCTGATAAAGGTCTAATATTCAAAACAGACATATTGAACATAATTATTTAAATAAAAGAAAAATTCTTCTCTAATAAATCTTTAATACCCAAAATATACACATTGAACATAATTAAATACATAAAACAAAAATTTGCTCCAGATAAAGATATAATATACAAAATATATATATTAACACAAAAAATTAGATAAGTAAAACAAAATTCTCATCTCATAAATGTCTAATATCCAAAATATACATATTAAAAACAGGATACCAGAGAAATAAAATGAAAAATCTCATCTGATGCAGTTCTAATACCAAAAATATGCATGTAGAACACAAGAAATTAGAAAATAAAATAAAAATTCTTATCTGATATAAATCTAATATATATAATATCAAAATATACATATTAAAAACGAGAAATCAGATAAAAACTGTCATTTGATAAAAGTATAATATCCAAAATATTCATACTGAACCCAATAAATAAAAAAAAAAATTCTCACCTATAGGTCTAATATGCACAATATACATATTGAACACAAGAAATCAGATAAATACAACAAAATTGTGATCTGATAAAGGTCTAATATCTAAAACAGACTTATTGAACACAATTCGATAAATAAAACAAAATTTCTCATCTGATAAAAATCTAATATCCAAAATATACATACTGAACACAAGAAATCAGATATAGAAACAAAGACTCTCATCTGATAAAGGTCTAATATTCAAAATATACATATAGAACACAAGAATTCAGAAAATCAAAATAAAATTTTCATGTGATAAAGGACTAATATAAAAATATACATGTTGAAAACAAGAAATTAAATAAACAAAAATTCTGATTTGAAATAAATAATCTATTTTCCTAAATATAAATTTTAAACACAAGAAATCAGGTGTATAAAATGAAAATTCTCATCTGATAAAGGTCTATTATCCAAAATATAAATATTGAACACAATAATATAGAAAAAAACAGAATTTATCAGTGGTATATCTAATATCCACAATATACAAATCAAACACAAGAAATCAGATAATTGAAACATAAATTCTGACCATAGAGGTCTAATACCAAAATGTATATATTGAACACAAAAAATTAAAGAAATTAAAAATTCTAACCTGATAAATGTCATTATCCAAAATATACATATTGAAGACTAAAAATCAGATAAATGAAATTAAATAAAACAAAAATTCTCATATGATGAAGGTCTAATATCCAATACATACATATTGAACACAAGAAATTAAACAAAACAAAAATTCTCATCTCATAAAAGTAATTATCCAAAATATACGTATTGAAAACTAGAAATCAGATAAATAATAGAAAAGTTCTCACTGGTTAAAGGTGTAATATCCAAAATATACATATCGAACACAAGAAATCAGATAAATAAAATGAAAATTCTCATCTGATAAAGGTTTAATATAAAATATATGCATATCAAACACAAGATTTAAATAAATAAACAAAAATTCTCATCTGATAAAGATCTAATATTCAAACTATAAATATTGAACACAGGATAACAGATAAATACAACAAAAATTCTCATCTGATAAAAGTCTAACATCAAACATATTCATATTGAACACTAGAAATTAAATAAAACAAAATTATCAACTGATTAAAGTCATTATCCAAAATATACATATTGAAAACTAGAAATCAGATAAATAATACAAAAATTCTGATCTGATACATATCTAATATCAAGTATATACATATTGAACATAACTGGATAAATGAAACAAAAATTTTCACCTCATGAATGTCTAATACCAAAGTATGCATATTGAACACAAGAAATTAAATAAAAGAAAAACTTTCACCTTATAAAGTACTGATATAAAAAATATGCATATTGAACACAAGAAATCAAACATGTAAAACAAAAATCCTCATCTGATGAAGGTCTAATATCCAAAATATACATATTGCACATAATTAGATTAATAAAACAAAAATTCTCATCTGATAAAAGTTTAATATCCAAAGTATACATACTGAACACAAGAAATCAGACAAATAGTAAAAAATTCTCATCTGCTAAAGATCTAATATCAAAAATATACATATTGTACACCAGAAATCAGATAAAGAAAACAAAATTTCTGATCTGATAAAGGTCTAATATCCAAAAGAGACATAAAGAACACAAGATAATAGCTTTAAAAAACAAAAATTCATATTTAATAAAGGTCTAATGTCTAAAATATAGATATTTAACTCAAGATACCAGATATAGAAAAGGGAAATTCCATCTGATAAATGTCCAATAACAAAATATACATACTGAACACAAGAAATCAGATAAATAAAACTAAAATACCAATCTGATAAAGTTCAATATCAAAAATATATATATTAAATGCAGGATACCAGATAAATGAAATAATTCACATCTGATAAAGGACTAATATCAAAAATATACATATTGAATACAAGAAACTAGATAAGTAAAACAAAAATTCTCATCTGATAAAGATCTAATATCAAAAATATACACATTGAACACAAGAAATCGAATAAATAAAAAATTTGTCATATGATAAAAGTGTAATATCCACAATATAAATATTGAACACAATAAATACGAAAAAATATATTGGCAGTAGGTCTAATATCAACAATATACATATTGAACATAAGAAATCACATAAATAAAATAAAAGTTCTCATCTGATAAAAGTCTAATAACCAAAATATACATATTGAACACAAGAAATCAGATAAACAAAAAAATTCTCCTCTGATAAATGTATAATATCCAAAATATACATACTGAATGAAATTTAAAAAATTATCAGCGGTAGGTCTAATATCCAAAATATGAATATTGAACAGAAGATATCAGATAAATAAAACCATAATTCTCTTCTGATACAAGTCTAATATCCAAAAGAAACTCAATAAAAGAAAAATTCTCATTTTTTAAAGGTCCCATTACCAAAATATACATACAGAACACAGGAAATCAGATAAACAATAAGAAAATTCTCATCTCATAAAGGTCTAATATCAAAAATATACGTATTGCACAGAAGAAATTAAAAAAATTCTCACCTGATAAAGAAGTAATATCCAAGGCACTGTACCTTTTCCAGATTGTGAAGGCCACTTCAGGGATGGTGCCATATTGTCCTGGCCTCAGAAGATGCCTTTTGATAAAGCCATAACCACACACTTCATTTGGCAAGAATCAGTAGTCCTTTGTTTCGTGTCCTGTCTGTCCTGTTTGTCAGCAACTGATTCGAGGATACTTTGTTGTCCAGTGGCTAACTTTTGCCACAATGAAAGTTAACCCTAATTGCAGTTTTTTCAATGCCCATATTTTCTCTGAAGTAGATTGGTACGCCCAGGAGCCGACATGACTCATAGTCATAACAAAAAAGAAAATTTTTCTAAGTTATTAAAACATTTTAAATACCATATTCTGTAGATCTCTGAAGGGTTTGAAGATGAACTGTCTATCTAAAACATATCTGCTCAATCTGGAAAACATACCTAATTTGACTACAAGTTCTATTAAAATGTCTATGTACTAACTTTCACATCTTTATATCCTAATAGTTGGTAATAATAACATTCAAGGATCAGAAAATTGTATTACATTGTTAAATGAATGATATAAATACAGTTAGAAATATACAAATATGTATATTTTTGATATTAGACTTTTATAAGTTGAGAAGTTTTGTTTTATTTAATTTCTTGTGTTCAATAACTATGTTTGATATTTGACATTTATCACATGAGAATTTTGTCTTCTTTTTATGATTTCTTGTGTTCAATATGTATATTATTGATATTACACCTTTATCAGATGAGAATTTTTGCTTTATTTACTTATGTTTAGTATGTATAATTTTAGTATTAAACTTTTATTAGATTAGAATTCTTCTTTTCTTTAGTTTTTTTGTGCTCAATAATGATATTGTTGATATTAGACCTTTATCAGATGAGAATTTTTGTTTTATTTATCTAATTTCTGTGTTCAATATGCATATTTTTAATATTCGACCTCTACAAGATGAGAATTTTTGTTTTATTGAACTTTTTGTGCTCAATATGTTTATTTTGAATATTAGAATTTTCTCAGTGAAAAATTTTTGTTTTATTTAATTTCTTGTATAATATAAATACATTTTTAATATTTGACCTTTGTCAGATGAGAATTTTCATTTTACTTATCTGATTTTTGGTGTTCAGTGTGTTTTTGGTTATTAGACTGTTAACATTTGAGAATTTTTGTTTTATTTATCTGTTTTCTTGTCATCAATGTTTATATTTTGGATATTAGAACTTTACCTGCAGAGAAATTTTCTTTTATTTAATTTTTGTGTTCGATAAGTATATTTTTGGTATTTGACTTTTATCACATGAGAATTTTGTCCTGTTTGTGATTTCCTGTGTTCAATATATACATTTTGGATATTAGACCTTTTTCTGATGAAAATTTTTGTTTTGTTTATCTGAATTCTTGTGTTCAATATATATTTTTATATTTGACCTATATCAGATGAGAATTTTTATTTTATTTAATTTCTTGTGTTCAACAAGTATATTTTAGTTATTAGACTTTTATCAGTTGAGAATTTTTGTTTTATTGGAATTTTTGTGTTTAATATGTATATTTTGGATATTAGACTTTTATCAGCTAAAAGTTTCTATTTTATTTAATCTCCTGTCTTCAATGTATGTTATAGTTATTAGACTTTTATCAGAGGAGAATTTTTTTTCATTTACCTAATTATGTTCTATACGTATATATTTTTTATTTTATAATTTAATTTAATTTTACATATCAGCCATGGATTTCCCTGTCCTCCCCCCTCCCACCCCCACCTTTCCCCCAGCCTATCCCCCATTCCCATCTCCTCCAGGGCAAAGACTCGCCTGGGGATTCAGCTCAACCCGGTAGATTCTGTCCAGGCAGGTCCAGTCCCCTCCTCCCAGGCTGAGAGAAGTGTCTGCATAAGCCCCAGGTTCCAAACAGCAAGCTCATGCACTAAGGGCAGGTTAGAGTCCCACTGCCTGGATGCCTCCCTAACAGATCAAGCTTATCAACTGTCTCACTTATGCAGAGGGCCTGATCCAGCTGGGGACTCCTCAGCTATTGGTTCGTAGTTTATGTGTTTCCATTAGTTTGGCTATTTGTCCCTGTGCTTTTTCCAATCTTGGTCTCAATAATTCTTGCTCATACAATCCCTCCTCTTTCTTGCCAATTGGACTCCTGGAGCTCCACCTGGGGCCTGGCCGTGGATCTTTGCATCCACTTCCCTCAGTCATTGGATGAGATTTCTAGCACAACAGTTAGGGTGTTTGGCCATCCTATACCAGATTAGGTCAGTTTGGGCTTCCTCTCGACCATGGCTAGTAATCTATTGTGGAGGTATCTTTGTGGATTACTGGGGACCTCTCTAGTATTTTGCTTTTTCCTATTCTCATGTGGTCTTCATTTATCTTGGTCTTTTATTCCTTGTTCCCCCTCTCTGTTTTTGATCCAGCTGGGATCTCCTGCTCCCCTAAGCTCTCTTTCCCTCGACCCTTGCCCTTCATTACCCCCACTCACGTCCAGGTTGTTCATATAGATCTCACCCATTTCTCTGTCATTGGGCAATCTTTGTGTCTTTCTTAGGGTCCTGTTTTCTAGGTAGCCTCCCTGGAGTTGTGAGTAGCAGTCTAGTCTTCCTTTGTTTTACATCTAGTATCCTCCTATGGGTGAGTACATACCATGTTTGTCTATCTGAGTCTGGGTTACCTCACTCAGGATGATTTTTTCTAGATCCATCCATTTGCCTGCAAACCTCATGATGTCATTGTTTTTCTCTGCTGAGTAGTATTCCATTGTGTATATATATATACCACATTTTATTTATCCCTTCTTCCATTGAAGGGCATCTAGGTTGTTTCCAGGTTGTGGCTATTACAAACAATGCTGACATGATCCTAGCTGAGCAAATGCCCTTGTGGTATGATTGAGCATTCCTTGGGTACATGCCCAAAAGTGGTAGAGCTGTGTCTTAGGGGATATTGATTCCCAATTTTCTAAAAAAGCACCATATTGATTTCCAAAGTGGCTGTACAAGCTTGCATTCACACCAGCAGTGGAGGAGAGTTTCCCTTGCTCCATATCCTCTCCAACATAAGGTGTCTTCAGTGTTTTTGATCTTAGCCATTCCGAAAAGTGTAAGGTGGTATCTCAGAGTCATTTTGATTTGCATTTCCCTGATGACTAAGGATGTTGAGCAGTTCCTTAAATTTCTTTTAGCAATTTGAGAATCTTCTGTTGAAAATTCTCTGTTTAGCTCTATAGCCATTTTTTTAATTGGACTGTTGGAAATTTTGATGTCTAATTTCTTGAATTCTTTATATATTCTGGATATCAGCCCTCTGTCTGATATGGGGTTGGAAAAATCTTTTCCCATTCTGTAGGTTGTTGTTTTGTCTTATTGACTGTGTTTTTTGCCTTTCAGAATTTTCTTAGTTTCAGGAGGTCCCATTTATTAATTGTTGATCTTTGTGTCTGTGCTACTGGTGTTATATTTAGGAAGTGATCTCCTGTGCCAATGACTTCAAGACTACTTTCTACTTTCTCATCTAACAGGTCCAGTGAAACTGGATTTATGTTGAGGTCTTTGAGTCACTTGGACTTGAGTTTTGTGCATGGCAACAGATATGGATTTATTTAGAGTCTTCAACATGTTGACATCCAGTTATGCCTGCACCATTTGTTAAAGATGCCTTCTCTTTTCCATTGTACAGTTTTGGCCAAAAACTGTGCAGCACTTCATATCTCAGGATGGTGCACTATCCACAATGGATAAAACACTTTAAAGTACCTTTGGCTGCCAAGGCAGAAGAAGCCTTGCAGTTGGTAGTTTTCCTATGACCTGCAGCTGGTCAGTCACAAATAAATACACAGAGGTTCATATTAATTACAGACTGTTTGGTCTATGGCTCAGGCTTATCATTGATGAGCCCTTTGATCTTAAATTAACCCATTTCTATTAATCTAAGTATTACCACATGTCTTATGGCCTTATGGGTGTTCCAATACATCTGACTACCCCAACAGACTACAACATCTTCCTGCACTCTGACTTTCTTCTCTCTGTATATTTTTTTTGGATTTCCTACCTGGATCTAACCTGTCTTGCCATAGGACAAAGCACCTTCTATATTAACCAATGGTTATGACACATATACACAGAAAACAGAAAGACCATCCCAGGGAAATTCCCCTTTTCTGTCTAATCAAAAGGGAAGTTTTTTATTTTAACATAGTAAAATTACATGTAACAAAACATTTATCGAGCAAGAATTATAGTTATAATAACTAGTCTATTTGTATTTGGCAAAATTAAAGGAAATATTCTATCATCTATTCTATCTTTGTGAGGCTAAAGTTTTATATCTAATCTACCTTTCATTCATAACAAAAAATTGTAATTATAGATATCTAATCTTCAATTCCATCAAAGACTTTAGAACAATATTATCTGAGTAAACAGCAAGTGCATTTCAAGCAACTTCCAAAATTCTAGAAATGACAGTGACATTGGGCTGCCTGGTCAGTCATCCAAAGTTCCTCTGTAAGACTGGGGCATCCATCTTCAGCCTACTGGCTTAGAGTCTCTGTCAGACTTTTCTGTGAAGCAGAAAAGTTGATAAACTGTTCCTTCTATGGACAGAGGTTATCAGTCACTTTTGTATGTGTCCTGAAGAATGTCTGGCAGTTTCTTCTGCAAATCAGAAACCTGAAGGACCATCACTCCTTGATTTGGCAAAGTTCAGGGGTCACCTTCCTATGTGTCCTGCATGGCAAGTTAATCATGCAGTACAGGGACAACAGTTTCCTGCTCAAGTGGCTAAGATTTTCCCTATTGTAAATAAACTCCACAATGAGTTTCTTTAATGCCCATCATTCTCTTCGAAGCAATGGGTGCTACCAGGAGCAGATGTGTCTCATTGTCCAGAAAAGTCTAAGTTCTTAGAATATTTAAATATGCTATATTCTGTAGGACTTTGAAGTGTTTGAAGTTTACCTATATATCTGAAATAAATTTCTGTATACCTAGAAAACCTAATAAACATGACCATAAGTTTGACTATTATAGATAACTATTAATTTGCATTAACTATACATTGCATTTTTAAATGAGCTACATTAAAATACCTTTAAAAAGAGTTGAAATATATGTATACTATTGTAGCTAGAGTTTTCCTGGCTGGCCCAAAGTCAGGACAAATCTTTGTCACCTGCCAGTCCCACAGCCACTCAGACCCGAACAAGTAAACACAGACACTTATATTGCTTACAAACTGTATAGCCATGGCAGGCTTCTTGCTAACTGTTCTTATAGCTTAAATTAACCCATTTCTATTAATCTATACCTTGCCACATGGCTCGTGGCTTACCGGCATCTTCACATGCTGTTTCTCATCATGGCAGCTGGCAGTGTCTCTCTGACTCAGCCTTCCACTTCCAAGCTTTATTCTCCTCCTTGTCCCACCTATACTTCCTGCCTAGCCAATGGCCAATCAGTGCTTTATTTATTGACCAATCAGCAACACATTTGACATACAGACCATCCCATAGCATACTATAGCAAAATTGACCTTAAATTTTTATCAATAAACCAAAATCCATACCAATGTATCATATTTTGAAATTAACAGTTTTTTTTATTAAAGGACATTCAATTATTGACCTTGTCATTGCTATATTATCCAGTTTTTAGAAAGATTGACTTTGACCATTAACTATAATCAACCCTCTTTAAATAAAAACAAACATTCATAAACAATATTTTGTGAATTTGTGCATAGTTTTCTATACTACTTCCTGCTAATTAAGGGTACTGGTAGTCTGTGGGGATCCTGAGGAAATTTAGAATTATGGTCAAGTCTTGACTGGGGTTATTTGTGTGGATAGTCAATCTCAGCCAGTAGCATTGAAGCAGTTGTGGATATTGGATCATCTTGGCCATCATTCCCATTGGAGATTTTTCAGGGGTTCTTGCTCAATCAAATCACACTAACCCAAAAGTAATCCATAGGTTCTCATCTTCTGTGGAAACAAATTAGAAACTTTTTTTCAAAGCAACATATCCTTAGACACAAATTTTGAAGTCAAGATACATTTAAAATATATATGTTGGTTTAGCTTAGCAGCCCCCTTAATCAGGTGTGAGTCTGTAGTTAGTTCATTAACAGTCAAAGAATTCAAAGAAAACATAATAATATACATAATCCAGGTGCTTTGTTTATTTTTCATTTTTATATAGTCTGTTTTATTTATATTATTATTGTCTCTTTAAGGAAATTTTAAAGTATTTACTTCATTTTATCCTGGCCTATACTTTTTTCCTTTTCTTACTCAAACCTACATATATGTTCTTAAGTACATCATAACCCATTTAGAGTCTTTTCTGTTTGAATTTGTTTTTACTGTGTTTCTTAACCCTTTGTATATGTGACCAAAATGTTGACCTTCCCACAACATGATGGCTGTTGTTGCTTCCCACATCATGAAGGCTGTTGGTGCTTTGCAGGATAAACTTAAGCCTGCAGGCAACTTTTGGGATAATCCTCTCTTTATAGCAGCCTGGCCCATGTAAGAGGCTGTAGGATGGACCAATAGTGTCTCCCTGAGACACAGATACTGCTTGTACTGACTGGAGAAAGAGATGGGTAGGTGGATGTCCAAGAATGCAGTCAACAACAAAAAAGCAATATGGTACCACCAGAACCTAGTGGTTCTGAAACAGCAAGACTTGAATATCCCAACATAGAAGAAGCAAAGCAAAGTGACCTTAAAATGGCTTTATGAAGATGATAGAGGCCTTTAAAGGGGAAATGAAAAATTCCCTTAAAGAAATAGAAGTAAAGACAAACAAAAGGTTGGAGGAGATCAATAAATCTATTAAAGAAAGCCAAGAAAACCAAGAAAAAGCAATCAAACAAAGGAAACAGATCAAGCTTTGAAAATTGAAATTGAGGCAATAAAGTAGACACAAACTTAGGGAATATTAGAAATGGAAAATCTGAGTAATTGAACAGGAGCTACAGAAGCAAGCATAACCAACAGAATGCAAGAGATGGAAGAGAGAATCTCTAAGCTTTGAAGATGCCATAGAAAAGAATATTTTTTTTCAGGCAAGGAATACATTCAAGTCAACATAGTCATAACAAATGAACACCCAGCAAATGTGGAACACAATGAAAAGACCAAACTGAAGTATAATAGTGATAAAAGAAGAATACCAGCTCAAGAAAATATACTCAACAATATGGCTTAATGTTAGAATTAAACAACAACAGAAATTACAGAAATCATACAAAATAATGGAAACTAAATAAAGCTCAACTGAATTTCCAATGAGTGAAGGACAAAATAAAGAAATTAAAGACTTCCTAGAGTTCAATGAATAGAAGTGTACCATGTACCCAAACTTATATTACACTATGAAAGCAGTAGTAAAAGGAAAGTTCATACAACTAAATGCCTACATAAAGAAGTTTGAGAAATTTCACATTAATGGCTTAACAGCACATCTGAAAGCTCTAGAGCAAAAAGAAGGAAATTCAACCAGGAGAAAAAGAGGTCAGAAAATAATCAAATTGAGGGCTAAAATCAATAAAGGAGAAACAAAGAGGACAAAACAAAATTCAATGAAACAAAAAGTTGGTTCTTTGAGAAACACCAAGAAGATAGACAAACCCCTAATCAAACTAACCAAAAGGCAGAGAGAGAGAATGTCCAGATTAAAAAAATCAGAAATGAAAAGAAGACATAACAACAGAAAATGAGGAAATATGGAGAATCATCAGGTCATAATTCAAAAACCTGTACTTGACAAAATTAAAAATTCTAAAGAAATGGACAATTTTCTGAATAGGTACCAAATTCACAAACTAAATCAAGACTAGATAACTAATTTAAATGAACCTATAACCCCTAAGGAAATAGAAGAAGTCATTTAAAGTTTGTCAACCAATAAAAGCCCAGGGCCAGATGGTTTCAGCACAGAATTGTACCAGAATTTCAAAGAAGAGCTTACACTGATACACCTCAAATTGTTCCACACACTAGAAACAGAATGAATATTGCCAAATTGCTTTATGAGGCTTTAGTTACCCAAATCAAACAAAGACACAACAAAGAAACATAATTACAGAATAAACAACCCTTATGAACATAGACGGATATATACTCAAAGAAATACTGGCAAACCAAATTCAAGAACACATCAAAATATCATCGACCATGACCAAGTAGGCTTCATGACAGAAATGCAGTCATGGTTCAACATACAAAAATACATGAGTGTAATCCACCATATAAACAAACTGAAAGAAAAGAAATACATGATATTCTCATTAGATTCTGATAAAACCTTTGAAAAAATCTAACACCCCTTTATGATACCCTCAAGGTTTTGGAGAAAGAAGAAATACAAGGAACATACCTAAACATAATAAAGGCAATTTACAGCAAGCCGAGAGCCAATATGAAATTAAAAGGAGAAAAACTCAAATATCCAAAATATACATACTGTACACAAGAAATTAAACAAAAGATAAATTCTCATCTGATAAAGGTATATTAAAAATATGCATATGGAACATAATTAGGTAAATAAAACAAAAATTCTCATCTGATAAAGGTCTAATATCCAAAATATACATATTGAACACAAGAAATCATATAAACAAATGAAAATTCACATCTTATAAAGGTCTAGCATGAAAAATATACATAAGGACACAAGAAATTAGATCAATAAAACAAAACCTCTCACCTGATAAAGGTCTAACATTGAAAATATACATGTTGAAAACAAGAAATCAGAAAAACAAAACAAAATTCTCACGTGATAAAGGTCTAATAAGAAAAATATACTTATTGAACAAAAGAAATAAAATAAAACAAAAATTCTGTTCTGATAAAGGTCTAATATAAAAAAATATACCTATTGAAAAGAAGAAATCAGGTAAATAAAACAAAAAATTCTCATCTGTTAAAGGTCTAATATCCCAAATATCCATGTTGAACAGAAGAAATCATATCAATAAACAAAAATTCTCACCTGATAAAGGTCTAATATCTAAAACATACATATTGAACACAAAAATTCAACTACATAAAACACAAAATGTATATTCAAAATGTACATTTTGACATTATTAGATAAATAAAATAAAATTCTCATCTGATAAACGTCTAATATCGAAAATATTCATAGTGAACACAAGAAATACAAAAAAACAGGAATTATCACCTAACAAATGGCTAATATCCAAAATATACATATTGAATACATGAAATCACATAAATAAAAAATATTCTCACCTGATAAAGGTCTAATTGCCAAAATATACATACTGAATACAAGAAAATAATAAAAGAAAAATTCTGATCTCATAAATGTCTAATGTCAAAAATATGCATATGGAACATAATTAGATAAATAAAACAAAAATTTTAATCTGATAAAATTCTAATATCCAAAGTATACATACTTAACACTAGAAATTAGATAAATAAAACAAAATTCTCATCTGATAAATGTCTAATATCAAAACATACACATTGATCCCAAGAAATCATGTAAATGAAACAGAAATTCTCACTGATAAAGGTCTAATATCCAAAATACACACTTTGAACATTATAATTCAGATAAATAAAACAAAATTTCTCATCTGATAAATGTCTAATATCCAATATATAAATACTGAACACAAGAAATTAAATAAAACAAAATTTCTCACATGATAAAGAATTAATATCTCAAATATACATATTGAAAACAAGAAATCAGATAAATTAAACAAAAATTCTCACCTGATAAAGGTCTAATATTCAAAATATACATATAGAACACAAGAAATCAGAAAAACAAGAAAATTCTCATGTGATAAAGATCAAATATGAAAAATATTGTTACTCAACACAAGAAATTAAATAAAACAAAAATTCTGAACTGATAAAGGTCTAATATCAAACATACCGATATTGACCATAATTAGATAAATAAAAAATAATTCTCATCTGACAAAATTCTTATATCCAAAATATACATACCGAATAAAAGAAATTAATTAAATAAAAGTTCTTACCTTATAAAGAACTCATATCCAAAATATGCATACTGAACACAGAAATCAAACATATAGAACAAAAATTCTCATCTGATAAAGGTCATTATCAAAATATACATACTGAATTCATGAAATAAGATAAAACAAAATTCTCACCAGTAAGTTTAATATCCAAAGTATGCATATTGAACACAAGAATTTAAACAGAACAAAAATTCTCATCTGCTTAAGGTCTAATATCCAAAATATACACACTAAACAGAATATATGAGGCAAATAAAACAAAATTCTCATCAGAAAATGGTGTAATGTCAAAAACATACTTGTTGAACACAAGAAATTATATAAAACAAATTTCACACCATTAAATTTATAATATCCAAAATAAACATATTGAATACAAGAAATCAGATATATAAAACAAAAATTGTCATGTAATAAAGGTCTAATATTCAACATATTTTTATTGAACCCAATTAATTAGAATAAACAAAAATTTCACATGTGAAGTTTTCATATACAAAATACATCTTTTAAACAGTAGAAATCAGATAAATAAAACAAAAATTCTCACATGATGAAAGTCTAATAAACAAAATATACATATTAAACACAAGGAAACAGAAAAACAAAACAAAAATTCTCATCTGATAAAGGAAAATATCAAAAATATACATATTTAACACAAAAATAGGAATAAAAAAACAAAAATTCTCATGTGATAAAGGTCTGATATACAAACATATACATAGATCCCATGAAATCAGATAAATAAAACAAAAATTCTCAACTGATAAAGGTCTAACTAAACAAATATCCATACTGAACACAGGATATTAAATAAAACAAAAATTCTCATCAGATCAAGGTCTAATATCCCAAATTTACATATTGAACATAATTAGATAAATAAAACAAAAATACTCATCAGATAAAGGTCTAATATCAGACGTATAGTTACTGAACACAATAAATTAAATAACACCAAAATTCTCCTCTGATAAAGTTCTCATATCCAAAATATACTTATTGAAAATAAGAAATCAGATAAATAAAACAAAAATTCTAACCTGATAATGGTCTAATATCCAAAATATACATATAGAACACAAGAAATTAGAAAAACATGTTTGTCTTTCTGAGTCTGGGTTAACTCACTCAGGATGTTTTTTTTCTAACTCCCTCCATTTGCCTGCAAACCTCATGATGTCATTGTTTTTCTCTGCTGAGTATTACTCCGTTGTGTATATGTACCACATTTTCTTTATCCATTCTTCAGTTGAAGGGGATTTAGGTTGTTTCCAGGTTCTTGTTATTACAAACAATGCTGCTATGAACATAGCTGAGCTTGTGTCCTTGTGGTATGAGTGAGCATTCCTTGGGTATATGTATGTAGTCACTCATAAGTGGATACTAGATGTAAAGCAAAGGATAACCAGACTGCAACTCACAACTTCAGGGAGGCTACCTAGTAAAGAAGAACCCAAGAAAGACACAGGGATTGCCCAGCGACAGAAAAATGGATGAGAACTACATGAGCAAACTGGATGTGACTGGGTGGTGGTGGGGTAATGAAGGGCAAGTGTCGGAGGAAAGAGAGCTTAGGGGAGCAGGAGGTCCCACCTGGATCAGCAACAGAGAGGGAAAACAATGAAAGAGATACCATGATAAATGAAGAACCTATGAGAATAGGAAGAAGCAAAGTGCTAGAGAGGTCCCCAGAATTCCACAAAGATACCTTCACAATAGAGTACTGGCAATGGTCAAAAGAAAGCCTGAACTGACCTACTCTGATGATTGGATGGCCGAACACTATAGCTGTCATGATAGAACTCTTCTCCAATGACTAATGGAAGAAAATACAGAGATTCATGACCAAGCCACAGGTGGAGCTCTTGGGAGTCCAATCAATGAAAAAGAGGAGGGATTGTATGAGTGAGAGATGTTGAGACCATGATTGGAAAAAGCACAGGGACAAATAGCTGAACTAGTGGAAGCATGAAAGCAATATCAGTTCCCATGACATCTACAGCTCTTCCCTGGACATTCTATTGTATCCTGGAGAGCCCTGGCTACTTCTGTGATGTCACCTATGTTGTGGCAATACCAACTGCCCTTGGGAAGTTTATTCACTGCCTTCCCCATTTACTGATGAACATGATGGCATACTGAAGAGTAATTCAGAAAGAGATGGAAAGGGTAGAGAGACCAGAGAGTGACAGAAGAAAGCTGACCTTCAGACTCAGTGTAAAACATCAAGAAAGAAATAGTCAAGAGAATGGTGTAATGAGTTCTGTGCAGGAAAAGGGAAGCTTCCTGGAGGAGTGGGCTTGAGCTGAAACTTTCAGTAATGGGGCACAAAAAGCTGGAGTCTCCAGGAAACAACAGAACTTCCCTGCTTGTCATGGCCCTTGAAATTCAAGGATTCCAGGATATTAATTGTTCTGGCTCAGAAGTCAGGAACTGGTAAGGCCAAAGGTTTATGCTGGGAACTCTTGGCTTTCATTGCTTTTGGAGGATAGGCATTGATGTGTGAACATGAGACCACATTAAAGAGAGAGGGATTAATGAGGTGTGCCCATTTCAAGGCAGGACATCACTGTACTTCAACCACACTGGCTAACTTTGGGTTCTTCCCAGCTACTCTGTGTTTCTGAGTTGTCAGTGAGGTAACTTTTTGAGTCTGGTGACCATGTTCTGCCCTTGTATGTCTTCTCCATCAATAGTTATATGGTTAGAGTGACCTCTAAAGATTATTAGGGAACCTCTAAATGACTGGGGTGATTGTGAACTATGGCAATTTTCTCTTGATTCATAAACCCACAGGCTTGTGGACACTGCAGCCAAGTTAAATTCTGAGTCTGCAGCTGTGAATAACCCTGAAGAAGCTATCTTCTTGATTATTTGGAGCATGTGCTATGAGGGCAGAGAAAACCAGATAGCTGAGATAACCACTTCACTTCAAACAGAGGAAAAAGCTGAGTTTCCCAGCGGGGGCATCTGAAGCATGGGACAAAACAATTTGGGGTATCATTGAGTCATTGGTAAACGAGCTTTCTCAAACATTTCATTAACACTCAGGGTGGCCTGTCCATCCTCTTTGCCTTGTCATACTGCAAGTTAATTTGTGTTCATCTACCCACAAGGAGCACCAGGGAGCCACCATCCCACCAAACCTTCCTCACCAAGATGCAGGTGAAGCAGAAGGTGCAGAGATTGACCAGTCATCTACAGCAAATGACCATTGAAAGAAATTAGCAGTGAGGATCACCTGATCTTTATCACAGAAGAGAGCATGAAGAATACGCATACATTCTGTCAAACCCTGTGGTTTCAATCTCAGGTCCACGTTGTCATCATTAATTCATTTTATATAAGGTCTGTGTTTCTGGTAGGCTGCATCTTCAGGGTATGCCTTTGCCCAAAATCATGTCTCTTAACTCCTCCCAAAGGCAGAACTTCAAATGTGGACAGGAATGACATGAGGACAAAGACTATTTTGCTTCCTCTAAAAAGAAACAAAAACAGAGCCTGTAGCATGAGTCATAGTACTCATGGACTGAGGCAGTAGTATGTGAGTTCCCATGCATTTGAAGAGTTTCTATCAAGTGCTGGCTAGTTTGATAAGTTGTTTGCTGTGAGTTTGAGTTGATTGTTTTGTTACTTGCTTGGAAAGGCCTTGTGTGTTTGATTCTCCAAGCAGCAATTGGAGAGGCCTAGTCATACATCTAAATGTGTGAACATAAGGACTGATACTGATCCCTGCTCCTTTGTTGCTCTCTAAGAGGACATACCTGCATGCATTTGTTCAGCATCCAAATGATAGAGTTCTCCCACTCTCACTCAATCTCTCTTTCCCTGTCTCCCTAAGTATCTCTTTCTCTGTCTCTCTAAGTCTCTCTTTCTCTGTCTCTCTGTCTCTCACACACATGTGTATGTGTTGTGTATTTTTTGATGTTTTTCTGCATGTATCTCCCCCTAGTCCCTGCAATCAGGTATCTGTGGTTGGGCGTGAGCACTTCCCTATCTCACAGTTCCCAGGTGATACCTTGGTGAAAATTGGGAGCACCACTTTGAGCATTATAGTTCTGCCAGTGTACTTATTTTAATGACACATAGATATACCTTTGGGGAGTTTATAAATCTATCATGATGTTTAGTCCCATCCTCAAAATTGTTCATGATGTCATTTTCATCTCCATTGTCACAGGAACAATTATAGGGAATTTGTTTTTGAATACAGGAGAAACATCTTCACAGATTCTGGAGGGTACACACCTGTGAAGTAGACACTAAGTAAATTCTTAGCTATTTCAGCAAACCTCCTGAGAGAGCTCATGTACCTCCACCTCCCATCATCTAAACAGCCTGCTTCTGCTAGCCTAGGGTCAGAATAGCTGTCAGTAAATTGTGTGCAACTCTGTGGGTTTGGTCCCAGGTTTCGGCACCAACAATGTAAGTAAATTTGTTGCAAAAATTCTGGGGAAAAATGTCCTGACTACCTGGGACATCAGCAACACCTTGATCTGCTTAGGACAGCTCTGATGGCTGGAACTGCAAGGATACTGTTTAGCCCTGGAGCGCAAGGCATCCCACACACCTTGAGCTTCTCAAAACAGCAGCTCTGCCCTGAAGGTGTCCTGGACACCTGGAGCTGTTTAGCAACAGCTCTTTTGTCTGGAACTCCAAGGAGACAGTTCAACCCTGGAGGGTGAGGTATCCTGGACATTCATGCTGCTTACAACAGCTCTGCCCTGATGATATAAGATAAACAACTGATTACCGAGTATCCTACTTTACTACATTTCTACCAAATACATGAAACTATGGCTTTGAATATACACATGAAGTATTTAATGCTTCTTATATTCTTTTCTAGTAAGCATTTTAAAATTAATAGTGTTGTCTTGACAAAACAGCACACACTGGGAGTAGATTATCTACTCTTGGACTTGTACTCTGCAGGTAGAAACATGAGGACCATGAGTTCAAATGCATCCTTGAATCATTACAGAAATCCAATCCAGGCTTAATATAAACAACACAATCTGAAGGGAATTTGTGAAAACATGAAATCAAAAAAAAAAAACCAAACACCACAACCCACCACCCTTTCACAGACACTCTTACTCAGAAAGCATGATCATACACTGCCTGATGTTTAAATAAACAATAGACTAGTAAGATGATGGGCTTCCCATTTTATGTATTACAGCAGAAAAATACATATCACTAAGTAAAAACACAATGGAAGATGAACAAAAGCCACAGAAGGAATATAAAGACCACAAAAGTAAATTTAATTAAATGAATTTGCCACACATATAGCACACTTTGGTATCTACCTCAAATGTTTCAAAATAGAAATGAAAATGCATTGATCTCCCCATCAGTCTTGACTAAACATAGTAACTAATTTACTTCCTTCAAGACTATGATGAAAGAAAATGAAGTATGATCTTTTTCTTTAAGCTGAAGACAACTGTGATGTCTAAAATCTGTACCAAGTTGTTTACATGAATAAAATTTTACTCTTGTATGTGTTTGTCCCTATTTGCTGATTTTAACATCATATAAAAAGGCTTTAAAATATTTTCATGGCAAGAGACATGGTTGGGCAGTTAAGGAAAGCTCATTCCCAGGAATAAGACTTGATTTTGACAACTTCCTTTAGTTCTTGCTACAAGAAGATCCTACTCTAACATTTTCAGAAAATACCATGCAAACTCACATACCTCACCAAAAAAGTGTACTGACATCACATAATTAAAATTAAAGCAACTCTTTAAAAAAACAATTATTCACTGATGAAACTTTTTCATTTGTAAGCATGCATTACTATAATACAGGTATTGAGACATTTAAAGGTTTACAGAGATTTTCTTCATTGTGAATTGGTTCATGTAACAGAAAGCAATCATGTACACTTGAAGTCAGAGAAATCCTTTTCAGTTGGCAGTATCATTTGTGAAGGTTTAGGAAATGCTGTTCTGCTGAGGAAATATGTCACTAGGGGTAGGCTTTGATAAATTACATCCACACATCATCATTTTCAGTTCGCATTCTCTGCTTCATTTTGCAGGCTAAGGATGTGAGCTCTCGATTTAGCTGCCATGTCTGATATTTGTTGCCATGCCACTAATATGGTGATACTGTATCCCTCTGGGGACAAATAAAACTCATTATTAGTGAACATACACATTATATAACAAGAACAGAAAAGGAACTAATAAAAATCCATCACGTTTCACACCTGAATTAGTTATTTCGTATAATTAAAGAGAATAAAATCTAAAAATACTACATTGTTATATAAATTCATAGTGGAAGTGTTTAGCTCTGAAAGGAAAAGTTCCCTGAGTATCAAAAATTAGGCTATGCCTATAGTTGGGAGTGGAAGGTATCCTGGATATACGCAATTGAGAGGGGAAAGATATCCTGGCTGTTGGTTGTCAGACTCTACCTGAAGCTGTGCAGGAAAGGTTTCCAGGATACCTACAGCTCTCAAAAAAGAAAAGCAGTGAAAGGAAGCTAGATACCTAAAGCTGTGAGGAGATAGGAATACTGGCTGTTAGGAGGTCAGGCTAGTTCTGAACCTTTGTCCCAGTATGGGATGGTTTACCTGAAGGATGTGGCCAACCTGCTCCTCTCCAAAAAAGAGCCATTACAGCTTAGCTGTGCTACACACAGCTAAGAGAGATTTCCAGCAGAGATGTCCTTTGCTGCTCTGCTCCACTCCCTGAAGAAAATTTTCCATCAGAGGTGTCCATTACTTCTCTGTTCCACTCCACTAGAGAGTTTCCCAGAAGTGATGTCCATTGCTTCTCTGTTTGAATCCACTAGGGAGTTTCCCAGCAGAGATTCTGCTCTGCTCTGGCAAAAGATCTTCACCCAAATCTAATTCAAGAGATTTATATAGGGGAGAGGAATCCAGAATAGTGGCTGCCTGTGTCAGTGTGAAAAAGAGCAGCTGCCAGCTGAACAGACACAGGACTTATATGGGGCTTCATAGTGGTGGAGATTTCCAGGGAAAGGATTTTGAGGATAGGCATTGTTGGATTTCAGGCTCAAGCTCAGAGATTGGGAAGCTTTCATGTGCAGTGATTGGTTGGTTTTGTGCTCAGGGATTGGTTGGTTTTTCTGTCATGGATTGGTTGGCATTGTGCTCAGATGGTCAGAGGTAGAATGTATTTCTTTGGCTCTGGTTTCAGTGTAAAACTGAATTTTTCACTGGCTCTGGTTTTTATTTCCAGGTGTGTTTCTTTGACTGACCTTTTATCCTACACACAGGGCTTTATAATCTACTAAATTCAATTAATCCATGATTTTACAAGGGCAAACATTGTAAAAATGGACATCATAATGCATGAACAGATTGCTGACATTGTCAAATTGTTTTTTTACAGAAAGAACACCCTTGAGTAACTGAATGCAATTATTTTGGATAAGGATCTTACCAAATATTTTTTAATAATAAGCCCTCAGTACTTTTTTGCAGGTACTCAAAGACTATTGTAATATGCAAAGGCTTTAAGAGATTAACTGAACAGAAATAAAAATTTATTCATGTATAAAGAGCAAAACTGTACAACACTGACTATATTTTTAGGGTTTCTCTGCAGTATGACTTTTTCTAATGGTTTTAAAGATTTTCTAATGGTTTTAAAGACTTCTACCTTATTATTTTTGTCTGATTTTAAAGGATACATTCATAGGATTCATTGCAATCTTTGTCCTTAGTTAAAAACATTTAAGGTAGCTACCTTAAATGCACCAAAGATGAATACATTCTGAATGTAAGTTTTCTATTATATTATTCAATATAACAATTTTTTAATAAATAGAGTTTTCAGGATATCACTACTAAATTTCACCCAAGGAAAAAATGACATGATTGTAGGCTATGATAGGCAAAACTGAAGGTTATTAGATTATTTAAGCTGCCTTATTCAAGCTTGTAAAATCCTACTTGTGTCCATATTCTGCAAAGCCTTTTGATAGTACTGCATAATTTATTTGTGGCACAATGACATTATAAGTTACCCAAAATATTGATCATATTTGAATGACTGGTGTAATAGTAAAACTTACCCTAAAGGTTTCTCTTTTAATCACCAGTAACCTCATATGACAAATTATTGGAATTATCAGTGATTTTTAAAAACTTAATTTATTCATAATAGACATACAGCCTCAGGCAGAAAAAAATAACATTGAAAAGGGGTAAAGTAACAAGGGCCTGAGTAAATGATGGGCACAAGAGTGGGGTTGTTTCCATTTTCCTGATATGAGTAGATTATATGGACCATGTCTTAATGTTCAACAATCTACCAGGATAAAAAATGATTCCTTCAATAATGCTTGGTTTACTACAGCCATATTAAAGGTATTAGGAAAAATACTTACAACTCACAGAGAGACTTGTGTTTTCAGGAGTAGAAAAATGAGGATATAAAGTGAGGTCATGATTGGGTGGGTTTGATTTGTCATGGGGCTATTGTGACAGACTGTGAGATTAATGTTGTTGCCTGGCAATCCAAGTGGGATTCTCTCTGCCCATATCTTGGGACCAACAAGCAGGGAGCAGCTGAGAAGCAGGGTTTTCTTAGGACACTTTATTATCCAAAAGAAGTGGACCATAAAACCTTTATTGTGCACAAAGTGGGAGGTGATTCCAATCAGTCCATGGCCAAAGCCTTGGACATTAACCTTGCACCTGGCACTATTACTTAATAAAGGGTACCTAAGGTGAGTGCCCTGGCTTGGCCCAGACCCCATCCCTGGGCACCAGCCACTCCAGGGAAGACCTGCCCAACTTGGCCCCAGGTTCGGGCCACCAGGCAGGTTCACTTCTAGCCCCACCAGGAAGGATCCCCTTCTCCAAGACACCCGACAGATCCTGCAATCTCCATGCCCTGCGTCCATGCCCATCCACCCAAGACACCAGCCACTTCCTGAGACTTAGAGACCAGCCCCCAGTTCCAATCCTGCCCCAGACTTCCCTTCTGGACAGGAGCACCCATCCTGCCCCAGACTTTCTTTCTGGACAAGAGCTCCCATCCTGCCCTGGAGTTCCCATTTGGACAAGAGAGCTCCCATCTGGATAAGAGAGAGAGAGGCTTCCTGAATCTGTCAGCTCTGTCTGAACCAAGGGCACTGATAAGACCAAGTACGAACCACAAGGAGATGGGCAGATGTCATGGCAGAAATACATACAAAAAAATAATGAGCAATACAGCATCACTAGAACCTAGCCCTCCTCCAACATCTAGACCTGAACATCAAAAATTGGAAGAAGCAGAAGAAAACAGCCTTATGAATGACATCATGAAGAAGGTAGAGGCTTGTATAGAGGAAAAGACAAAAAAAATGGGAAGAACACTGTAAACAACTAAGGGAAAGGGCAAACAAATTAGAAGACAATAAAGTCCTGGAAGAAAACAATAAAGTACTGAAAGAAAATCAAGAAAAAGCAATGAAACAAATGAAGGAAAAAAATGAAAAAGACACAAACGGAGGGAATGCTGGAAATAGAAAACCTGAGTAAATGATCGGGAACTTCAGATGCAAGTATAACCAACAGAATGCAAGAGATGGAAGAGAGGATCTCTGGCCTTGAAGATACAGTAGAAGAAATAGATTCATCAGTCAAAGAAAACACTAAAGCCAACAAAGTCATGAACCAAAATGTCCAAGAAATTTGGGACACCATGAAAAGACCAAACCTATGAATAATAGGGGTCGAAGAAGGAGAAGAATACCAACTCAAGGGCACAGAAAATATATTCAACAAGATCAGAGAAGAAAACTTTCCCAACTTAAAGAAGGACATGCCTATGAAGATACAAGAAGCCTATAGAACACCAACAGACTAGACCCCTAAAAAAAGTCCCCTAGCCACATAATAATTAAACAACTAAATGTACAGAATAAAAAAGAATATTAAGAGCAGCAAAGGAAAAAGGCCAAGTGACTTATAAAGGCAAACCCATCAGAATAACACCCGATTTCTCAATGGAGACTTTGAAAGCCAGAAGGACCTGGACAGATGTAATGCAGACACTAAGAGACCATGGATGCCAGCCTAGAATGATATACCCAGCAAAACTTTCAATCATCATAGATGGAGTGAAAAAGACATTCCAAGACAAATCCAGATTTAAACAATACTTATCCACAAACCCAGCCCTACAGAAAGCACTAGAAGGAAAATTCCAACCTAAAGAAGTCAGATACACCCTCTAAAACACAGGTAATAGATAAAGCCACAGCAGTAAACTCCAACGAAGAGAAGTACACACACATCACCACCAAAAAATAACAGGAATGAGCAATCACTGGTCATTAATATCCCTCAATATCAATGGACTTAATTCGCCTATAAAACCACATAGGCTTACAGAATGGATTCGAAAGCAGGACCCATCTTTCTGCTGCATACAAGAAACACATCTCAAATTCAAAGATAGTCACTACTTAAAAATAAAAGGCTAGGAAAAGACTTTCCAATCAAACGGTCTTAAGAAACAAGCGGGTGTAGCCCTCCTGATATCCAGCAAAATAGACTTCAAACTAAAATCAATCAAAAGAGCTCAAGAAGGGCATTACATACTCATCACAGGAAAGATCCACCAAGATGAACTCCTAATTCTGAACATTTATGCCCTAAACACAAGGGCACCCACATGTAAAAGAAATATTACTAAAGCTTAAATCACATATAAAACCCGACACATTAATAGTGGGAGACCTCAACACCCCACTTTCACCACTGGACAGATCTCCCAAATCAAAACTTAACAGAGAAATAAAGGACTTAACTGACGTCATGACTCAAATGGACTTAATCGATATCTACAGAACATTCCATCCTAACAAAAAAGAATATACTTTCTTCTCAGCACCCCATGAAACCTTCTCTAAAATCAACAACATACTTGGCCACAAAACAAATATCAACAGACACAAAACAATTGGAATAAACTCCTGTGTTCTATCAGACCACCATGGTCTAAAGTTAGATTTCAACAACAACAAAAACTACAGAAAACCTACAATCTCATGGAAACTGAATAATACTCAACTGAATCACCAATGGGTTAAGGAAGAAATGAAGAAAGAAATTAAAGACTTCCTAGAGTTCAATGAAAATGAAGACACCACATACCCAAACCTATGGGACTCTATGAAAGTAGTGCTAAGAGGAAAATTCATAGCACTAAATGCCCACATAAATAAGTTGGAGAAATCTCACACTAGTGACTTAACAGCACACCTGAAAGCTCTAGAACAAGAAGAAGCCAAGTCTCCCAGGAAAAATAGATGCCAGGAAATTATCAAAGTGAGAGCTGAAATCAATAAAATAGAAACAAAGAGAACAATACAAAAAATTAATGAAACAAAGAGTTGGTTCTTTGAGAAAATCAACAAGATAGACAAGCCCTTATCCAAACTAACCAAAAGACAGAGAGAGAGCATCCAAATTAACAAAATCAGAAACGAAAAGGGGGACATAACAACAGACATTGAGGAAATCCAGAGAATCATCAGGTCATAATTCAAAAACCTCTATTCCACAAAACTGGAAAACCTAAAAGAAATGGATAACTTTCTGGATAGGTACAACATACCTAAGTTAAGTCAAGACCAGATAAACTATTTAAATATTCCAATAACCCCTAATGAAATAGAAACAGTCTTTAAAAGTCTCCCAACCAAAAAAAGCCCAGGACCAGATGGTTTCAGCGTAGAATTCTACCAGATCTTCAAAGAAGAGTTAATACCAATACTCTCTAAATTGTTCCACACAATAGAAACAGAAGGAACATTCCCAAACTCCTTCTATGAGACTACAATTACCCTGATTCCTAAACCAATCAAGGATACAACAAAGAAAGAGAACTACAGACAAATATCCCTCACGAACATTGATGCAAAAATACTCAATAAAATACTGGCAATCGGACTCCAAGAACACATCAAAGCAATTATCTACCATAATCAAGTAGGCTTCATTCCAGGGATGCAAGGGTGGTTCAACATATGAAAGTCCGTCAATGTAATACACCATATAAACAAACTCAAAGGAAAAAAAAAAACCCATGATCATCTCACTAGACACAGAAAAGGCATTTGACAAAATCCAACACCCCTTCATGATAAACGTCTTGGAGAGATCAGGAATACAGGAACATACCTAAACATAATAAAGGCAATTTACAGCAAGTCAACAGCCAACATCAAATTAAATGGAGAGAAACTCAAAGCAATTCCACTAAAATCAGGAACGAGGAAAGGCTGTCCGCTCTCCCCATACTTATTCAATAGAGTGCTTGAAGTTCTAGCCAGAGCAATAAGACAACATAAGGAGATTAAGGGGATACAAATTGGAAAGAAAGAAGTCAAGCTTTCCCTATTTGCAGATGACATGATAGTATACTTGAGCGACTCCAAAGATTCCACCAAGGAACTGATACAGCTTATAAACACCTTCAGCAACATAGCAGGATACAAGATCAACTCAAAAAAATCAGTAGCCCTCCTATATACAATGGACAAAGAAGCGGAGAAGGAAATCAGAGATACATCACCCTTTACAATAGCCACAAATGACATAAAATACCTTGGGGTAACACTAACCAAGCAAGTGAAGGACCTATATGACAAGAACTTTAAGTCCCTGAAAAAAGAAATTGAAGAAGATGTCAGAAAGTGGAAAGATCTCCCATGCTCATGGATAGGCAGGACTAACATAGTAAAAATGGCAATCTTCTTGTGTTGAATCTGCAGAGATTCAATCTTTTGTTGAATCTCTGCAGATTCAACTCAATCCCCATCAAAATACCAACACAATTCTTCACAGACCTGGAAAGAATAATACTCAACTTCATATGGAAAAACAAAAAACCCAGGGTAGCCAAAAGAATCCTGTACAATAAAACAACCTCTGGAGGCATCATGACCCCTGACTTCAAGCTCTAATATAGAGCTACAGTAATAAAAACAGCTTGGTACTGGCATAAAAACCGAAATGTGGACCAATGGAGTCGAATTGATGACCCTGACATTAACCCACACACCTTTGATCATATAATTTTTGACAAAGAAACCAAAAGTGCACAATGGAAAAAAGAAAGCATCTTCAACAAATGGTGTTGGCATAACTGGATATCAACATGTAGAAGGCTGCAAATAGATCCATATCTATCACAGTGCACAAAACTTAAGTCCAAGTGGATCAAGGACCTCAACATAAATCCAGCTACTCTGAACCTGCTAGAAGAGAAAGTAGGAAGTAGTCTTGAATGCATTGTCATAGGAGAACACTTCCTAAATAGAACACCAATAGCACAGACACTGAGAGAAACAATCAATCAATGGGACCTCTTGAAACTGAGAAGCTTTTGTAGAGCAAAGGATATGGTCATCAAGGCAAAGCGACAGCCTACAGAATGGGAAAAGATCTTGACCAACCCCACATCTGACAGAGGACTGATATCCAGAATATATAAGGAACTCAAGAAATTAGACATCAAAATGCCCAACAGTCCAATTAAGATATGGGCTATAGAGCTAAACAGAGAATTCTCAACAGAGGAAACTCAAATGGCTGAAAGACATTTAAGGAATTGCTCAACATTCCTAATCATCAGGGAAATGCAAATCAAAACAACTCTGAGATACCACCTTATGCCTGTCAGAATGGCTAAGATCAAAAACACTGAAGACACCTTATGCTGGAGAGGATGTGGAGCTAGGGGAACTCTCCTCCACTGCTGGTGGGAATGCAAGCTTGTACAACCACTTTGGAAATCAATATGGCACTTTCTTAGAAAATTGGGAATCCATCTCCCCCAAGATCCAGCTATACCACTCTTGGGCATATACCCAAGGAATGCTCAACCACACCACAAGAGCACTTGTTCAGCTATGTTCATATCAGCATTGTTTGTAATAGCCAGAACATGGAAACAACCTAGATGCCCTTCAACTGAAGAATGGATAAACAAAATGTGGTACATATACACAATGGAATACTACTCAGCAGAGAAAAACAATGACATCATGAGGTTTGCAGACAAATGGATGGATCTAGAAAAAATCATCCTGAATGAGGTAACCCAGACTCAGAAAGACAAACATGGTATGTACTCACTCATTGGAGGATACTAGATGTGGAACAAGGATGACTGGACTGCTACTCACATCACCAGGGAGGCTACCTGGAAAACAGGACCCCAAGAAAGACAAGGGGATCGCCCAATGACAGAGAAATGGAATGAGATCTACATGAACAGCCTGGATATGAGTGGGGGTAGTGAAGGGCAAGGGTCAATGGAAAGAGAGCTTGGGGGAGTGGGAGATCCCAGCTGGTCAACAACAGAGAGGGAGAACAAGCAATAGGAGACCATGGTAAATGAACACCACATGAGAATAGGAAGAAGCAAAGTGCTAGAGAGGCCCACAGAAATCCACAAAGATACCCCCACAACAGACTGCTGCCAATGGTTGAGAGACAGCCCGAACTGACCTACTCTGGTGATGGGATGGCCAAACACCCTAATTGTCGTGCTAGAAACCCCATCCAACTACTGAGGAATCTGGATGCAGAGATCCATGGCTAGGCCCCGGGTGGATCTCTGCGAGTCCAATTAGTGAGAATGAGGAGGGTTTATATGAGCGAGAATTGTTGAGACCAAGGTTGGATAAAGCACAGGGACAAATAGCCAAATGAATGGAAACACATGAACTATGAAACAATGGCTGAGGGGTCACCAACTGGATCAGGCCCTCTGAATGGGTGAGACAGTTGATTGGCTTGATCTGTTTGGGAGGCATCCAGGCAGTGGGACCAGGTCCTGTGCTCATTGCATGAGTTGGCTGTTTGAAACCTGGGGCCTATGCAGGATCGCTTGGCTCGGCCTGGGAGGAGGGGACTGGACCTACCTGGACTGAGTCTACTAGGTTGATCTCAGTCTGCAGGGAAGGCTTTGCCCTGGAGGAGTTGGGAATGGGGGGTGGGCTGGGGGGAAGGTGAGCGGGGTGGGAGGGGGGAGAACAAGGGAATCCGTGGCTGATATGTAGACTGAATTGTATTGCAAAATAAAAATAAAAAAATTAATTAAAAAAAAAGGAAAAAAAACTGAACTTATCGCAAAACCAAACTACAGTAGTTACACTAGTTTGACCAAAATAGAACTGGAAAATATGGTGTAGCCCTGCCTAAAGAACAATTATTTTACAGGTTTAAGATGAACAACCTGAGGGAAAATGTGTGACTAATACATGTTGTGCTCTAACACAAACTCCTAGTCCCTGAAAGACATGGCCATGTAGCTTGTTTCAATTTTTTTAAAATAATTTTTGGGGATTATATTACATCATTTGCATTGTTGCTTTTCTTCTTCTAAGCCTTTCCATAGACACTTCATTGTTTTTTGTAATTCATGGTCTCCTTTTCCTTTAACAGCAGTTACTGTTTTATATGACTTAAGTTTGGCTGCAGGATTTCTGAACTATGAAGGAAATGGTAGGCTTCACTGGCTGGTGACTGTGTAATAAAACACATACCTCTGGGAAGAGGAACAGAACGTGCTCTGAGAGACTGGAATAGTTTCTACTAAAATACATATTTCCCAGACTAGAACCCTGTCTGCCCCTAGTGTAGAATCTAGAGCTGTGAAGACCTGTGCTGCCTTAGTCATTTGATCTCTGCTCATCTAGTAGCGAAGTTGCTACTGTCCTGAGGCCCTGTTGGAGACAAGCTATCAAGGAACTTTGGGCAAGCTTAGCAATCAGGAGCACCAGTGGGAGGTAGAGTATGAGTTTTTTCAAGGGTTCTCCTCTATTTCAGACACAGGGAACCATGAGGTAGACCATCAGTAATGCCATGGAGAGTGGGGATTCATTGCCTTCCATGGAGGAGGAGCAGGATGGCTGAGCTGTCAGATCTGCTGGGAGCTGAATAGATTATATGACTGACTGCTTCTGTTGGACAAGCAAAGAAAAAAAAGAAACTCTCACCATGAGGTAGTCTCAAAAAATGTAGAGTTGGCTGAATGAGAGCTTTCCTAGCATATGTGAATCCTTTATTCAACTTTATCATGAAAAGGTAAAAACCAAAATTTAGGCCAGTAAGATCCCTCAGTGTGTGGGTAAAGGTGCTTGCCACCAAGCCTCACAACCTGAGTTGGTTCTGTTAAGCCCATGTGGTTGAGGGTGAGAACTAATTCTCATAAGTTGTCCTGTGACAGCTTTATGGACATGTTGGCTTGAACCCTGCCCCAAATGAAATAAAAATGTCATGTCTAAAAATGTCACCACAAAACTTAGTATTTGCACAATCAATGCTAATAAAAATGTTTTAGTCAGGTGATGATGGCCCATGCCTTTAATCCCAGTTCAGGAGGCAGAGGCAGACAGATCTCTGAGTTTAAGGCCTGATATACATGGCAATTTGCAGGACAGTCAGAGCTACATAGACCTACTTTGTCTTGAAAAAAACCACACTGAACCAAAAAAAAGAACAAATAAATAAACAAAAATACATGTCTCAAAAGTACATTCTTAACAATTTCAGAGTGAAAATGCCATCTTTTGAAATCAGATATTGCGTGGCATTTACACACCAACCCAACAGTTCCCCAGAGTTTTCTTGAGTGTGAACAGCAGGAAATATTAGATAGAAGGATTTCAAAGTAGGAGATGAACAGATAGAAAATAAAGGATAGCCTCGAGAGGGCCTGGAACCTATTCCAACAAACCCTGACTGTCTCTGCCACAGGGTATGTATAGAGACGCCAAGGGGTGGAGCAAAAGACCTCCCCCCAGCACCGCCAAGTGCAAACCATCTCAGAAGCCTGCGCTCAGTCCGTGGTCCTATTAATCCTCTCTATGTGGACCTGCTGGGTAAAGCTATGAGGAACCTGAAAACAGGCTCCCACAGGTCCCTCTTTCATAATATATATATTTGTTATTAAGAGTTCACAGCACTCTCCATAGCTGTTACACCTCCCAATGTGGGAATAGAGGATGATAAAGATGGCATTTTCATTTTTGAATTAGGTCCAATTGACTCCAGCATTCTTAGCTGCATCAAGCCCTTTCTAAACTAAAAACTCTTAATGCAATTGCAAACATAAAGAATCCCTTTCCTTCATCATTACCCTTAACCATATTAATATTAATATTAATAAATATTGCTATCCACTGTTACATTTCTCTCAATCTTACAACTCAAAGAAAACTCTTAACAGAATCACTTGAATTAACATATATGGTGCTATAATAGTTAAAAATTTTTTCAGTCTTAGAACTTTAACTCTTAATAGAATCATTTGAATTTTCTTTCTAACAGAACATAGGAAAAACTTCTGATGTTTTTATATCAAATTTAAATATTTCCTTAACTTCACAAAACCAGGTTACATTAATATCAATAGGTTAACATAATTTCTGCAAACATACATTCAACCTTAATTCACTCATAACTCTTCCTTTTCTTTATAATTTTTAAACACAATCTCAAATCTAGTTAGAAATCCCAAACTGTGAAAATCCCTACAAACTCATATTTAAAAGCAATATTCCCAATCTAACCATTAACACTTTGAAAACTTTTAGCAAAACATCCAAAAGTAGTTTCTTAATAAAACTCTGTACACTTTAAAGTAATCTCTTAGTATACCCAATTGCATTTCTTACTAACAAAACATGACATTAATCCATCTAAATAATACATTTTTAAAATTGAATAGACTAAGGAATATTACTTCTTTGTTTCTTGATAATTTTTAAGCAAAATCTCAAGCCTATTTGGAAAACCCAAACTTTTCCATTTAAACAGTTCCATTTGTTACACAAAACCAGTTCCATAAGTGATTCCATTTTTACATTAACTGCTCCATAAAACAATTCCATTTTTAACACAGGACAATTCACGGATCCCCTGCATATATGCATACACAAAACTGCATCTTGAGTCTAGGTAGAAACAATAAATTTCTTCATTTAAACAGTTTCATTTTTAACACAAATAATTCCAGAAGTTTGTAGGTAATCATTATAAGTAAATTCAAAATCATCCCATTGCAATCAAATCACTATTGTTCACTTCTTTAAGTTCCCAATTTCAAATAAATTCTGGTACTAGCCTTCCAAATATGAAGAAATCCATAACAAAACCGTTTTTGTAGTTTTCTCATTTTTTTAAGTTAAAAAAGTTTAAAAAAAAGTAAATTCTGGTATCAGACTTTCATTCCAAATATGAAGAGACACTTTATGACCAAACCTATTTGCAGTTAACAATTTCAGTTGCAACAAGCATCTCTGCAACTTTCATTCTCAAGCCAGAGACCTTTTTGTTTATAGTAACATTTTAAACTGCACTGTTTTTGATTTTAGCTCAGGTTTTTCTGTGTTGAATTGATTTTCCATGGATCTCAGCTGCGGATGCCTTGTGCTGGTTCTGGCGTCCACCATTCTTAGCTTCTTAGTGGTTTCTGGAGCTTTTGAAACCACTTAGACTGCCTGCTTTGCAGTCTGCTAGGACACTCACTTCTGTATCTCAGGGTTTTTTAAACCATATGCATTAAGCACAGACTCACATTTAACATATATACTTTTTTACAAATTCACATATAACATATCTTGCAAGCATTTAGACTCACATTCAATATTTACACTTTTTTTTACAAACTCACAACATTAGAATCTACTTATTTATACCTAAAGAAACTATAAGACTACTTTAGCAAATATACTTCTTATTTACTTCTTATATTCATCTTTTACAACTAGCATCTTTACTTATTTACTTCTGACATTCTTAAATAAACTTACATTTACAACTAGCATCTTTACTTCTTACAAGCTTATTACTACATGACTTATGACTACCTTAGATACTTCTTGCAAACTTGTGCTCTTAAAGAAACTCTATAGATCTATTTTCCAAACATATTCATAAGAACTATTAAGCAAAGTCTACAGGGCTTCCACGAGCATATATCTAACTTAGCAAAGACCTAAAAATTTCTGAACACTTTGAAGAGATTTAACATTTTCTAACAAGACAGAATAATTTTCTATTTCTTACTCTTAATTATTATCACTATCTCTATTAGAAAGATACTCTTATCTAGACAGGAAGTACACAAATCATTTTTAAAGTTCAGAGCTTATAGACAGCTTTGATATTCTGAAAGTTTTTGATAGATTGAATTGGGTGTAATTTTTTAATAGCTCTTTCAACTCTGGTATTTAGTGAGTGTTGCTAAACTGTACTTTATGCATTTCAGATCTCTTACAAAAACTCTAATAAGAGCTATCACCATTTACAGCAAACACAAAAAGAAAGAAAAGAGAAACTTTGTAAGGATCATCCAGTTTCAATAGACAATTTTCCAATGGAGAAGATAATTGTCTAAATTGGAGTTGGGTTCCAGACCTGTAGCTTTCAGCAGGTCTGAAAACATTGCTGAAACTTAGTTACAATTGTCTCAAACTCCTCAGCAGTCTGGAGGCCTCTTTATACTCTTAATAATCCCAGACTGCAAAATGGAACCTTAATATCATGAAAATTGATTTAGTTGCTTTTCATACTTAAAGTCTAATACAGTTTTCATCCTTAATTTTTAAGCTGTATTTGCCTTGAGTTCTTTAACAATGCTGATGTTTCTGATAGATTTTTATTAGTCCAGTATTTTCACCAAAACTGCTACTATTCAAAAGAGTCAAGAACATAGGTGTTCTTCCATGAAACATCCTTCATTAGCTTACTCAGAGAAAAAGCATTTTCAGGAATAAGTATTTTCACTTCATTAGCTTTAACCCCTGATGTTGTGATATTTAGCATTGATTTCTTATGAGGAACTTTCAGGTTTGAGCAACTCCATTTTTTAAGACAGATTTTCTGAAGTTTGTTTCCATCTCTAAAGCAGTCATTTCTTTTTGAATGCCTATTTCCTTGTCTCCCTATTAGATTTGCAAAGAAATCACTCATTTTGTTTGTTCAAATGGGAAAGAATTGTTTAATTTCCCATAAGTTTCTTCATACATAAAACAAAGTTCGGTGTATAAACTGCTTTCTCTTGCTTTAAGGATTTTAAAGTGGCTTGTTTGCTCTTGTAGGTAGCTTTTTGCAATCTTCTACATGTCGGCTTTTTGTCATCCAACTACCATAAAAACTTTGCACAGCTATTAGGGCAAATAAGGCATTTTCTCAAGGAGCTGGTAAAGCCAAAAAGTAGCATAGCTCCAAGTTTTGTATTCTTACAGTCTTTCCTTGGACCTACATTCAAGAAACTCTAGACAATTTTCGTCCATCTTATTCTTTTTTGTTTGTTTGTTTGTTTGTTTTTTGTTTTTTTTGAGACAGAGATTCTCTGTTTACCTTTGCGCCTTTCCTGGATCTCGCTCTGCAGACCAGGCTGACCTCGAACTCATAAAGATCCGCCTGCCTCTGCCTCCTGAGTGCTGGGATTAAAGGCATTGGCCACCACAGGCCTGCTTTTCTCATTCTTTTAAAAGCTGTATTTTTGGGGGCCGGTCGGTGGTGGCACACGCCTTTAATCCCAGCACTCGGGAGGCAGAGCCAGGCGGATCTCTGTGAGTTCGAGGCCAGCCTGGGCTACCAAGTGAGTTCCAGGACAGGCGCAAAGCTACACAGAGAAACCCTGTCTCGAAAAACCAAAAAACAAAAAACAAAACAAAACAAAAAAGCTGTATTTTAAGTTTACTATGAATCTATTCTCAAGCTGAAAAGTTTTTCCAAAGTCGCATCTTTAGCAGAAAAACTACCTTTCCTAGAATGCATTCCTCATTCGATTACTGTTATGAACTAGCTTATGGACTCCATTTCCCACACTTCTTTTCAGGTCTAAAAGTCAACTTCTGGTTCTCTTTTACCAGGCTTGCTCTCAAAGTTTTTGCCCATGAGATTTCAACCAAGCTTTTTGCATTTTTAATTATGGGACATTTGAAGATTTCCATTCTCTCATCAGCTTGCTTTAACAGGTGCCTCTCCATCAGACATGAGCCCCGGATTAGAACCACATCTGCATCCTTAGCTTGCACTGAGGCAGGCATTCCTTTTCCCAACTTCCCTCAGAGCTTGGGTTTGCCTTAGCCAGTCAGTGAAAAACAGAAGCATTAACAACAGAGCTTTCCCACAGCTCCTTCAGGGAGATTTTCTCCCATGGATAGATCTTTATCTTATTTTGCTTTTTCTTTCCCCCACAGATGCAGAGTTTCAGATATCTCAGGCTGTGGCTCTGTTACTCTGCTAGCTGCCTCTGGAGGTAGGGGCTTTTTTTCTCCCCTGAATCTGCCTCAAACTAAAGGAGCTTTCTGGGGAGGAATCTGTACCTTCTCCATTGCATCAGAGAGACATTCTCCCTGACATTTCCCAGTTTGGTCTCAGTTTATCCCCTCTGACATGGGTCCTCTCCTTACCTTGTGCCATGTTATAGTCCCCACCAGGATGGTTGGAAGGAAAATAAGCATTGATGGTCACTGGATCAGTGGTGGGAGCTCCTGTGGGACCTGGAACCAATTTCAGAGTAGCTTCCAGGATTCTATTCCTCTCCTCAGTGGCGAACAGAATGTTTAGAAGCTGACCACAATCATCATAAGTGGCCTGGTGGGGAAAAAACAGTTTCTAAAAGATTAATTAAATCCTGGGGTTTGTGGAAAATTGGTGCATTCTGTGTGCTGGCTACTGGTTGCAAATGGCCAATAATGATAGGGTTAGTTCCTGTCAGCATCCACAGGTCTGGTACATCTAAGTGGTAGGGCCACCACAGTGTCTGGCTGTGGGGTGGCCCCTTTTTCGCTTTGGGTTGCTTAAGCTGGCCCCTGTAAAGGTGGTTCTGGTTGGGGATATGGGTTGGGTGGGGCATGGATCGGGTGAATTCGATTGGGCAGAGAGAGTAGGATGGAGGGAAAAGTTAGATTCCTCCCTTCTTCCTTAAATGACTTGGGGCTTTGGGTCACCTTCCTCGGGTCTCATGAGAAGCTGTTGTTATGAGTTACATCCTTCCAATGATCGAGGGTCAGGTCAAGTGAGGATGAAGGTGTATTTTCCATGACTCAACCTGGTACATGTACAGATGAAGATGAACAGAAATGTGACACACAGCAGTTATAAACAAGACAGACAAAACGGAAAAACTAGGGCCCACAGCAGAGTTCCACAGCAGCCGACAGGCATCTGGAGATCATGCCTTGATTATGACAAAGACTGTACAGATGGGGTGGGAACAAGTCAACAGAATCTCCTGATCCCCAGAATTCTTAGATATACAGATGGGACCCTTGGGGGTTCCTGGCAAAGTAGCCTCAGACGTGAGACCCCTGCCCAGACAAGGACAGGGGACATCTCTTAACTCATTCAGGTTTGCTGATACTGTGCATCCACTAAAGTGGAACTTCTCAGAAATGGACAACTGCTGGCAGCAATCAGAAATCAAAAAGAGAAACAGAAAACAGAAACAACAAACAGGCAAGACGCACAGACAAACTCATCCGATCAGCTGGTGTAAAGCTTCAGGATTCAGGGCCTCTGGAGAGTCTCTGGGGGTCCTCCCAAAATCCAGATGAGTCCCCAAATGTTGTGCCCTGGGCACAAGACCCCCGAAAAGACCACCAGAGACAAAAACTCACCAAAATGCAAAAGCAAGATTTATTGGAGCAGTTCAAGCAGCGCATCAGGGACCTCATCAAGTGCCCTGATGCAGTAGAGGCTAGAGTAGGTGCCCGCCCCTCTGCAAGTTCAGTTTTTAAAGGCAAAAATCACAAGTTTACATCAGTTAGGAGTGCTAGTATGGGTACAATTCTGATTGTCTTAAGTTTTAGGGGCCTTCCTATCTATGTTACCTTACTTTGCAGTTTTGATGGGATTTTTGTCAAACTTTATAGACTATCTCTGGCATTGGGACATTCTGTGGTTAAATGTTAACTGATAGTCCTACAAACATTTAACATCTTTAACAGTGAGGAAGGACCCATGTTCCATGATGCTTTCTACTGGGGATCAATTGCCCACTACATAAAATCAAAGAAAGGGGCACAAAGAAACAGGGTGGAATTTCTGCCCTGCCAAAAGTAATGTTTAAAGTAGAATTTCTATGAAAGACATACTGTGAGATATACTAAGATGAAGTATTTAAATGTGATACAACCTTCCAAATGGAATTTGCTAGTCATAAGGTGGTGTGAAATTATCCTAACAGGAGTGTTTTGTTCCTTTTATTCTTCCGTTTTGTGAATAGATTCAGAGAGTCTATTCCATCATTTCTCTTTGCTAGCTACTGACTTTACAGTGAACCAGCAATGCCCTTCTGTTATGCTCACACCTGCTAAAAATCACTCCCCTGGGAGCTGATGCAATATTACCTCCTATGGTTAGATAGTACATTTTTTGAACAAATGAACTAATAGAGAACTGGCTGGCAAAGAATACTTATATTTAGGCCAATTTCACAAACAATCAAAACGTTTCTACAAGGAAAATTTATGTGGTTGCAGTTGAAGTGTCTTCATTAATGATCAAAAGTATTAAACTGGGTGCTGGGATGCCATATTTAGGTGTTAGTAGATATAGCATTTGCAAGTGAATCGAAATGAAGCATTTTAACTGTTTAAAATAAACTTAAATGAGAATCTAATGATTCGTCTCACTGAAAATCTGTGAAATGGTGGAATTTTAGAATGAAACCTGGAAACTAAAGGGAATGCCTCATTGGAGACATTGGTGGTGCATCACTGGGCCTTGGCTATAGGCAAGTATATTACTTACCCAGGGTGAGAAATACTTCACCTGGGACTACCCCTCAGAGTCCATCCACTATTTCAAATACATGTGTCAGTTATGTTTTATTTAACAATCACAGGGAAATGGAATGTGAGGAAGGGGTCAGTACAACTTTTTCCAGCTGTGTTTAGACTAATTAAAATGTCTGTGCACATTATAAAGCAAAGCACTGAAGCCACATACCCAGGCTGTACAGATTTCCATGATCTGCTGAAATAATGGACCCTCTCAATGCAGGAAAGGAGAAGCTAAGTTTTAATCTGTTGTAAACATCTGTTTTTTGCATCCCTGCTGTGACACAAGTCACTGATTTGGGACTTTTTTTTAAATTTGCTTTTGGTTCTCTTAGTATGGAATCATGGAATGCAAGGACTGCTGTCTTTGCACATGGAATAGTATCAGAAAGGTGAAACTTTAAGATAAATTTTATAACAAGATCCATAAAGAAGTGGAAGGACAGATGGCATGTTCTCAGGTAAATGTAGGCACAAGGATGGGACAGGTTGATGACATTCCAAACATAAGTGCTTCATTTGCAGAGTTCTCAAACTTCACTATAGTTCCTTACTGTGGAAAACCATATTTTTGTGTTTTATTATATTTTAATATAAATTCTTTATTATAACTGTCATTTCTGTTCTACGTCCTGCTTTCCACTCTTTTCCACCTTTTATTTTCCAATATGACTTATCTACATCAGCTTATGACCTAAAATATTTACAAATTTTCTGATGTTAGAGGTGAATGTTGAAACTCAATTCCTATTGAGGACAACTTCAGACATTATACATCACTGAGAAAAGGTGCATATTTCATGAAGTGTTTAGATGTTGGAACTTTGATCTCATGAAAAGCCACAATATCCTTCCTCTTAATATACAACATTTAAAATATGCAGATTGATTACTGAAAAAAGAGTTCTTTAGTTAAATACTCTTTTCTGGAAAAAAAAGGACTCAAATCATTGTAACAAAGAAAATTTTCATTTTCACTTCAGAGTCTGTTGACATTCAAGGACATGGCCATCAATTTCTCCAAGGAGGAATGGGAATGCCTGGGCACATGTCAGAGGGATTTGTACAGAGAGGTCATGTTGGAGAACTACAGCAACCTGGTTTCTATAGGTGAGAATAAATTCTTTCATGATTGCTGCTTAGTGCTAGGAATGTCTAGCAACTTGTATTATTATTTTGAATTGTTTCCTATCAGAGAATCTTAGCTCACAATTATTTCTAGATATTGGTGAGTGTGATATTTACTGCAATTTTTCTTATTCTAAATAAGAAAATTTTAATTTGGCAGAATACTTCCTTCGATACCTTATGTCATTTTTTTTGCAGTCACTCAGTAGCAATAAAATGTGAATACAGTTTGATTCCAACAGTTTTATTTTTGTAATGGTTAATTTAAGGAAAGTTAATTTCCTTTATTTAATAAAATAAAGGAAAGGAATGTATAAAAATTTACAATTCTGGATTTCATAAAAGCCTACAACACCTGTTAAGTATGAACTAATAAGACTTCACTTATGAGTCTTTCCTTACGTAACTTCATATCCACTGAGTAGATGACTGTGTTAGAACCCAATTCTTTTCCACATCATGTAAATAAATTTTCATATGTCTCTTCTAATTCACAGGTCTCTCTGTATCAAAACAAGAGCTAGTCACCTGTCTCAAACAGAACAAAGAACACTGGATTATGAACATAGTGGAAGCAGAAGGTATAGAACAAGGTAAGATGAAAGGAAACAATGGATTATGTGTAGAGTACAAAACAAGAAACAAACCATAACTGCAGTGGGATTAGCCCAACTTCTCACTAGAAGCTATGCCTAAGAATTTCATTTTGAATTGTACCCTAGAATCTAACACAAAGAGAATTTTACATGGTTTTCCCTCTTTTCATCAGAAGAGTGATTAGATGAAACTTAGTAGGTCAGTAGCAATTTGACAATGTATGTGGGGCTTTATTTTGTGTTCCAATAAATGTCTGAATCTTTCTCCTGTATGTCAGTGATTCTATTGTTTTTTTCTGTATTTTTACAATATATCTGGATCAATTTATTTTTATTTCTTTTACCTCCTTGCATACTATCACTTTACCACACTTACCCAATGTCATGATTCCCACACCCCATCTTATTCTCTCAAGGAAAGAGCAGAAAATAAATAAAAAACATCAAGGAATGTTTGTGCTGGCCAACTGCTTCTGAACACAAGACTTTGAATATGATTGACATACATTGGTGTTACTCAATTGAAAAAGATTTTCTTACTCCTGGAAGCCAGGGACTGCACATATATTCTTGTCAAAAAGTTGTGACTTTGGGCCTACTTTCCACTTTAGAATCTGAGAATTTGTCTGTATCAGGCTTGTGTGGGTTTGGGTCTTGCTGTCACAGACTTGGTGATTGTATGGCCAGTATTCCTATAATGTGAGTAAACATCTTTTTCCATAGAGTCATTTCCCATTGCTTGTCTTTATGTTCTCTCTGTGTCCATGTGTTCATAGGTGTCTGACCCCTGATGCAAGGGTTAAAATAAAGGTATCCAAGATAAGGCTCAGTTCTGCAAAATCCCCATATTATGCTTCTCTAGTGAAGGATGAATGATGCACAAATCAATGGGTGTAAAAATTTAACATTCATTTAATGCCATGTTCATTAAGCAGAATAATAATAGTTTTTTCCTAGGGCCCATGTCCAATTTGGTCTCAGTTCCTTGGCTGCAACAACAATGTCAGGTATGAGTTCCAACAATGTAGTTGAAGTTAAGACAATCAAATACTGGTTATCTATTGCCAACACAAATTGTTAATTTTGCACATTGCTTTCAGGCCAGCGAGAATATTCAGTTACATAGTTCATAATGGTGAAAGACTGATGAGTACTTTTCTCCTCATGTAGCATATATAGTGTCTTCTAACACCATGCATGTATTTCAGTTGGTTTGAAGTGTCAGTTGCACACAAGTTTGATATCTTCCCATTCAATGTTTTAAGTATGTGAGCCTTATCATTGGGTTGTTGATGGTAACTAATTAGAAAGTCAATACCCAAAATGTTTTGGTACAACACCAGAAAACAATGCAACCCATTACGTGTACAGGAGGCTTTATTTGTTGGTACATGATTTCAAGATTGGGTATTGACTACACTATTGTACAGTAAGGACATTTAAATAGTTTTTAGACATGTATGCATTTTAACAAGCTTCTACAGAAGTATGGTTTCCTATGTTTCTTCAAAAGATTTCTCATGTCCAGAAAGTTAAAGATGCTTCCCTTCAACTCTGATGACCACAGTTCAATCACTAGGACACAGACAGTGGAAAGAGGTTTTTGAAAACTACCATCTAGTCATACATATGCCAACATACATACAATCAATAAATATATAAATATATTTCTAAGATTATCAAGGAAAGGACTGTAATTTTAGTTATTCCTCTTTGTATTTGCTCTTCTAAATTACTCTATAATCACTTTCATGATTTAATACTGTTTTAATTTCTCCTCCTTTTTTACAATACTGTTTTTAATTTTCCCATTTTTGGAAAAAAAAACCTACATACCCAGTGGCCCCATACTAGCTACTTAAACTATTAAAAACATTGAAACCAAAATCTTAAAAGCTAGCATCCACCATTCTGAGAAAATAAGCAGTATTTGTCTTTCTGGGTTAAGTTAGGATAATTCTTTTCAGTTCCATCCATTTACCTACAATATATGAAATATCAAAAACAAATGAATGAATTTCTTAGCATATAAAATAACAGAGATAAATCAAATGACATAAATAATTTATCATGTCACATATTCTGAAGTTGAATAGAAGGAAACATTAAAAAAAAACTCAACTTAAGAAAGCCAGATGGGCCAGGCGGTGGTGGCGCACGCCTTTAATCCCAGCACTCGGGAGGCAGAGCGAGGTGGATCTCTGTGAGTTCAAGGCCAGCCTGGGCTACCAAGTGAGTCCCAGGAAAGGCGCAAAGCTACACAGAGAAACCCTGTCTCGAAAAACCAAAAAATAAAAAATAAAAAAAAAAGAAAGCCAGATGGATTCAGGACAGAATCCCACCAGAACATTAAAGAAAAACTAACACTAATCCATTTCCAATTACATGACAAAATTTCCATTTCAAGAAAACCTCAAAATCATTATCTACTAGGATCAAGGTGGCTTCATCCAAGAGATGCTAATAGGATCAACATAAGCAAATAAATACACATAATACATTAGGAGGGCAGACTATAACAAAGAGACCAAATGATCTCTTCATTGAATGCAGAAAATATTTTCATCAAAATAAAACATCCCTATATTATAAAACTTCAACAGTAGGAGGAACATATCCACATATAATAGAATATGTTTACTGTAAGTAATTACCAGCATAATCACCCTAAATGGAGAAAACTCAAAATATTTCTACTATAATTGGGAATATAAAAGATACTCACTCTCAAAATACATGTTAGATGTTCTGCTTGAAGTCTTAAGTGTCCATCTAAGATAACATGAAGTTCAGGGGGATACAGACAGGAAAGAAAAGCATCATAGTTTCCTCATTACACATAATATTTATTTTATACCAGAAAATTTAAATCAAGATTCTTATGCATGGTGCTAAGTTTATTGTTAGTCTCTCCTTCAACTTTAGTACTGACTTTCATTCCATCATAACTGAAGAAATCTCCTAAATTAATGTTTCCCAATTCATAGTGTCCCTCTATCTCTAATCTCTAATGAAAGAATTATGGACACCTAATGATTACTGTGAGAAGGGGAATTATCATCTGCCATGGGTTACCCTCATTATTGCTTGTCTAGTGCAAAGTGGTGAGACCTGAAATGATATAATCATTTACAATAAAGCTAGACTGGCATTCTGAAGTGAAATATATATTTCACATATATATATATATATATATATATATATATATATATATATATATATATATATTTGAAAAAATATATACATAAATTCCTAAGAGTAACAATTATCAAATGGAGGTTACGTTTTTGTTTTGTGGATGTGGGAAGAGTTGGATGGAAAGTGGCTGGGATAAGCATGAAATGAAATGATATAATTATATTTAAATTAAAATTAAATTTAAAAAAGAATTATTGAATTTCACATGCAAACTCTGAGTTATATTTTTTTTTTTTTTTAAATTTATTTTAATTTATTTTGCAATACAATTCAGTTCTACATATCGGTCTCGGATTCCCTTGTTCTCCCCCCTCCCGTCCCCCTCACCTTCCCCCCAACGCCCCCCCCCCATTCCCATCTCCTCCAGGGCAAAGCCTTCCCTACAGACTGAGGTCAACCTGGTAGACTCAGTCCAGGTAGGTCTAGTCCCCTCCTCCCAGGCCGAGCCAAACAATCCTGCATAGGCCCCAGGTTTCAAACAGCCAACTCATGCAATGAGCACAAGATCTGGTCCCACTGCCTGGATGCCTCCCAAACAGATCAAGCCAATCAACTGTCTCACCCATTCGGAGGGCCTGATCCAGTGTGGACCCCTCAGCCATTGGTTCATAGTTCATGTGTTTCCATTCATTTGGCTATTTGTCCCTGTGCTTTATCCAACCTTGGTCTCAACAATTCTCGCTCATATAAACCCTCCTCATTCTCGTTAATTGGACTCCCAGAGATCTACCCAGGGCCTAGTCATGGATCTCTGCATCCAGATCCCTCAGTAGTTGGATGAGGTTTCTAGCACAACAATTAGGGTGTTTGGCCATCCCATCACCAGAGTAGGTCAGTTCGGGCTGTCTCTCGACCATTGCCGGCAGTCTGTTGTGTGGGTATCTTTGTGGATTTCTGTGGGCCTCTCTAGCACTTTGCTTCTTCCTGTTCTCATGTGGTCTTCATTTACCATGGTCTCCTATTCCTTGTTCTCCCTCTCTGTTGTTGATCCAGCTGGGATCTCCCGCTCCCCCAGGCTCTCTTTCCCTCGACCCTCGCCTTTCATTACTCCCATTCATGTCCAGGCTGTTCATGTAGATCTCATTCCATTTCTCTGTCATTGGGCGATCCCTGTGTCTTTCTTGGGGTCCTGTTTTCCGGGTAGCCTCCCTGGTGATGTGAGTAGCAGACAATTCATCCTTGTTTCATGTCTAGTATCCTGCTATGAGTGAGTACATACCATGTTTGTCTTTCTGAGTCTGGGTTACCTCACTCAGGATGATTTTTTCTAGATCCATCCATTTGTCTGCAAACCTCATGATGCCATTGTTTTTTTCTGCTGAGTAGTATTCCATTGTGTATATGTACCACATTTTGTTTATCCATTCTTCAGTTGAAGGGCATCTAGGTTGTTTCCATGTTCTGGCTATTACAAACAATGCTGATATGAACATAGCTGAACAAGTGCTCTTATGGTGTGGTTGAGCATTTCTTGGGTATATGCCCAAGAGTGGTATAGCTGGATCTTGGGGGAGATTGATTCCCAATTTTTTAAGAAAGCGCCATATTGATTTCCAAAGTGGTTGTACAAGCTTGCATTCCCACCAGCAGTGGAGGAGAGTTCCCCTAGCTCCACATCCTCTCCAGCATAAGGTGTCTTCAGTGTTTTTGATCTTAGCCATTCTGACAGGCGTAAGGTGGTATCTCAGAGTTGTTTTGATTTGCATTTCCCTGATGATTAGGGATGTTGAGCAATTCCTTAAATGTCTTTCGGCCATTTGAGTTTCCTCTGTTGAGAATTCTCTGTTTAGTTCTATAGCCCATTTCTTAATTGGACTGTTGGGCATTTTGATGTCTAATTTCTTGAGTTCCTTATATATTCTGGATATCAGTCCTCTGTCAGATGTGGGGTTGGTGAAGATCTTTTCCCATTCTGTAGGCTGTCGCTTTGCCTTGTTGACCGTATCCTTTGCTCTACAAAAGCTTCTCAGTTTCAAAAGGTCCCATTGATTGATTGTTTCTCTCAGAGTCTGTGCTACTGGTGTTCTATTTAGGAAGTAGTCTCCAATGCCAATGCGTTCAAGACTACTTCCTACTTTCTCTTCTAGCAGGTTCAGAGTAGCTGGATTTATGTTGAGGTCCTTGATCCACTTGGACTTAAGTTTTGTGCACGGTGATAGATATGGATCTATTTGCAGCCTTCTACATGTTGATATCCAGTTTTGCCAGCACCATTTGTTGAAGATGCCTTCTTTTTTCCATTGTGCACTTTTGGCTTCTTTGTCAAAAATTATATGTTCATAGGTGTGCGGATTAATGTCAGGGTCTTCAATTCGATTCCATTGGTCCACATGTCGGTTTCTATGCCAGTACCAAGCTGTTTTTATTACTGTAGCTCTATAGTAGAGCTTGAAGTCAGGGATCGTGATGCCTCCAGAAGTTGTGTTATTGTACAGGATTCCTTTGGCTATCCTGGGTTTTTTGTTTTTCCATATGAATTTGAGTATTATTCTTTCCAGGTCTGTGAAGAATTGTGTTGGTATTTTGATGGGGATTGCATTGAATCTGTAGATTGCTTTTGGTAAGATTGCCATTTTTACTATGTTAGTCCTGCCTATCCATGAGCATGGGAGATCTTTCCATTTTCTGACATCTTCTTCAATTTCTTTTTTCAGGGACTTAAAGTTCTTGTCATATAGGTCCTTCACTTGCTTGGTTAGTGTTACCCCAAGGTATTTTATGCCATTTGTGGCTATAGTAAAGGGAGATGTATCTCTGATTTCCTTCTCCACTTCTTTGTCCATTGTATATAGGAGGGCTACTGATTTTTTTGAGTTGATCTTGTATCCTGCTATGTTGCTGAAGGTGTTTATAAGCTGTATCAGTTCCTTGGTGGAATCTTTGGGGTCGCTCAAGTATACTATCATGTCATCTGCAAATAGGGAAAGCTTGACTTCTTCCTTTCCAATTTGTATCCCCTTAATCTCCTTATGTTGTCTTATTGCTCTGGCTAGAACTTCAAGTACTATATTGAATAAGTATGGGGAGAGTGGACAGCCTTGCCTCGTTCCTGATTTTAGTGGAATTGCTTTGAGTTTCTCTCCATTTAATTTGATGTTGGCTGTTGGCTTGCTGTAAATTGCCTTTATTATGTTTAGGTATGTTCCCTGTATTCCTGATCGCTCTAATACCTTTATCATGAAGGGGTGTTGGATTTTGTCAAATGCCTTTTCTGCATCCAGTGAGATGATCATATGGTTTTTTTCTTTGAGTTTGTTTATATGGTGTATTATATTGACGGACTTTCGTATGTTGAACCACCCTTGCATCCCTGGAATGAATCCTACTTGATCATGGTGGATAATTGTTTTGATGTGTTCTTGGAGTCTGTTTGCCAGTATTTTATTGAGTATTTTTGCATCAATGTTCATGAGGGAGATCGGTCTGTAGTTCTCTTTCTTTGTTGTATCCTTGTTTGGTTTAGGAATTAGGGTAATTGTAGCCTCGTAGAAGGAGTTTGGTAATGTTCCTTCTGTTTCTATTGTGTGGAACAATTTAGAGAGTATTGGTATTAACTCTTCTTTGAAGATCTGGTAGAATTCTGCGCTGAAACCATCTGGTCCTGGGCTTTTTTTGGTTGGGAGACTTTTAATGACTGTTTCTATTTCGTTAGGGGTTATTGGACTATTTAAATAGTTTATCTGGTCTTGATTTAACTTAGGTATGTAGTACCTATCCAGAAAGTTATCCATTTCTTTTAGGTTTTCCAGTTTTGTCGAATAGAGGTTTTTGAAGTATGACCTGATGATTCTCTGGATTTCCTCAGTGTCTGTTGTTATGTCCCCCTTTTCATTTCTGATTTTGTTGATTTGGATGCTCTCTCTCTGTCTTTTGGTTAGTTTGGATAAGGGCTTGTCTATCTTGTTGATTTTCTCAAAGAACCAACTCTTTGTTTCATTAATTTTTTGTATTGTTCTCTTTGTTTCTATTTTATTGATTTCAGCTCTCACTTTGATAATTTCCTGGCGTCTATTTTTCCTGGGAGACTGTGCTTCTTCTTGTTCTAGAGCTTTCAGGTATGCTGTTAAGTCTCTAGTGTGAGATTTCTCCAACTTATTTATGTGGGCATTTAGTGCTATGAATTTCCCTCTTAGTACTGCTTTCATAGTGTCCCATAAATTTGGATATGTGGTGTCTTCATTTTCATTGATCTCTAGGAAGTCTTTAATTTCTTTCTTTATTTCTTCCTTAACCCATTGGTGATTCAGTTGGGTATTATTCAGTTTCCATGAGATTGCAGGTTTTCTGTAGTTTTTGTTGTTGTTGAAATCCAACTTTAGACCATGGTGGTCTGATAGAACACAGGAGGTTATTCCAATTCTTTTGTATCTGTTTAGATTTGTTTTGTGGCCAAGTATGTGGTCAATTTTAGAGAAGGTTCCATGGGGTGCTGAGAAGAAGGTATATTCTTTTTTGTTAGGATGGAATGTTCTGTAGATATCGATTAAGTCCATTTGAGTCATGACATCAGTTAAGTCCTTTATTTCTCTGTTAAGTTTCAATTTGGGAGATCTGTCCAGTGGTGAAAGTGGGGTGTTGAGGTCTCCCACTATTAATGTGTGGGGTTTTATATGTGATTTAAGCTTTAGTAATGTTTCTTTTACATATGTGGGTGCCCTTGTGTTTGGGGCATAAATATTCAGAATTGAGACTTCATCTTGGTGGATCTTTCCTGTGATGAGTATGTAATGCCCTTCTTGATCTCTTTTGATTGATTTTAGTTTGAAGTCTATTTTGCTGGATATCAGGATGGCTACACCCGCTTGTTTCTTAAGACCGTTTGATTGGAAAGTCTTTTCCCAGCCTTTTATTTTTAGGTAGTGTCTATCTTCGAATTTGAGATGTGTTTCTTGTATGCAGCAGAAAGATGGGTCCTGCTTTCGTATCCATTCTGTAAGCCTATGTCTTTTTATAGGTGAATTAAGTCCATTGATATTGAGGGAAATTAATGACCAGTGATTGTTCATTCCTGTTATTTTTTGGTGGTGATGTGTGTGTACTTCTATACGTTGGGGTTTACTGCTGTGGCTTTATCTGTTGCCTGTGTTTTCGAGGGTGTATCTGACTTCCTTAGGTTGGAATTTTCCTTCTAGTGCTTTCTGTAGGGCTGGGTTTGTGGATAAGTATTGTTTAAATCTGGCTTTGTCATGGAATGTCTTGTTCACTCCATCTATGGTGATTGAAAGTTTTGCTGGGTATATTAGTCTAGGCTGACATCCATGGTCTCTTAGTGTCTGCATTACATCTGTCCAGGTTCTTCTGGCTTTCAAAGTCTCCATTGAGAAATCGGGTGTTATTCTGATGGGTTTGCCTTTATATGTCACTTGGCCTTTTTCCTTTGCTGCTCTTAATATTCTTTCTTTATTCTGTACGTTTAGTTGTTTAACTATTATGTGGCGAGGGGACTTTTTTTGGGGGTCTAGTCTGTTTGGTGTTCTATAAGCTTCTTGTATCTTCATAGGCATTTCCTTCTTTAAGTTGGGAAAGTTTTCTTCTATGATCTTGTTGAATATATTTTCTGTGCCCTTGAGTTGGTATTCTTCTCCTTCTTCGACCCCTATTATTCTTAGGTTTGGTCTTTTCATGGTGTCCCAAATTTCTTGGACATTTTGGTTCATGACTTTGTTGGCTTTAGTGTTTTCTTTGACTGATGAATGTATTTCTTCTACTGTATCTTCAACGCTAGAGATCCTCTCTTCCATCTCTTGCATTCTGTTGATTATACTTGCATCTGAAGTTCCCAATCGTTTTCTCAGATTTTCTATTTCCAGCATTCCCTCTGTTTGTGTCTTCTTCATTTTTTCTATTTCCCTTTTCAGGTCTTGGACTGTTTCCTTCATTTGTTTCATTGATTTTTCTTGATTTTCTCTCAGTATTTTATTGTTTTCTTCCAGGACTTTATTGATTTCTTCTAATTTGTTTGCCCTTTCCTCTAGTTGTTTACAGCGTTCTTCACATTTTTTTGTCTTTTCCTCTACACAAGCCTCTAGCTTCTTCATGATGTCATTCATAAGGCTGTTTTCTTCTGCTTCTTCCAATTTCTGATGTTCAGGTCTAGGTGTTGGAGGAGGGCTAGGGCCTGGTGATGCTGTATTGCTATTCATTTTGTTGTATATGTTTCTGCCTTGACGTCTGCCCATCTCCTTGTGCTTCGTTACTGGCCTTATCCGCACACTTGGTTCAGCCAGACCAGTGTTCCAAAAGGGAAGTCCGGAGCAAGATGGGAGCTGGGGGCCGGCCTCTAAGTCTCAGGAAGAGGCTTGGGGCTCAGGCGGATGGGCGTGGGGGCAGGGCGTGGAGACTGCAGGGCCTGCCAGGGGTCTTGGAGAAGGGGATCCTTCCCGGTGGGGCTAGCAGGGAACCTGCCCGGTGGTCAGAACCTGGGGCCAAGTTGGGCAGGTCTTCCCTGGAGTGGCTGGTGCCCAGGGATGGGGTCCGGGGCAAGGAAGGGCACTCACCAGTTTTCCAAAAGGGAAGTCCGGAGCAAGATGGGAGCTGGGGGCCGGCCTCTAAGTCTCAGGAAGAGGCTTGGGGCTCAGGGGGATGGGCGTGGGGGCAGGGCGTGGAGACTGCAGGGTCTGCCAGGGGTCTTGGAGAAGGGGATCCTTCCCGGTGGGGCTAGCAGGGAACCTGCCCGGTGGCCAGAACCTGGGGCCAAGTTGGGTAGGTCTTCCCTGGAGTGGCTGGTGCCCAGGGATGGGGTCTGGGGCAAGGAAGGGTACTCACCAGTTTTCCACAAGGGACGTCCGGAGCAAGATGGGAGCTGGGGGCCGGCCTCTAAGTCTCAGGAAGAGGCTTGGGGCTCAGGCGGATGGGAGTGGGGGCAGGGCGTGGAGACTGCAGGGTCTGCCAGGGGTCTTGGAGAAGGGGATCCTTCCCGGTGGGGCTAGCAGGGAACCTGCCCAGTGGCCAGAACCTGGGGCCAAGTTGGGCAGGTCTTCCCTGGAGTGGCTGGTGCCCAGGAATGGGGTCTGGGGCAGGGAAGGGTACTCACCAGTTTTCCAAAAGGGAAGTCCGGAGCAAGATGGGAGCTGGGGGCCGGCCTCTAAGTCTCAGGAAGAGGCTTGGGGCTCAGGCGGATGGGCGTGGGGGCAGGGCGTGGAGACTGCAGGGTCTGCCAGGGGTCTTGGAGAAGGGGATCCTTCCCGGTGGGGCTAGCAGGGAACCTGCCCGGTGGCCAGAACCTGGGGCCAAGTTGGGTAGGTCTTCCCTGGAGTGGCTGGTGCCCAGGGATGGGGTCCGGGGCAAGGAAGGGCACTCACCAGTTTTCCAAAAGGGAAGTCCGGAGCAAGATGGGAGCTGGGGGCCGGCCTCTAAGTCTCAGGAAGAGGCTTGGGGCTCAGGCGGATGGGCGTGGGGGCAGGGCGTGGAGACTGCAGGGTCTGCCAGGGGTCTTGGAGAAGGGGATCCTTCCCGGTGGGGCTAGCAGGGAACCTGCCCAGTGGCCAGAACCTGGGGCCAAGTTGGGTAGGTCTTCCCTGGAGTGGCTGGTGCCCAGGGATGGGGTCTGGGGCAAGGAAGGGTACTCACCAGTTTTCCACAAGGGACGTCCGGAGCAAGATGGGAGCTGGGGGCCGGCCTCTAAGTCTCAGGAAGAGGCTTGGGGCTCAGGCGGATAGGCGTGGGGGCAGGGCGTGGAGACTGCAGGGTCTGCCAGGGGTCTTGGAGAAGGGGATCCTTCCCGGTGGGGCTAGCAGGGAACCTGCCCGGTGGCCAGAACCTGGGGCCAAGTTGGGCAGGTCTTCCCTGGAGTGGCTGGTGCCCAGGGATGGGGTCCGGGGCAAGGAAGGGCATTCACCAGTTTTCCAAAAGGGAAGTCCGGAGCAAGATGGGAGCTGGGGGCCGGCCTCTAAGTCTCAGGAAGAGGCTTGGGGCTCAGGCGGATGGGAGTGGGGGCAGGGCGTGGAGACTGCAGGGTCTGCCAGGGGTCTTGGAGAAGGGGATCCTTCCCGGTGGGGCTAGCAGGGAACCTGCCCAGTGGCCAGAACCTGGGGCCAAGTTGGGCAGGTCTTCCCTGGAGTGGCTGGTGCCCAGGAATGGGGTCTGGGGCAGGGAAGGGTACTCACCAGTTTTCCAAAAGGGAAGTCCGGAGCAAGATGGGAGCTGGGGGCCGGCCTCTAAGTCTCAGGAAGAGGCTTGGGGCTCAGGCGGATGGGCGTGGGGGCAGGGCGTGGAGACTGCAGGGTCTGCCAGGGGTCTTGGAGAAGGGGATCCTTCCCGGTGGGGCTAGCAGGGAACCTGCCCGGTGGCCAGAACCTGGGGCCAAGTTGGGCAGGTCTTCCCTGGAGTGGCTGGTGCCCAGGGATGGGGTCCGGGGCAAGGAAGGGCATTCACCAGTTTTCCAAAAGGGAAGTCCGGAGCAAGATGGGAGCTGGGGGCCGGCCTCTAAGTCTCAGGAAGAGGCTTGGGGCTCAGGGGGATGGGCGTGGGGGCAGGGCGTGGAGACTGCAGGGTCTGCCAGGGGTCTTGGAGAAGGGGATCCTTCCCGGTGGGGCTAGCAGGGAACCTGCCCAGTGGCCAGAACCTGGGGCCAAGTTGGGCAGGTCTTCCCTGGAGTGGCTGGTGCCCAGGGATGGGGTCCGGGGCAAGGAAGGGTACTCACCAGTTTTCCAAAAGGGAAGTCCGGAGCAAGATCCTGAGTTATATTTTACTTTGAAAGAGAATTCTACATTTCAGTCTACTTTGAAAATATAAATTTTATTCAGTAGGCCTTTTATCAATTTGTTGTTGTTGTTGTTGGAGACAAGTTTTCCCTGTGTAACTCCCTTGGCTGTCTGGTTACTTGTTTTGTAGTCCAGGCTGGCCTTGAACGCACAGAGATTTACGTGCCTCTACCTCCTGAATTCTGGGATTAAAGTCTCTGCCTGTTGAGTCCTGGTGGCATCTGCCACCAAAACCCAGCTTCCTTTTTTTTGTGTTTTTGAATCTAAACATATTAGAGACCTAAGACTCTTTGGAAAAAACAGACTGTAATGCACTCTGGTCACCATTCATATTCTGCATTGAAGTCAGTGAAGAACACTTTAAGAAGAAGCCAAACTGTGATTCACATGAATGGACCATTTTTTCTTTCCTGGACATATATTTAATTTTTCTCATTTTTCTCTTTTTTTGAGTCAGGGTCTCTAACCACATAGACCTGATTGGCCAGGAACTAAATATGTAGATCAGTCTGCCCTCACACCCATAAAGATCATCTGCCTCTGCCTTCCAAATGCTGAGATTAAAGGCCCATCTTTTACCAATTTAAGATATTTTGGGTTATCTGAAGAAAAGAATGTCCTAAAGAATTATCAGTGTGATTGTGGGGATTTTGAAACACTCTCTCCTTTGGGGCATAAAGCTCTATGGACCTGATCGGCATATTTGTTTTTCTTGATCATTTTATTGTTTTTTTAATAATGACTCACCTTTAATAACTACACATTAACATGTATTAATAACCATTAATCTTAGAAAATCTATATATGATATTTTTCATTTTATCATTAATATATTTGGAAAAGATATTTTTACCTAGATTGATAATTCAATTTCCAAGTGAATGGAATGTTTTTAATAATGGCTAATAGTTTCACTTAATATTGTAACAATTATATTTACAGTTGTTCGTAGCATGACGTTTAAAGATGACCTTTTCAAATTTTACATATTATAAAATAAAAGTCCATGAAATTGCTTTCTTTATGTTTATCATGTTTTGACATTAATTCCTTATGGAAGAAGTGCTGAAATTTTGTGTTTCATCTTTTTGCTATTTTTCCACATATTGGTGTCATTTTAAGTAAAAATTTCTATGTTATTTTTGTATATTTCTACACAGTGAGATTAGAATTGCCTTTCATTTCTTCCAGCTCTGTTTTGTTATCCCGTTCAGGAGTTGTCCCCTAAAGAGTGCACACAGGATACTTTCCAGGCAAAACTGTCTGGACAGTTTAAAAGTAATAGCCTTGGTGAATTACACATAAGGAAGTTCTGCAGATATAGGTCTGTGAACGAAGAGCCTGAATCATGTGCTGATGGAATTGATCTTTATGCAGCACCCATCACTGATATTCCTGACAGAATAGATGAAGAAGTTTCAGTTTCTCCTCAAAAGGCTCACTCTGTATCATTTCCATTCAGATCACATAATTTCCTTTCAAATATTCAAAATGACTCAAGACACACTGAAGGGAAAAAACCAAAATCCAAAGCAAGTAGACAGTCTTTAACCTACTTTTCAGATTTCAGGAAAAATTCCTGTGTTGGCCAAATATATAAGAAATTTGGGAGAAGTTACAGGGGATGCTCAGACTTCTTTAGAACTAACACAGTTCACATTGGAGGAAAAATGTGCAAATGTAAAAAGTGTGGAAAGTCATTTTCTGTGTTGTCAGCACTTAAGGAGCAGTATAAAATCCATATGATAAAAGAATCATACAAAAGTCCAGAGCATGACATGTTCTTTTCACATGCATCAAAATATAGAGGTCACTGCAAAATTCACACTGAAGAGAAAGCTTTCAAATGTAGAGTATGGCAGGTCCTTTACCCATGGGTTTTCTCTTCATCTTCCTCAGAGAACCAATAATGGAGAAAAACCTTTCATATGTGAAGCAAGGGGCAAGTCTTTTACTCAGAGTTCAACATTTCATATACATCAGAGGATCCATACTGGAGAAAAATTATACAAATGTAAAGAATGTGGCAAGTCATTAAACAAGGCCTCAAATTTTCAAGTTCATCAGAGGGTCTACACTGCAGATAAACCTTGCAAATGTAATATATGTGACATGTTATTTACTCAGAGTTCACCACTTCAAGTTCATAAGAGAATACATACTGGAGTGAAGCCGTACAAATGTAAAAAATGTGGAACATCCTTTACCAGAGTTTCAACACTTAAAGTTCATCAAAGAATACACACTGGAGAAAAACCTTATAAATGTAATGTATGTTGAAAGTCCTTTATTGTTGGCTCAAAAATTAATGTTCATAAAAAATACACACTGGAAAAAAACCTTACAAATGTAATGAATGTGGAAAGTCCTTTACTGTAGGCTCAAATTTTTTGTTTTGTTTTGTTTTTGATTTTTTGAGACAGAGTTTCTCTGTGTAGCTTTGGAGCCTGTCCTGGAACTCACTCGTTGCCCAGGCTGGGCTTGAACTCACAGGGATCCACCTGCCTCTGCCTCCTGAGTGCTGGGATTAAAGCCATGCACCACCATCGCCCAGCCATAGGCTCAAATCTTAAAGTTAATCAAAGAATATACAATGGAGAAAAGCCTTACAAATGTTCTGATTGTGGAAACATCTTTACTGATAGCTCAACACTTCAAGTTCATAAGAAAATACATCCTGGAGTGAAACCTTACAAATGTAATACATGTGACAAGTCACTTACTCAGACTCAACACTTCAATATATATAAGAATACACACTGGAGTGAAGCCTTACAAATGTAAAGGATGTGGAAAGTCTTTTACCAGAGGCACAACACTTAAAATTCATCAAAGTTTACACACTGCAGAGAAACTTTACAAATATAATGTATGTGGAAAGTCATTTACCTCAGGCTCAACACATGAAGGCCATCAAGGAGTACACACTGCAGAGAAATCATACAAATGTTCAGATCGTGGCAAGTCCTTTACAGAGCTCAACATTTTATGTTCATCAAAGAATACATACAGGAGTGAAACCTTAGAGATGTAAAGAATGTGGAAAGTCCTTTCAGCAGATCTCACATATACAAAGACATCACAAAGTACACACAGGAGGGAAACTTTACAGATGAAAAGAATGTGGCAAATCCTTTACCAGGTCCTCAACAATTTAAGTTCATCAAAGAATCCATAATGGAGAAGAAAGTTAAAAATATACAGATTGTGGCAAGTCCTTTACCCATGATTTATGTGTTCAAGGCTACTAAAGACCCATTTAATGCAGAAACCTTAAAATTGTAATGAATGTGTTTCTGTTATGTCCTTTTCCCATGGATGATCTCTACTAAAACCATACATTAGAGAAAGCATACAAATACAAAGCATGTGGGAAAACCTTATCTGGGTTCTTAAATCTTGAAGATCATAACATAATCTATACTAGAGAGAACCCTTACAATATTCAGAATGTGAGAAATATTATGGAGTACTCAGATATTCAAGCCTTGCAGAGTTTCACTAATGAGAAGAAACTTAACAAACATACAGAAATTTAAAAATTCTTTACAAAGGGCTCAAAACTTAGAGCATGTCAGAAAATTCATGAAAGAATCTAACTCAATTGGTAATTACTGCCCCAGTAATCATACAATAAAAGGGTTCTCTATAATGTGAGTAGTGGAAGGAAACCTATAGCAATTGTTCAAACCTTACTCAATGTCAGATGAGTGACATCAGGAATCCCTATGCTTGGAATGATTTAGAAACATTTTACCAAGAAATAAAATTTATGTTCACAAAAGTTCCTTGGAAAACTATATATACAGCAATATATCAAAAAGAATTATACAATAATCATGTATTAAAATGATATAGAATTAATTTGACAAGATATGAAAGCAGTAATAATTTAAAATGTGAAGACATGTCAGTATAATTTTATGGATAACTATATTATTTCAAAATTACTGCATAATTTTCTGTATATTTTATGAAACAGAATATTGACCTGAGACAGCTTTACTTTATATAAATATTATTGTGTTACTAGTATTTAAGATTTTATAGAATATAGATTGTTTTGAACCTCCAGCTAGTCCCAAATTTTTTTCAATTATTAATAAATATAATAAAACTTGTATTCAATTTCTGCTTCTTTGGAATGTTGGATATTCATTTAAATTGATGTTGTATAGTGAATTACTACATTACAGAAAATGTTCAAAAAAATCATGTCATGAAAATTCAAATCAGATGTTTTTGGGAAAACTGTAACAGATTCAATCATTAGAAGTATATATGGGGAACAAAATAAGGCCTGAGTAGGTCTGTAAGTGACCTACTGTTTACAGATGTAGAAGAACCATGGACATAGACACACAAAAAAGACAAACAAACTTCCCTTCATCATGTGAGGCTTGGAACATTACAAATCCTCCTGTGATCCTCATGAGGATGTGTAGGAAACAACTCTCCACCATAATTTGCTCTTTTCAGATGTTTAGTCCTCAACAATTCAAGGCTAAAGAGACTGAAAGTATTGAGATGAGCCAAGAATGAGTATGTGTATAGCTTTAGATAGTTACCCTGCTTTCTATGATCACCATACAGTACATCTTTAACTCTATTTGAATGTAGGTATTGCAGACACAAAGCTTCTGAGGTATTGTAGTCTCTCCTCAGAGATCAAAGAACACCTGATCCCAGCTTTTCTGTGGGTCTCAGTGTTACATACACCTGTAGTTTCTTCATTCTCACATGACACCACTTATATCTATCACTGGAGACATCCTGGACAGGATAGCAATAGAGAAATAGTCTCTATTTAAACAGGGAAGATGTTATTTGAGAGTCTGAAATGAATTGTAATCATTTCTGACTAAGGAAGAAAACTGCCTACTTATTAAGTACTAATGAGCCTGAGATTAGGTTTTCCACAATAAAATTTCATAGATAGAAATGGACATAACAACCATCAGCAAATCATACCTAGTCTTAGAATACATGAAAATAAATACTAAACTAGTCCCCATATAAGCACATAAATTGGAACTAGTTTTCAAAACTGGAAAGATGACTCATTTAACTTAGAAACTGTTGTTTCTTCAATGCCTTATCTCATCAGTTTTTTCATGTACTTGTGAATTTTTCAACTTGAAAGTTTATTTTAATGAACATAGTGTGTTACATTCATTGATGTAATACAAAATAAAATGTACATCAAAGATAGAAAATTATCCACATCCTTTAAATCTTCCTCAATACTTGTACACCTAAGAAAAATTAATTTGTATCACCTATAATTGAGACATATTGGATGCTTACTCTAGAAATAATTCCTGAAGAAAATTTTACTCACTTAACGTGCACAATACTGATGCAGCCATATCTTATGGAAAGAGCAAAAGTCAGAAAGCCATGTCAACTGTTTGAAGAAGATCCAGAAAACCTGAGCAGCATAATGTCTACCATGCCATTTTTCATTTAGGTCTTGATATATTTTAGACTTTGGGACTTTTAATATTTGTACACTATGGGGACATCGGATTGCTAGAAATTTTCTTATGAATGATTTATGCCTTTACTCAGGATTTCTGATTCTAAGCTTCTCCAGTAAAGGCCTGAGCATACTACCCCTTCCACTTTTAGAGAGATAGCTTTATATATTTCCACTGTCTTCCTTAGCCTTTGAGTTTGTGACACACATATAGAAGAGTTCTCTTCATGAGGACATGAGTCATTCATAAAATATCTGTCCCTGTACTTACTCAGGAACAAGATAATCAAACAAAAGTAAACTTACAAAGGTCAAGAAGATCCAGTGGGCTAGAAGAGTTGGCCTCAGATCAGATTGCCAGCCCCTTCTGACTATACCCTCTGGCAATTACATGGCACATACAGAATTAAAGTGAAATTAACAAAAATTACCTCTGCCCCACACAGAAATATATATTGATAGGCAAAGAATGATGTGAAAAGATGATAAAAGAATGAGATATAAGAACCTCTCTTTCTGAAAAAAAGTGAGCATATGAAGAGCCATTGTGCTGTTTTGACCAAGGAACACAAGAATTCCAAAATTAGACAAATAAATAAATTCTATAAAGATATAAAATATAAACATTGTGTTATGCCAGAAATTGAATAATAACTGCAACAACTTTTGCCTGAGAATTTTTTGTGCACATGTATGTTAATAATATATTGCTTGGGACATGGCAAACAGCCAAGGCTGGCAAGGATATTTCATTTTGGTTTAGAGTCCTTGAAGCCACAAAAGTTACGAACTTGAAAACAGTCTATCATATGCCTCTAGTTTCTTTAAAAGTTGGATTATGGGGTTGAATTATAAAATTTATTGTAAAAGATAACTGTTTATCAATGGTGACTAAACTTGAGGAAAATGATTATAAAAGATAACTGTATTCTGTTACAATTCATCAATGATGACAAAACTTATAACCCCAGATGTACAAGAGAAAAAGGTTAAACACATGCCCCAAAATAAAATCCATATTATCTATGTTTTGGAAAATTGTGAATCTATCCCTGATTAATGAATTCTGTACAAATAAGTAAACACTCTGGCCTCTAGTTAGTCAGGCTGCAAGATTCTCTAGACAATCATCCCTGGCTCATCCTATCCTAACCTCTTCCTTACCTCCTCTCTTGGACCACGGCACCTTGGGAAAAGCCTCAGTTATAATACTATTCTAAATGGATGTTGTAATATTACAGTAAGGGCATTGAATTTTATAAAAAATAATTTGGCATATTATATGTATGAATGAATTATTTGTAGGCCCTTAATCAATATTGTAATACTACAGATAGTATTTCCCATATCTATGCTTCTAATCTCCCACTCTTCAGTATATGGTTTTACATATAAATTCAAGTATATTGAACTAAAAATATGTTTTAAAGTCAACCTTAGATTAATGTTTTTGCTTTTGTGTGTTTATGGGTCTAATGAAGATGTGTGGTCTCATGCCTGCTGACATATTCCTATAATGTAAGGTAGTGTTCAGCCAAGCAAGATAAATTCACTTGGTATCCTGAACTCCATTGCTCTTAGAAAATTGAAGAGGAAATATCAGTAGATGGTTGAAAGGCTGATTTTTCTTATGTTTCTCTTATTTCAGTCACTAATGGTGAGAATATGTGAAAAAAATGCTATTCATCGCATGGAAACTGTATGAACAAAGACACTTACTACAACTCTGATTAGATCACAAAGGTATCATCAACTGGTTAGGGCCTTCCTGTGCTTATAACCTCCCAAAAGTAGAGCTTCTGAACACAGTTCACAAATGTTCTAGATGCCAACCAAACAATTGCTCATGTTAACCAAATGAAGATATCTGGAATGAACCAGAAAACCTGTTTCACAACTATGCATGGAAATTCTTTTTTCTGTACTTTTAATTTATGCATTAGTTAACCAATTGCTGTGCTCTTCCTTTGGGATGACTATTTTTTCCATTCTGAGCAATCCTTGGTTGCCTATAGTATTTTGTGTAAAGTTGAGAACTCATGGGCTTTTCCTTGCCCTTCTTGGCATTGCAGTCATTGCTGTGCTTAGTCAGATCATATTTAGAAAGCTATGTTGCTGAGAATAAATGACTGTAACTTCTGACATTGCAGGAGACACAATTTCTGAGCAAAGTCACTTAGCCTCTGGCTCTTAAATCTTTTTCTTACCACTTCCACAATATTCTGTAAGACTTAGGTGCAGTCATTATTTTGTATATCCATTGTGCTTAAGATCCACCTCTATATTTAATTGGCTGTGGTTTTATATAGAGGGCTTCATCTACTGGAAATAGAAATTTATTTGATGAGTTGTGTAGACTACACTGACAAGTAAGTATAAGCCCAAATGTTTATTGATTATTAGTGTTTGTAATTAGGATTCAGAAAATTTGTATTTGTAGGTACTCCTCTAATAACCATGACTTTATTTGGCATTGAATAGATAGATAGGCTTCCAGAAGCAAGAGTGATTTCATTCTTTTTAAGCAGATATTAAGTCCAAGTAAAATGTAGCTATCTTGGGAATGTCATTCTGTATGCTGTGAATATATGTTGTTCTCATTGGTTAATGTATAAGCTGCTTTGGCCTATGTCAAGGCAGCTTAGAGGCAGGCAGAAAATCCAAGGAGAGAGAAAGGAAAGAGACAGACAGATTCTGAAGAGACACCAGCCTGCTGCCCAAGGAAAAACATGCCAACAGACTGGTAAGTCATGGAACACATAGCAAAACATAGATGAATAGAAATGGATTAATTTAAGATATAAGAGCTAGCTAGTAAGTGGACTGCCATAGACCTCACAGTTTGTAAATAAAAATAAACCTCTCTGTGTTTACTTGAGTCCACGCAGCTCTGGGACCATTGGTGGAAGAGATTTGATGGGACTGTGGGGGGGGGGGGGGGGCTAGGCAAGACTGCAGAAATCTTCTGACTACATTTGTCACCCAGATATTGTAGCAAGAATTTCCAAAAAAAAAAAAAAAGATTCTAAAATGGATCTAAAAACAGCTTCCTAGTTCTATCTCTCAGGCAAGGTGTGGCATACAGGCTTGAGCTACAGTACATTGAGTTTACAGCATGTGGGCTAGAGCACAGCATGGTGGATTCCTGCCATGGTACACTGTCACATCTTCAAGCTACACAGCATCCTGTGTGGTAGACTTAGCATTTGCTAGTATAGACAAAAATTTTTCTGGGCTATATGTTCCTTGATAGAGACAGCAACCTACTGACTTCCAGAGTTAGCAGAGAACATGGCTCACAGAGCTGGCAGTAAATTATCTCCACTATGTTAGAAAGCTGAGGTGGGTGGTGTTAGCAGCCAAGGCTGTTGCTTTTCATCCGAGCCATTCAGTTTAACAGTTTAAAATCTCTCTTGGTCAGAGAAGGATTATAGATTCACAATAAGACAGATTTAGATGGCATAAAACTCTAAAATGTTTACAATGTGTGTAAAAATGTACGTTGGCTTGGGGGAGGAAAAGGAATATATGAAGTTATATAAAAATACATAGTTTTGAAAAATAAAGTCTTTAAAGAGACAGTAAAAATAGTATAAAGATAAGCCATGTAAAGACAGAAATCATACACAGAGTCTGGATTCTATAGTCTTTGGGATTTTTAACTGCAAACAGACATTTGATTATAAAGGCTGATGAAGTAAGCCAGTATATTATGTATATATATATATATATATATATATATATATATATATATATATATATATATGGACTTCAAAATTTGTGTCTAAGGATACATTACTTTGGAAAAGAGGTTCTGCTTTTGTTTCCACACAAGATGAGAACCTCTGGATTGCTTCCAAGCTATTAAGGTTTGAACAAGGAAGACCCCCTGAGAGGTAGCCAGATGTCCCAACATCCAAAATCAGCTTCAAAAATCTGGTTGAGACAATACATTCTCATAGACTACAGCCAAAATTTAACTGTAATTCTTAATTTTCTCAGGATACCCACTAGATTATCAGTGCCCCAAACCAGCAGGGAGTAGTATGAGAGGCTATTCCAAATTCCTACTATATTATTTATAAATGATTATTTTTATTTAAAGGATATTGATTATAAATGCAATCTCTTTCTAAAAAAGAAAAGGGCATATAGATATGATAGGATGAAAGGGTAGAATATTGAATGTACATTTAAAGAGCAATGACTTGTTTAAAACATTTTACATTGCTATAGATTTTAGTTTATTGATACAAATTTAAAGTTAATTTTGTTATACTGTATATATCTCTACTCTTGTTTAAGGTTTTATGTTTATGCAACTCATTTAAAATTGTAATATACAATTAAGAAGTACAGATTAATAGTAGCCTAGGATAATCAAACTTATAGTTATGTTAATTAAGTTTTTAGGTATATAAAGGTATATTTCAATTAGGTAGGTAATCTTCATACACTTCAAAGACTTATAGAATATGCAGCCTAGACAATTCCTGGATCTCTGCCAAACTAATCATCAGAAATCCTTGACTCTGTGTCTGCTCTGTAGGAACTCAAAGAATCAGGATAGTCTCATTGCTTCCCAGAGACTGACACCTCCCATGCCCTACTCCTTGAAGGCCCAGTTCAAGCCTACCTCCTGCAGGAAGAACTCCATCCCCTGCCAAGACTCGATATGGCATCCTCGGAAGATTTGTCTCTTGCTGTGTTACAATGGTACCAAAGGCCAACTTCCTTCTGCTTCTGTCTGGTCTCTCTATGCTCTCCATTCTCTTTTCCAAGTAGCTTGCTTCATCTTGCCACCATATCTATAGGATAACCATAAAGGCACTGAATAAATGCCCCATAGCCTGCTGGTATCACAGCAACACTGGTGATGTCACAGGAGACGACAGGGCTCTCCAGGTTACCATAGAGTACTCAAGTATGGGACTGCTGATGTCACAGCTTTTGCCTACCTGCTAACTACCTCACTTCAAGTTGCCCTTCCCAGGAGCCTCTCCTCACTTACAGGGAAACTTCAGCACCTCCTCCTTCTAAAGTCAGACGTCTACCAATGCTTCACTACAAACTATTCTTTGTGGTGTGTTTAGGGCTAACTTTTCAAACAGTGCTTAAGATTGGCTCTTTCCCACCTTAAGATTCATACTCAATGAGGTAAAAAGGCTGCTGGGAAATTAAAACAGGATGGTGGGAAGGAAAGATGAATTCCCTGAAATAAACAAAGACCTGGAGAAAATCCTTGGAATGTTACAATGGGCGAGGGGCTCAAAACAACACAAAGCATCAAGTTTCACCTTGGGTCCATTCCATGTGGCCCACTTGACATGATACAACCTGTCATCACCTTTGGTCACCACCCTTGTGATGATACAAGCCAGAGACACTACAATATCAGAGGATGGAAAAGCTAGACCATGGAGTGAAGGAACACCCCACACCAGATGTCATAAGCAAAGGCTATTGTAGAGGGTTGGAGTTCAAGGACTTGTCATTTTGCTCTCTTGGTATTCTGGCGATGCCAGTAGCTTGCATGCACTAAGAGCTCGAACATGAGCCTAGTCTCCCAGCCAAGCTTCCTGGTTCTGGAAAGCCTAGGGATTCTTGTCTGAAGCAAGCCCCTGCCTGAATCCATTTTGGGAATTAAGAACAAGGATCTTCTCCTGGAGACTGACTGAAAAGACAGCTGAGACAAACAAAGGCAGGGACCACAGCAAATGTCCCAAAGACCAGAGTGCCATGGGGTCTCTACTCTTGTCTGTGGTGGTACTGTGTTCCCCAAAATATTGTGCACCCTAATAAACTTATCTGGGGTCAGAGACAGAACAACCACAATATTAAACATAGAGGATAGACAGTGGTAGACCAACCTTTAATTTTAGTATTCCAGAGGCAGAAATCCCTCTGGATCTCTGTGAGTTCAAGGCCACATTAGACACAGCCAGGCATGGTGACACACACCTTTAATCCCAAGAAGTGAGCCTTTAATCCCAGGGAGTGATGGCAGATAGCAGAAAGGTATATAAGGTGTGAGGACCAGGAACTAGAAGCATTTGGCTGATTAAGATTTCAGGCTTTTGAGCAGCAGTTCAGCTGAGATTCATTCTGGATGAGGACTCAGAGGCATCCAGTCTGAGGAAACAGGATCAGCTGAGGAATTGGCAAGGAGATGTAGCTGTGGCTTGTTCTGCTTCTATAATCTTCCAGCATTCACGCCAATAACTGGCCTCAGGTTTGATTTTATTATTAAGAACTTATAAGATTCCTGCTAAACTTGTCCTCATGGATTTATCACTAACATGGCTTTCCACGTTTGGCTGGGGGCCAGGCACCTATTCTGAGAAAACATAATGGACTCTCCTCATCCCAAGCCTCATTCTTCATGTCCCCAATTCTGCCTGTGTGATAACCCAAGACACCTATCACTGTGAGGGCCTGCCTGTTGGAAATTTCATTCATTCCATGTAAAGGGACAGTAGCTGTCTTTGTGATGCACACAGAGATCTAAGCATCCAAGCACTTGGCTCAAAAAGTTCTTTCTTGCTGAGATGTTGGAACCATCCAGCACATGTCACTCCAGAGATCTGAAGGAAGGGAAGTCACAAGTTCATGTTCTTTTGTCAGGAAGGGAGACAAACCTGTAGTTCTGAGTCCCCACCTGACCTATCTTGTCACCGGCTAGACTTGAGAGATAGTTTTGCCCAATAAAAAGGTCAAAACTAGAGATTTGTGCTTTGTGCAAGAAGCATACTTGATTCCTGAATAGGGATGTGGCTCCATGGTGGAATACTTATCCTGCATGCATGGATAAGGCTAGTTTCATGCCCAGGATGGCAGGGCAGGAGACAGAAAAGTTAGAGTTCCATAACACCAAAGGGTATATACCAGAGACATGAAATTTAATAAGTGGGGTGGGCTCTTCAAAAGGACTAACACAAGCCAATCCAGTCACTTTGCAGAGGAAAAACAGCCTGGGAGTTTTGCAGCGAACATAAGGCACTTCTTCTAGGAGATTCCCCCATGACCATAGAATAGCAAGATTCAGGTTCTCTTGCCTTGCTCCCATGGGTGTCAGTACACCACAGGTTGCATCCTGTCTTTGAGACCTAAGGACCCCAGTACAAACCCCATATGCATCCTGGGCTCCTGTTTCTCCTGAGGGCCTCTATGAGAAATCACATGGACCTTGGCCAACTTGCATTGCTGGTCCAGGATTCTGGAAACATGGACACCTGCCAACCTACAAGTAGTTCCTCTCTAAGCTGGCCTGCCTGCCATTTCAAGCAAGCCCATACTCTCAAGTTCTTGAGGGAATGAGTACAAGCATGTCAAAGAGGTGGGGAATTTTAAGGCCCCACCCCATCTGAGGGCTTGCTGGTGATGTTCACCTTGTTTGGCAGATTTCCTTCTCCCATTTCTGAAGAGCAGGGAGAACCCTCCCAGCTAGCTTCTCAAGAATGCAACAAGGGGCAAGAAGACAGTACATTGCTGGGATATCCTGCAGCCATGCTACTCACACTGTCCCTTGTCTGGCCAAGTGCGAGTGTCTTCCTTTTGTGATGGGATATCACTGAACTACCAGCTCTCAGGATATTTTATTGTCCCTTATCCCTTGCCTGGGTATGAGGATCCCTTGCCTTTCCAAGATTCATTTTTATGTAGGTTCTGGGGGTTCAAACAGATCCTCAGGCTTGTGGACCAACAGCTCAGACCCTCCACACAGCCATGCTTGTTAGTCATTAAATTATCACATCAATGCTGACATATCCATTCAAATAATTTCTAAATGGGATATTTTTTCACTACTAAGTGAGATGGTTTTCTGTAGTCAGCCTTTGTGGCAAGTTGTCAGCAGCCACAGCCAGCAGTTATCATGTCTCAATGAACAGAAGTTCCAGATTAATTTTCTGTATGTTATTTTATTTTTTTCATTTTACATACCAACCAAACTTCCCCTCTCTCCCCTCCTCCTGCTCATCCTCCACTTTCCCCCACCACACCTGCCATTCACTCAACAAAGTCTGGCTATCACCAAGCACCTCCCCTCTGCTTTACAGCTGAGCAAGGCATCCCCCTATATGGAATGGACTCCAAAAATCCTGTTCATTTACTAGGGATAAATCCTAGTCCCACTGCCAGAGGCCCCACAAACTGACCAAGTCACACAATTATCACCCACATTCAGAGGGCCTAGTTTGGTCTAATGTATGCTCCTGAGTTGTCATTCTGAGTCTGTGAGCTCTCATTAGCTAGGGTCACTTGTGTCTGTTCTTTTCCCCATCATGACCTTTACCCACTTGCTCATCTAATCCATTCCCCTCTTTGACTGGACTCCAGGAGCTTGACCCAGTACTTAGATGTAGAACTCTGTATCGGCTTCAACACTTACTGGATAAAGGTTCTATGATGACAATTAGGGTAGTTGCTGCAGGCCACAAGAATCTGAAATAGAGACTCAGCTATATATGATAAAGCTATATCTAGAAGGATCCAAAAATTCTTCTATAGGAGAAATCAAATATCAAAGAATATTTGATGTTATTCAGCTTTTAATATATCAGCTGCTTCCTGCTATCAATTTCTTGTGTGCTCATACTCCTAGGCCATAAGTCAAACAGTATAAGCTTCTCAGACCTACAGCTGATCTGAACTAGGTAACACCCTTACAGAAACAATGCCTGTCTCCTAGGATGTGTAGATGCATTGCTTTGTTTCTTGTGCAAATGAAGGACAGATGTCCTACCCGTCACAAGTCAAATGGCATTCCAGAACAACTGACTTAGAACAAAAAGGGTTTTTTTTTTGCATATCAGGTGAGGGAGGATTGAGGCAGAATTACTAGCTCAGACCAGAGTTGGGTAGCCAAAGAAAGAAAAAGTCAGTTTTTTAGATGGTAGGGATTGAGTCAGGTCAGAAGAGTAGGAAAGGAAGGCATGAGCATGGATGGAGAAACTGAGGATGAAGATGAGATTGATAGCTGAAGAGCTTAGTTAAGGCTATGAGAGGACAGGAAGAGAAGGGACAGGGTGAAGCTGAGTGTGAGAACAGAACTAAGCCATGTAGAGAGAGAACTCATTAAGAGAAGGGACAGAGAGGAGCTAAATAGAAGAATAGAATTGAAGCAGCATAGATAGAATCTTGACTCAGAAAAACAAAATGTATGGACCAAAGAGTTTCATGTAATTACATTCATTTATTATTATCAAAGGTTAGGTATTCAGCTGGTGGTACATCCTTCATGGACCCTAGGAGAGGGCTATCAAGAGGCTACACCCCACAGAGTCTGCTATAGGTAGTCATCAATCTGATTGCAGGGGAAGGCCAGTCTTATCTTGAGTCAATCTTGTGGAGTCCTGGTTATTTCCCTAGTACCAGGTTTCTCCCTAACCACATAATGACTCCTTCTATCAAGATACCTCTTTCCTTGCTCTCCCTCTCTGTGCCCCCAACTCAATAATCCTGTTCCCTTATGTTTTTATCACCCATTCCCTCCCCACCACACTCCTAGTTTTAGCAGGAGATCTCATCTATGTTCCCTTGCAAGGGCTATCCATGCAAGCCCCATTAGGGTTGTTCTTGTTACCTAGCTTCTCTGGGATTGTCAATTGTAGCCAGGTTATCCTTCATTTTAACTCTGATATCCACTTACGAGTGAGGACACACTATGTTTGTCTCTTTTGATCAAGGTTACCTCACTCAGGATGACTTTTTCTAGTACCATCGATTTGCTTAAAATTTTATGCTGTAATTGACTTTTACCACTGAGTAATATAATACTCCATTTTGTAATACATTCAAATCCCAACAGAAATGACAGCTCAACAGACATGTTCTGAACACCCTACACTCCCCATAGTATAGTTTGTGGTCCCTCTTCAATTGTAAGTTTCCAGAAATGCCAGAGTTTGAAGGACACTCATTCATTGGTCTATTTTTCTTTCTCACTGATCAGTTAAAACCCAGGCTTGAAGGAATGGCAGAACTATCTTCACAGCCCTCAAATGCATAGTCAGGATTAAAAGATCAAAGCATTTCTCAATTACATTGTGTGAGGAAACCCTGAGCTAAAGAAGAAAGTGCACTAAATAGAAAAAATAATTAATACCTGAGAAAAATGCAAAGAAAAATTTAATGACAAGGAAATATAATGTTTCTTAGCATACACATATGAGGTATTTTATTTTTTTATATTCTCTGTTAATTATTTTAACATTACCATTGTTATAATGCTTTTACAAAACAGAAAATGTTGGGTGTGCATCATCTACACATAGAATTGTACTTAGGAGACCAAAACATGAGTATTATGAGTTCCAACATATCCTTGACTAATTACTGATGTCCAAGCCAGGCTGGATAACAAACAGCATTTCAAGGTAATTTATGAAAAATATGAAAAATAAAACAAGGAACAAATACCCACCACCCTTTTACAGACACCCTTACTTGAAAATTAGGGTCACATACTGCCTGATATTTAAATATAAATAGATCACTTACATGATGGCCATTATTCTATACATTGCAGCAGATAAATACCTCTCACTAAGTGAAAGCACCATAGAACATGAAACAAAACCACGGAAGGAATATAAGGACCACAAACTAAACTTCGCTAAATGGTTTGCATTACATATAGCTACTTTAATATATACCTCAAATGTTGCAAAATAGAAGCTATAATGTGATCTTCACATCAGTCTTTAGTGAACATGTTGATTAATTTACTTAATTCAAGGAAATGAAAATAGGATGTTCTAAGTTTTTTGTATCAAAAATAAAGACAACTGTGGTGTCTAACAGTTTTACCAAATGTTTACACGAATGCAGTTTTTCTCTTGTATGAGTTTTTTCCTATTTCCTGATATCAATATGACATGAAAGAAAGCTCTGAAATATTTACAGGGCTAGAGACATGGCCAATCTCTTAATACAAGTTCATCCCCAGAACCAAAATCAGGGTTTTGACAACTTACATTAATTCCCACTGCAAGAAGTTCCAGGGGTCTAACCTTCTGGACAAGCAGAATGCACATGCACAAGTACTGACAGACATCACATAACTAAAATTAAAAGAAATCTTCAAACTAATTTTTACTTAAGAATGTTTTTTCTCTTGTAATTCTAGTCATAAAGGTATTGAGGCATCGGAAGTCTTACAGAGTTACTCCCAATCATGTATTGATTCATTTAACTGAAAGCAAGCATGTAGGCTTGACTTCAGAAAAATCAATCATTCTCAGTCTGTGGTATTATTTGGGAAAATTTAGGAAATGCTGCCCTGCTGGGGGTAGGCCTGAGAGTATAACATTTCCCATTTATACTTTAAGCTTTACGTTGCAGATTAAGAAAGTGAATTTTTAGTTTCCTATTTTAGCTGTTATGTCTGACACTTGTTTCCATGCCACTTTCATGCTGATCTTGTACTGCTTTGGAACCAAGGGCCAATTAAATACTTTCATAGGTTCACATTAACATGATGTTACATCACAGCAACAGAAATGAATTAGTACACATTCATGAAGTTTTACACCTGGATTCATTATCTCGTGTAATTGAAGTATGAAATCTAAACGAGTTACCATATTGTTTAAATCCATAGTCCTTTTGATCATGTGAATTTGCAGGTATAAACCAAATACAGAGGGACATCACAATTCTTGAAGAGAATTTTGACACCTGTGAGATATTTCTCTCCATAATAATCACGTGTAACTGAATATAAGTGTGTTTGCTAAAGATCTCATCAAATCCCTTATAGTCACATTTCTTTGGTATGAGTTTTCTATAGATGCTCAAGATGTAAAGTTATATTCACAGGCTTTTATACACCAATTACACACTAATAGTAATACTTTTCTAGGTTTTCTCTCCAGTATGTGTTCTTGCATGCCTTTGAAGATGACCATGCTGTACAAAGGCTTTACCACACTGATTACATTCATAGGGTTTCTCTCCAGTATGTGTACTTTTATGCATATGAAGAACACTGTTTTGAGCAAAGGCTTTAACACACTGATTACATTCATATAGTTTCTCTTCAGTATGTGTTCTTGTATGCATTTCAAGATTACTGTGAAGTACAAAGGCTTTACCACACTGATTACATTCATAGCGTTTCTCTCCAATATGTGTTCTTATATGCCTTTGAAGATTACTATGATGTCCAAAGGCTTTAGTACATTGATAACATTCATATGGTTTCTCTCCAGTATGTGTTCTTGTATGCCTTTGAAGATTACTATGATGTCTAAAGGCTTTAGTACATTGATCACATTCATATGGTTTCTTTCCACTATGTGTTCTTTTATGCAATTGAAGAACACTGTGGCGAGCAAAGGCATTACCACACTGATTACATTCATTGGGTTTCTCTCCAGTATGTGTTCTTTTATGCATTTAAAGAACACTGTTTTGAGCAAAGACTTTAACACACTGATTACATTCATATGGTTTCTCTCCAGTATGTATTCCTGTGTGCCTTTGAAGATGATTGTAATGTACAAAGGCTTTACCACACTGATTACATTCATAGGATTTCTCTCCAGTATGTGTTCTTCTATGCATTTCATGATTACTATGAAGTACAAAAGCTTTACCACACTGATTACATTCATATGGTTTCTCTCCAGTATGTGTTCTTGTATGCATTTCAAGATTACTGTGAAGTACAAAGGCTTTACCACACTGATTACATTCATAGAGTTTCTCTCCAATGTGTGTTTTGTGATACCTTTTAAGATTACCATGTTGTGCAAAGGCTTTACCACATTGATTGCATTCATATTGTTTCTCTCCCTTTTGACTTCTTTCATACCTACAGCCATAATTTAAAAATGTAAAACTTTACCACAATTATTACACTGTTACATCTTTATTTCTCTAAGAATTAATTTTTCAGTTTGTTGTACACATAAAAAGGAATCAAATCTTAAGGTTTTATCATTTAGCTTAGACTCATGTTGTTCCCCTTTAATAAGGATTATTTTCCATGTTTGGAGATGCCTGTTATGGTAAGAACCTTTATTACAGGACTCACATTTATGGCATAATTTTTCTCAAGGAGATTTTTTTTTATATATATGAAAAGAACCAGAAGAATTCAGACTTTCACCCCACTTATTTCATCAATATATTTTCCTATACTGTGAATCCTACTATATTTGCAAAGTGAACCAGGGAAGACAGAAGTATTATATCTTACCACTACTCATAGGGCTTCTCTTCAGTTTGTTTGCTGATGTATATTCTCTTTTAAGCTGGGAAACCAATTACATGTAAACTTGAATCACATTTAGCAAGTCTACTCAACATGGAATACTACACAACTTATAATTGTTCTGAGATAGACAAAGATACATTTCTTCTTTCCATATCCCTATGTATATATGGCTTGTATCCAGAGTGACATATGATATTCCTAGTAAATGAAGAATAACAAATACAAAGTTTATACAATGCCTCCACACAGTTTGACATTTTGTTCCTCATGGACATGTCTTATAGGTTTTAAGGATTCTCCACTACAATCCTCCCTTAACTCTTGAATCTAACAACCCATTTCATTAAACTTAGCAGAGTCAGAACAACTAGAGATTAACACTAGCTTTATTATGGACTACTTGCTTATTAGAATGTTTTGGACATAGACTTATCATATATTCAATGTGTATACCTTTGGTAGTATGAGTGATATGAATCTAAATGAATTGACAATTCTACAACACAGCTCTGATAGATCTATGATTCAAATGCTGATTTCTGTTAAGGTATTGATTGCTTGTCTTTCTTCTAAAAAGAATGACCTGCCAACACAATTCACTTACCTGCCTTTCAGGTATATGGATTATGAACATCATGAATGTTCTTTAATCTGTGATTATGTACACTGCTGCATTTCTTTAAAACTTAAAGATACATTAAAATATATCTGGGGGCACATTTGTATCAACTTTCACATGAAAATTACCTTTCATGTTGTTCAGAACTTTGACAATGTTCTTCAACTTCAAGATCTTCCCAATTGTATCCTAAAATATAGGATGAGAAAATGTATGAAATATTACAGAAATTTGTGCAAAATTTAAGTTACTATCTTCAGTGATCCTTAGAACCATGCCTGATTTAGTCACCTCATTCTTCCTCATTCTCAATCAGAATTACCACAGAGCATCAATAACCAAGAAACAGTTGTTGCCTTAATTTAAAGTGTGAAGGAAAATTTACCTATGGCAGTGAGGCTCATATATGTCTCTAGCATCACATCTTTATAGACATTCTTCTGGGAAGGATCCAGCAATGCCCAGTCCTCTTGAGTGAAGTTGATATGCACATCATCATAGGTCTCAGCATCCTAAAATATGCCATACATAAGTATGCCATACATATGTATAAAACAAAAGCATGATACTGACAACATTGTAAATGCATGCTTCTTTGACAATATAGTCATATAATTCTGGTGCTTCTCACACTTATTCTACAACCCAGACATTACAATATAATCATCAATTTATTTTAGAATGAAACAGAATAGGAGGTTTGCTTCTATTGTTTCTGAATGCTTTGAATGGGATATCGCCTTGCAAGAGAAATGCCTATTAACAGACACAGAGAGACAAGCAAACACATCAGCAGTATTGAGTACACATCAGAGAAACTGAATGAATATTAGCTAACTACAAAAAAAGATGAATAAGCTTAGTGTATTGGCTCATGCCTTTAATCCCAGAACTCAGAAAGCAGAGGCAGGTATATGTGCTTCTGAGCTGAAAGTTAGTCTAGTCTATGCAATCAGTTCCAGGACAGCAAGAAGTAAATATTAAGAACCTGTCTGCACTGCAAACATCAATCAAATGTACAAAGAAGATAGGATAAACTCAGAGACTTTTTTTTAATGAAGTTGCTACAAAGAGTTAGGCATTCACTCCAGTTCTGTATTCATCTTCCAGAAACCTGAATTGCTCTAGTTTAAACTGTAGTTTAAAAAATCTTACTAAAAAGAACTGCTTATTGAAACAGTTACAAATAGACAGATGATAACATTAGCAATATTACCGTTGATTATAAATAATCAACGCAGGGCAGGACAGATGACTCAGAAGTAAAGAGCTTTTGCTGTTCCTTCATATAGATGGGTTCAATTGCCAGGACTTAAATGGGGAAATCACACATCTGTTCATTATTTCAAGCTCATGGGTTCTAAGACTCTCTTTTGACTGCTGCTAGGGCCACACATATGTGTGGTGCATATCCATGTATACAGGCAAAAGAATCATAGTTATTAAAAAAATCAAAACAAACAAAATGAGCAAAAGGAATGTTACACACATGTAATTTAAAGACTTAGAAGACCCAGGTACTATTACTGTCATCAATATTGCCATCCTGGGAAAGAGAATGATATGCTCTGCCAAAAGGATAAAGCTCAAAAAAGCAGCATAAGTTTGACATGTACAAAATTGTATTCTCTAGGCCAATCACCCAATAATATCTATAAAAAAAACCCTGGAATGTTGGCCAACTTTTTAATGTAAGCACGTAGAAGAAAGAGTCAGGTGAATCTCAGAGTTTAAGGCCAGGCTGGTGTACAGAACTATGTTTAGGACAGTCAGACAAAGTCTATCATCAGAAACAAATATAAAAACAGCAAAATTTTAAAAAACCATGCTAGAAAATGGCTTAGCATCGAATACTAGTTTGTTTAATTGTATCTTATGTGATTTAGTAATACCATCTATAATGGTGGTGAAGTCATGACAGTACAAGTAGGAATATGGTTGATTCATTTCAACCACAACATAATAGAAGCCTAGAAAAGGAATTGAGTTTGTTATCTTTAACGTTCCTCCAAAAGTCATCATTCTCAGAACCTTTGAATAAGAAAATCACTTTTGGTTTATCACATTCTGTTATAACTTAAATTTTTCTTGCTCTGATTCAATTGTCTAAACAAAAGTACCTCAGGTAAAGGATGTGCCTATTTGGCTCATTCTGCCAGATCACAATCCATCATTGTGGGAGCTTAGGTTAGAAATTCAATCTAGCAACTGAAGGCAAAACCATGAGGAATCTTCATTTCCTGGCTTTCTCTCTTACTTGTTCATTGTCTAATGCTTAGTTTACTGTCTTATCCAGTGCAGGCAAACTTTCTTAGGGATATTGTACACTCAGTGGAAGGGCCATCATCCATCAATCATCAATCAACAAAATCTCTCAAAGACTAAGCAACCAGCCATTCTGATGGGAACATCCTCAACTGATGTTCCCAAAGGTGATTGTAGAATCTGAATTATTGACATTTATTAAAACAATAATATGTGAGAAGATTTTTAAAAAAAAACAATATATCACTACACCAATAACTTAAGTAGGTAAAATGCAAATATTAATGATAATAACAACTAGAAACACAGATATGATAAAAAAAATGAGGAAATACAAGTTTCTAGGAGCAAGAAAAGGAAGCTTAATTTTTTGTACACAGAAAGTCGCCAAACCAAGAAACTCCTGACATAATGTTTCAGTTTTCCAGAAAATAAAAATAGGTAAGGGTTCATCATTTTTCAGAGAAACAAATACAACTAGATTATAGGCAGTGGACTGAGTCCTGTACTCAGTGCATGAGTTGGCTGTTGGAAACCTGGGACTTATACAGGGACACTTGTCTCAGCCTTGGTGGAGGGGACTGGACCTGCCTGGACTGAATCTACCAGGTTGAACTCAATCCTCAGGGGAGTCTTTGCCCTGGAGGAGATGGGAATGTGGGGTGGGCTGGGGAGAAGGCAGGGGGGAGAACAAGGGAATCTGTGGCTGATATGTAAAATTAAATTAAATTATAAAATAAAATAAAAAAAATAATCACACAACATAGATAGTACCATTGACAAAAGAAGACAGAGAGGCAGACATACAAATATAACATTGTCACTTGAACAAGAAATATTACATTCTAATGAAAATTCAAATCAAAGAAAACACTGACTAACACTCACCTTGTGCACTCCAGTTCTCGCCTTCACCAATAATAGAAAATGGGGTCAGTGGTGGAAGACACCTTTAATTCCAGCACTTGAGAGGCAGAGCCAGGAAGATCTCTATGAGTTCGAGGCCAGACTAGTCTACAGAGTGAGATCCAGGACAGACACCAAAACTACATAGAAAAATCTTGTCTCAAAAGACGAAAAAAATGGTTTGGGTGAGAAGGACTCTTCCACCAAAATTGGATAGACTTCCTTGAATTCTGATATTTCTACATTGTAGAAAATAGTTTTGACTCTTAAAGTTATATCATTCTCTGTTGGTAATGAAAAGGATGTCTGTTAGATCATTTAGAAACGATTTTCTTTCCTGTGATTGAAGATTGGATGTAAGTCTGCATCAGAGTGGGAAAATGGAAAATTTTCAAACCAAATGAAAGATAAAAGCTTTTTATTTTTTTTATTTTTATTTATTTTTTTTATGTTTCCATTTTTATTTGATATTTCCAAATGTAAAAAAGTCAAGATTCTTACACCAGTTCGAATGAGACCATCTCAAGTGAGACCATGCAAAGCAATTCTTCCTTTTCTGCTTCATACAATGTGATTGACAAAAAGAACTGGATGCCATGTGCTTGGTGGGGAAACACCACTTTACAAAAAACACCACACAGGGCTGCTTCTACTTTTCTGCAAGTCAATTTAAAACAATTTGCTGTTGTTTTTTACTTAGGCACATGGAACTGAAGAATTTAGCTGCCCGATTTTATTCAGCTACTCCACAAATAAGCACACAGCAGTCTCAGCACTGCCGATGGCAGAGGTCTGAGATGGTAGACATTACCTTTTTAGTAGATTCAACTACTTTTAAGAGAACTGAATCACCTTAGTTCTTTTCCTCTATAATCCTGCTGCTGGTCTCTGGGTTCCAGAATAGTAATAGGGAGCCCTCGGGTGAAATTTTAACAGTGAAGCTGCATTCTGGAAATCCTTTGCTACTGGCATAGACTAAAGACAGTTGGTTTGCTAAATGGTACTGAAGAAAATCCTGACCCAGGTGACATGACTTAGTCCAAATGTTTCTGACCAAAGAAATTATACAACAATATTTATAGGCTAACTTTTCAAGAGATGGTTGACATTAATACTGTACATATTTTACATGGCAATACATAGTCCAAGGGTTTATAAAATGAGTTCATGCACTGTTACTCTGAGAATATCATGTACATTTAAACCCCCAAGCACTTGTGATAATGCTAGCTGGAAGCAGTATTCTATACAAAGCAGTCCAGTTTCTCTGTTGTGTTTCGTACATAGAGAAATTGCAGACATTTGTGAGGAAAAAGTCTATTGGCAACTGATAGAAAATGTCAATCTGTGGGTTTTAAAATGTTTCCTTAAAAAAAAAAAGAAACAATACATGACCTCTGTACAAAGAAAAATATAAAAGGGCTGAATGATCATGTGTGACTACATAATTCAGAATGCATGTTACTGGCTGAGTTTTTCTACTTCACTCATTACTTTGACAGCATTAATTTGTAAACTAACAATTTTATTTAGTTCCGCTGCGTTTGTGGCACAAGATCTCATTCTCAGAACCAGTTTTCCTTAGACGTAAGGACCATTTCAGCAGCGATTACATTTTGGAGGTTAACAAGTTACAGAACAAAGGTCTTAATGGGTTCCCTGTTTTACGCTTGCCAGTGAGAGTATTTACAAAAGGTTAACGGTGGCTACATAAAGAATGATCTTTTCCTCATCCCACATCTGTCGAAGCTTTCCCCTCCCCTGTCACTTCCGACCTGGAGGAAGTGTACGAGTTCCAGACCAGGTTCTCTTTCACAGGATGGCTCCTATGTTCTGGGTCCCCTACAGTTAACTTACACAACAGACCACTCACTGACACTCAGACAACAGGAGAGATTCAGATGCACCCTGCCTTAGGCCTGGAACAGCGAAGAACAGAAATGGCCATTTTATTTAGCCGTAACAGTCATCACTGACTGGAACTCAAGGTTAGATTCGAATCCTGCGGTAAATTGATTGTTTTAACAATCTCTAAAGAGATGTCACTAAAAAAAAAAAAAAGCGCAATCTCCATCGAGGGAAATGTGGCCTTAATATATCCTATGTTCAAAGGGTTACAGAGGGAACTGACAACTTGGTATGCTAATAAACGTCTATAAATACAGTTCTCAGGATGAGATGTGCTCAGTCACATGCAAGCTGCTGACAGTATTTCCCTAGGATGACGAGCTCTTTGTATTTTATACTGAATCACTACAGTGTTAGAGGAAACGGTCCTAGTAGGTTGACGGTGACACTACTGGCTGTGAACATTCAAATTATTGGAAATAGTGAACTGAAGTACTTTGTCAAAGGCGACAGCCCAAATCTGTAGTTTACAAATGGAGATTAGGACCCTCTTAAACAAGCTTTGGGGTGAATATATCTTTAAATACTGAGGATCTCTTCATTAATTCCCAACACAAAGATCAGGTGACTATTTGATACTCTAAGAAAAAAATGGTGTGTGTGTGAAAATACATACCCAACAACTTATTTAATAAGACCAGGCAAAATAAACCACAGAATGATGTCAAGTGGACAAAGTGGGGGTGGGGGGTGGGTCATAAAAAATGAAAACCAAAGTAATGGGGTGGAAGGTTATAATTAAGGCTCTAAAAAAATCCCACATGGCTTTGGCATCTTAAAATATTTTTATGCTACTTTGTTGTTTACTTTAAAAGACTTGAAAGCATCTGAAACACATGCAAATTATTTGAAATCCCCGCCTGGCAGATTCAGAGTTTGCCAGCAGCAGTCATATGTGTTAGAAGAAAAGTAAAAAAGCCTCTCCCTGTGACATCACGACAGGACACGGTGGGGGGAGGGTCCCCAGCTCTATCTTACACTGGATGGCACCCCTGGGGGCTGTGCAGCAGCAGTCACAAACAAGGCGTTGCTGTCTGGGAGGGAAGAGATGGTGGAGTTCCCATTGGTTGGCGAGCACCCCAGCTTTAGTTTTTCCAGATACTCTGCATGGACAGGCTTATGACACTGCAGAACCTTGATTGCATCTTCTACTTTGAACCACTCTCTCTTCCTTCCTATATTCACAGAATCTTCCCAGTCTTCCAATATTTCAGTGACTGTCAGAACATAAACATATGTTCTATGCTTCCGGTCTTGATTCTGCTCGAATATTCCCAGGAGTCTGCCTAATTTTCCTTTGACTCCAGCCTCTTCATATACTTCCCTCACAGCAGCACCGCCGGGCTCCTCCTCTTGCTCCATCCCTCCTCCTGGGACAATCCACTGGTCTGGGTACCTACTGCTACTCACCAACAGCACCTCGTCCTCCTGCTCGCTGCGGAAGCACAGGCAGGCCGCCGGCTTCTTGAAGCCCTCGCGGTCGTACGTCCGCGTCTGGTTGGGCTTGAACTTCATTCTAGAGCCGGGCTCCTGTTGCTGCTGCTGCTTCTGGTGCTGCTCCTGCTGCTGCTGCTGCTGCCACCGCTGCTCCGGCCGCCGCCGTGGGGACCTGGCCGCCGGGGAGTCGGGCCGAGGACGGTCACTGCGGAGCTCGGGCGCCGGCGGGGACGGGGCGGCGGCGCGGACACGGACGGCGAGGCGGGACGCGGGTCACTGCAGCCCTGGCGCAGCGGTGGGAGCGCCGCCTCTGCTCCAGCGCCCGCCACTCTCCATGGAGCCCGCTGCTGCTGCCGCCGCCGCCGCCGCCGCCGCCGATCGCAGCCACTCCCTGCTTGCAGCTGCCGCCGTCTCCACCACCTCCTCCACCGGGAGAAGAGCATGGCTCCAGGCTCGTGCCACGCGGAGACAGTTGGAGGCGGCCATGCCGAGCGGGCAGCGACGCCTAGGATGCGCGCCGCCCCCTTCGCCCGCATTTAAGCCGGGGACCCCGCCCGCCCGCCCGCTGGCGCGCGCCGATAAAAGCTTTTTAAATAAATATTGTGTGATTTCTATTCTATATCTAAAGCAAGCTGATTTCCTCTAATTGTTTTATAAGTCATAAGAGCTTTTGAAAACAAATCTAGCCATATTTTATGTGTATATTTATATGCGTGAAAGAGCATATTTTCCATGTATACAGATGACACAACAAAGAGCATATCAGATCCCCTGGATCTGGGAATATCAAATAGTTATAAGCCTAAAAACTTGGGTGCTGGTATCTGAACTCCCCCAAGAAGAATACTTGCAGAGTGACATGCACAGCCCACATAGTACTTTTTATTCAACAAACTGAAAGTCTTTCACAGATTAACCACAACAGAAACCTAAATAAGGAAATGAGGAAATGAATGATCTCTGGGAACCTAATGAATCGGTATTAAGATGTTGGGTATGGAATCAGGTAGGCTACCTTCAGACTTTCCCCACTCTCTGTTACCCAAGACCCAATACTCAGGGTCACCCCAAGGGCTGAAACAGAACTGCAGCTTCTCCTTTCCCTTTCCATGTCCCCTCTGGATTCCAAAAACCATCCTCACCTACTCTTCCCTACTCACTTCATATCTGAGTCACATCACTCAAATGGTCAGACACTCCTGGCTCAATTATTTGCTACATCTTCCAAAATGCCAGTTAAAATGCCTGCAGATCTACCACACTGTCACTTACCCTAGACCTTATTCTAAAAGTTGCCCTTACCACTGGAGTAGAACACCAGAGGCACCTCTGTCCTCTCCATATCTTCTGTGGATCCCTAACATCAGCTCCCCTGCATTTATTTTCCCCCAGCTTCCAACACCACCAAGCCTTCTCCCTTGAACACAACAGCCAAGAAGGCCAGGACAATACTCACTCAACACATACTCTGAAACTCCAAAGAACAAAGAGAAACCCAGAAACAAAACTCCAATCAAACCAAGATGATGTTAGAAACCAGTACCTAGACTTATAATCACCCCAAACCCAGATGCTGAGCGTAAGAACATAGTAACAGTCAGGGCAACATGGAACCAACAGAGCTCAGCTATACTATCACAGCAGGCCCTCAATTTTCTTTTTTTTAAAAGATTTATTTATTTTATATATACAGCATATATGACTGCATACCAGAAGAGGGCACCAGATCTCATTATAGATGGTTGTGAGCCACCATATGGTTGCTGGGAATTGAACTCAGGACCTCTGGAAGAGCAGTCAATGCTCTTAACCTCTGAGCCATTTATCCAGCTCCCTAAATTTTCTAACATAGCAGAAATACAAGAAAAAGACCTTAAAACAAACTATATGGAGATGATAGAGGTCCTTAAAAAGAAAATAAATAAATACCTTAAATAAATTCATGAAAGCACAAACAAACAGACAATTGGAGGAAATCAATAAATTCCTCCAAGAAAGCTAGAATAACACAAGCAATTGCAGTAAACCAGTAAACAACATAAATAAAGCCAAGATAAACCAACAAATAGTTGAAGGAAACAAAACTGTTTAAGACCTGAAAATGGAAATAGTAACAATAAACAAAACAGAAACTGAAGGAATTCCAGAAATGAAAAATTTAGGAGTACAAACAATACAAAAACTAAAGAGGCAAGGTTCACCAATAGAATAGAGAGATGGAAGTGAGAATCTCAGGCACTGGGGAAACAGTAGAATAAATGGATACATCAGTCAAAAAATGTTAAATATAAAAATTACTTGATGCAGCCGGGCGGTGGTGGCGCACGCCTTTAATCCCAGCACTCGGGAGGCAGAGCCAGGCGGATCTCTGTGAGTTCGAGGCCAGCCTGGGCTACCAAGTGGGTCCCAGGAAAGGCGCAAAGCTACACAGAGAAACCCTGTCTCGAAAAACCAAAAAAAAAAATTACTTGATGCAAAACAACCAAAAAATCTGGGACATTATGCAGAGATGAAACATGAATGACAGGAATAGAAGAAAGAGAAAAAACCCAGCTCAAATGTCCAGAAATATTTTCAATAAAATCATATAATAAATGTCTCCTAAGTTAAAAGAGGTGTTGATGAAGGCACAAAGAAGCATGTAAAACACCACATAAATTGGATCAGAAGAGAAAGATCCCTTGTCACATAATAAGCAAATCAATAAACATACAGAACAAACAAGAATATTAAAAGCTACAAATGAAAAAAACCAAGTAACATATAAAGACAGACTTATGAAAATTGCACCTGACTTATCAGTGGAGATTCTAAAATCCATAAGGGCTTGGACATATTGATGCAGGCTCTAAGTAACCACAGATGCCATGCCAAATTACTATATACAGAAAATTTTCAATCACCATAAGGGAAGAATATAAGATATTACATGATAAAGTCCAATTTAAGCAATATCTATGTATAAATCAAGCATTACAGAAGGTACTAGAAGAAAAAATCCAACTCAAGGAAGCTAGCTACACACATGGAAACACAGTAAATAGATAATAAGAAGCAAATTAACAGTATGGATTAAAAAACAAAATCCATCCTTCCACTGCATACAAGAAACACACTTCAAAATCAAGGATAGATATTTGTGAAAGGTGAAGGCTGGAAAAAAATTTCAATCAATTGGAATTAAGAAGCAGGCTTGTGTAGCCATTTTAGTATCTACCAAAATAGATGTCAACCAAAAATTAATCAAAAGAGTTGGGGAAAAATACTCCATATTCATCAAAGGTCAATTGCACAAATATGACATTTCAATTATTAAAATCTATGCCCCAAGCACAAGGTCACCCACTTTTGTAAAAGAAACACTTATACAGATCAAATGACACATTGACTCTCACACAGTGTTTGATAGTGGTAGACTTCAATACACCACTCTCACCAATGGACATGTCATCCAGATGAAAACCAGAAAAATATTGGATCTCATGGATTTTATAAACCATATGAATCTAATAGAATATTCTACCCAAAGAAAAAGAATACACCTTATTCTCAGCACAACATGGAATTCTCTCCAAAGGTGATGAAACACTTGGACACAATTCAAGTCTCAACATATACAAGAAGATTGAAACAACTACCTGCATCCTATCAGACCACTATGGATTACAGCTACATATTAAATCCAAGCAAACAAAAAACAGAAAGCTTCCAAACTCATGGAAAATGAACCAATCTCCACTGAAGAAAATATGTCAAGACAAAAATAAAGAAGGAAATTAAAGACTTTCTAGAATTCAAGGAAATAATACACAATGTATGCAAACTCAGGGGAAACAACAAAAGTGCTGATATGAGGAAACTTCATAGCACTAAGAGCCTATATAAAAAAGTTAAAAGAATGAAGAGATCTCATATTAGCAACTTAACAGCACATATGAAAAGTCTAAAACAAAAATAAGTAAGCATACCTAAGAGGAGTAGACTGTAAGAAACTATCAAATTGAGTAAAAAAAAAATTAACAGAATAGAAACAAAAAAAAATACAAGGAGTCAATGAAGCACAGATTTGGTTCTGTGAGAAAATCAACAAGACATACAAATCCTCATTCAAACTAAGAGACACAGAGAGAATATTATAATTTACAAAATCAAAAACAAAACTGGCCCTTAAAAATCTGGAGATTGAGGGGCTGGAGAAATGGCTCAGAGGTTAAGAGCACTGGCTGTTCTTCCAAAGGTCCTGAGTTCAGTTCCCGGCAACCACATGGTGGCTCACAGCCATCTATAATGAGATCTGGTGCCCTCTTCTGGTGGGCAGGGGTGCATGCAGATAAAACACTGTATACATAATAAATAAATCTTTAAAAATAATAAAAAAAAAAATCTGGAGATTGAAACAATCTGGAGGTAGACAGACTCTGGGGTTCCAATTTCAGTTATTCAATGAATCATAACTCCACTGCTTGATATCCTTGAGATCATTAAACTAATTAAGCACAGATTTCTAGTGTTGTAAATATAAAGTGAATTAAAGAGCAATTGCAATCATGAACATAGAGAAACAATACCCAATAAAAGATTTGCAAACTGATTCCAAGAATACATCCAAAAGATCATCCAAACTGATTGAGTAGGCTTCATCATAGAGAGGCAGTGATGACTCAATATATAAAAATCAGTAAATGCAATCCACCATAAAAATATACTGGAAAAAAACTATATCATCCCATTAGACATTAAAAAGCCTTTGACAAAATCATACATCATAAAAGTCTTGGAGAGATAAGGGATACAAGGTAAATACATAAGTGTAATAAAGGAAATTTACAGCAAGCCTATAGCTAACAACAAATTAAATGGAGAGAAATTCAAAGTAATTGCACTAAAATACGGAACAAGATAATGCTGTGAACTCTCTGTAGCTACTCAATATAGTACTTGAAGTTCAAGATAGACCAAAAAAACAACTGAAGGACATAAAAGAGATATAATTTAGAAAGGAAAAAGTCAAAGTATTATTATTTGTAGATGATATGATAGTATATTTAAGTGACAATAAAATTCCAACAAGGGGACTACAGCTGATTAACACTTTCAGCAAAGTGGCTAGATACAAGGGTAACTCAAAAAAATCAGTATCCCTCCTCTAAACAGTGACAAACTAAGAAAGAAATAAGGGAAACACCCTTCACAATAGCCTCAAATATTATAAAACATGTTCAAGTAACTCTAACCAAGCAAGTGAAATACATGTGTGATCAAAACTTCAAAGTATTTGAAGAAAGAAATTGGAGAGGATATCAGGAGATGGATAGATCCCCCATGCTCATGGATCAGTAGGATTAACACAGTAAAAAGGCCACCCTACCAACAGCAATGTAAAGATTCAGCATGATCTACATCAAAATTCAAACACATTTGTTTGAACACCTTGAAAAGACAGTTTGCAGATTCATATGAATAACCAAAAGAACGGAATAGCTAAAAAATCTTGAACAATAAAAGAACAATATGGCATTGTCAGTAAAAAAGACAAGTTGAAAAATGTAATCAAGTTTTTAAGACCCAGACATAAATCTATAAACATGTAGACACCTGCTTTCTGATAACAAAAATAAGAAATATGAAAAGGAAAAAAAGACAGCACTTTCATCAAATGGTGCCTGTTAATCTGAATTTCTGCATGTAGAAAAATTCAAATAGATCCACTTTCATCATGCTGAACAAAACTCAAGTCCAAGTGGGTCAAAAACCCCAACATAAAACCAGACACACTGAAAAGGATACAAGACAAAGTGGGGGAAAGCCTTGAATGCCCTGGCTCAGGAGACAGCTTTCTGAACAGAACACCAAGAATGCAGGCACTAAGGTCTATAATTAATAAATGGGACCTCATGAAGCTGTAAACCTTCTATAAGGCAAAGGACATAGTCAATTAAAGAGGCAGCTTAAGGAATGGGAAAAGATTTTTAACAATTCCATAACCAATAGAGGCCAAATCTCCAATATATGCAAAGAACACACAAAAAAAACAAGATATTGAATGCTGCGGAATAATCCTTCTGTACATTGTGAATATGTAGTACTCTCACAGGTTAATTACAAATTGAATGGCCTATAGCTGGGCAGGAAGAGGTTGGAAGGGAGAGTTGGACTAGGAGAATTCTGGGAAAAAGAAGTTCAAAGACAGAGGAGTCACCAATCAGACAGAAATGAATTAAGACACGCCAGAAAGGTAAATGCCACAAGCCTCTGGGCTGCACATAGATGAATAGAAATGGTTTAATTTCTGTTATCAGAGCTATTTAGTCACAAGTTTGAGCTATAGGCTGAGCACTTGGAAATATAAGCTTCAATGTATTTATCTGTGAGCTGCAACCAGGAAAAATACATGTACCTACCCTTGAAAATCTAACTAATTTAAAAAAAATGGAGTATGGATCTAAGCAGAGAATTCTCAACAGACGAATGTCAAATACCCCAGAAACACTTGAAGAAATGTTTAACATCATTGGTCACCAGGGAAATTTGAATCAAAATTACTTTTAGATTCCATCTTAGACCTGTAAGAATGGCAAATATGAAAAACCCAGGTGACATGTCATGCTAATGAGGAAGTGAAGCAAGGACAACACAACCCCACTGTGTGTAGGAGTGAAAACTAATACAGGCACCATGGAAATCAATACCATGGTTCCTCAGAAAACTGGGCATCTATTGACCTCAAGACTCAGCTATGTTCCATCCTACCCTAGGATCTCTTGCTCAACTATGTTCATTTATGAGGATTTATTCATAATAGCCAGGAACTAAAAAATAGTGAAGATGTCCCTGAACTGAAGAATGTATAAAGAGGATGTGGTACATTTATATAATGTAATATTACTCAACTGTTAAAACAATGACATCATGAAAAAATTAATACCTCACTTCTCATTGTTCATATCAACTACTGTCAGAGTAGGAAAGGTGAAACTCCTTCTTGGCCCTCCCTTGCTGTGCTGTGAATACACCTGGCTTTACTGTTCATTTGTGAACTCAATTCTTGCACAGAACCTCTTCATTTTAAGTTCCCAATAAAAGTCAGAGAGATTGGAGGAAACTCATTCACCCTTTTATTCTTTGTTTTCACATACCACTCTAGGCCCTGCCTGGAGGCAGTTGCAAGACTGTCTTCCAACACTAGGCAGCAGAGTCAGCATTAAATTTTTAAACAAGTTTCAATTATGCATTGTGAGAGAAACCTGAGCTACAGAAGACATTAATTTGACCAGTGGTTCTCAATCTTCCTAATTCTGTGACCCTTTAATACAGTTCTTCACATTGTGGTGACCCCCACAACTATGAAATTCTTTTAACTACTACCCCATAACTATAATTTTGTTACTATTATGAATCATAATGTAAACAACTGTGTTTTCTGATGGTCTTAAGCAACCCTTGTGATAGGGTTTTTTGACACCCCAAAGGGAGTCATATTTCCCAGATGGAGGACAACTATTTTAAGCTGATATTAATTAGCTAACTTAATTAATTAATTAACTTACACTTAATAAAAAATAGAATGAAATTTTTAGTGACTTAAAATACATTAGGAAATAGAAACAAATATTCATTAGAGCAGTAATTCATTTAAAGAAAATAAAATTTTAAAATGATACCAATAATTGACTTTAAAATGATAAAAGGAATTGAAGGAATAATGGGCTATCCTGATGTTGAAAAAGAGTAGTCACTTTCCTGTTAAAGAAAATGCCTTTAGTAAGACTTTGTATGACTTTGTCTCATGTAAATTATTAGCTGCTGAGTGCTGTAAGCTGACACAGATTTACAGCCAATGGCCTGTGCCTCAAAACTCTAAGCCAGCTTAACTGTGTCAATGAGGATTGCACACGTCTTCATGGGAGAGTTTGCTCTTGGAAACCAAATACTTAGTAACTATCCTCCCAAAACTGTACACCCATCAATTCTTTCTGTCTTCATTCACCTGGAAAAAACTAATTCATGCAGGGAAATTACAGAGAAAGGCACTCACCATGCCACATCAATCCTTCAGTGTAATGGAGACCCCTGTAGCTCACTGCCTTCAACTTCAGTCTATGACCTGGCTATTGTCTACTCTGTTTCCCCCTACAGTGAACACAGTATACTGTTCCTCCTCTTCTGGCCTGAAGGGAGGAGCCATGCTCCACACACAAATCCTTTCCCTGTTCTGCAATGGGCAGTCCACTATGTGACTCAGACTGGTAATTTTAGAACTCTGTAGTGCTGCAGATGTATAAACCAAGATTTAGGATTAGTTAGTCAGGAAGATAGCAAAGGAAATGCCCTGTGGTGCTACAGACAGGGTTCAAGTCCACCTCAATCAACACAGAAGGCCTTGGCTCAAAACTGCCTTTCAAAAAGACTAGAGATGCCCCTGTTCTAAAATTAACATAGTTTTGTGGCACACCAGGACTTAATGTTGGCTGTAACCTTGTAATTGTCACTGGAGAAGCATTTAGAGGCCAGGTTTTAAATGGAGGGAATGGGCCTTTCTGCTGGTTATAAATCAAGGTTGTCCCGTTTATTATGGGAATGTAGCTGGTTAATCCTGGGAAACAAACACTATCATGTTATTTTACTAATCTCTAACAGGTATGGTTAGCATACTACTTATCTTTGGGATACTGGGATGCAGCCCTCCCTTACCTAAATTCTACTTTGTGACTCGATGTCTCCTAAGAACTGGGAAGCCCTTATACCATCAATTCTATTACCATCAATTCTACTCTTCTACATCACAGGTTAGCAGTGGAGTGCTACTTGACACAGGAGATACTGTTTACAAGCTCCACAAAATTAACTCTGTTATGCCCAGATCACAGGGACCCCTTAAAGACCATCACAGAGACCAAATCCCATGTGTAAAATCAAAGAGCCTTTATTCAAGCTCTGGGGCTCAGTTCCTCTGTCTGTCAAAAGCAGCAGTGAGAGCAGAGAGCCCTGAGCCCAGGCAGGGTGGGACTTTTTTTAATCAAAGCAGAGGTAGGGGTGAGGGGATTTCCTGGTTTTAGGATGCTGATTGGCTGACAAATGTCTAGGACTATCTGTAAAACAAAAATAGGTGTGTGCTACACTCAAGGACATCTGGCCACCTTATGGTAGGAATGTTAGAAATTTCCTCATCCCTGGGTGGATCCCAGGATGGTATCTGCTAGAGGCTTTTCCTGCATCTGGATGTTGCCTGCCAGTAAGCCTGTCTCAGAAGCCATGTCTAGGCCCCTACACCTGTCATGGCTGCTGTGTGGTCAAGTTATTTTGGGGCCCCTTCACAAACACCAGTTGTTTCCTAAACCTTAATGTTAAATTTCAAAGTGAAGAACTTTTGGGAGATGTGAGATGAACCAGGGGGTTCTGAGTTTGTCAAGTCTGTGTTCTATAGCAGCAACATAAGCACTAAGGGCACCAGCATTTCACAGGGATGTCAACAAGGATATTTCAAAGCACAGTCCCACTCTAAAGCTCTACACAGATACTGCTGGTGGAGTGAAGCTATGCAGAGGGTAATAGCTGGCCACAGAAATTGCAAAGACCACATAGGACCACGCTGAACCACACTGGAGCATGAAGGACAAGCAGGATCATGCTGGACCATGCAGGACCAGGCAAGAACATGACAAACTCTGCATCTGGCCACATGCACCCAGCCAGCCAGGAGAGGACCCAACATACTGGCTCCCATGACTCACCTGACTGCTAGTCCCAGTCTGGGGATGGCAGCCCCTCCCTCACCATGTTGTGGTTTTCCAGCTCACCCACGCTCCCTGCTCAGCTCCCTGCAGCAGCATTCATAACACAGCACACAAAACCACTGGTGCCAGCTTCTCTTCAAAGACAAGCCTGAAGCCTGAGGCAGGAAGGACCCGACACAATTTCTGATGGACAGTTTCCTGATTGGCTGGTGAGGCCTGAGTGACAAGAGCACCTCCCTAAAGGTTACACTGTGCTTAAAGACACGGCACAATGGTTTCTGACCCTACCTGCCATGCCAGACAAAGACATTTTCTAGATCAGCAGAGATATGTGTTTCAATATCACTTGCTCCTGGCTCCAAGAGCAGACCTTGCTGTCTTCCTGCTTTCCATAGACACTTCCTTGCACACCCCACTACCCTAAGTGTAGTGGAGTGACTTCCTGTCACTCCATATCTTATCATTTGGTAAGTTTTAGGAAATGTTGCCCTGCAGGAGGAAACATGCCACTGGGGGGAGGCTTTGAGAATTACATCCACACACCATTCACAGTTCCCACACTCTGCTTCAGGGTAAAGTTTAAGGATGTGAGTTCATGGCCTCCTGTTTTAGCTGTCATGTCTGACACTTGTTGCCATGCCACTTTCATGGTGAGCCTGTATCCCTCTGGAACCAAGGGTCAAATTAAACTCTTTTATAATTTGACCTAGAAAATATATCACAACAACAAAAAAAGAACTAGCAAAAATCCATAAAGTTTTACACCTGAATTAGATATTTATTGCAATTTAAGACAAGTACAAAATCTAAAAGGGTTTCATTATCATTTAAATTTATAGTGCAAGTTTTACAGCTCTAGAGGGAAAGGTAACCAGCCTATCAGAAGTCAGGCTATACTTAAAGCTGTGAAAGGAAGGTATCCTAGATACTTATAGCTCAGAAGAGAAAGGAACCCTGACTATTGGATGTCAGGATCTACCTTCAGCTGCGAAGGGAGATATCCTGGATACCTATTGCTGAGAGGCAAAAGGTACCCTGTCTATCATGAAGTCAGGACATATCTGAACCTGTGTTTCAGGGGGAATTTTCTCCCCACAGAATGTCATAATTTGGCTTCTCTCCAAAAGGGAGACCTTACAACTGGGCTCTGCACCACTCTGCTAAGAGAGTTTACCAGGAGAGATGTCCATTGCTGCTCTGCTCCACTCCTTTGAGGAGATTCTCAGCACAGCTATCACATATTTCTCTTCTTTGCTCTACTAGGGTGTTTCCAGCAGAGATGTCCATTTCTTCTCAGCTACAGCCCAAATTCTTACTTCTGTGATTCACTCAAGTAAGGGGGAAATTGCTGCAGACGTATAACAGAGTCCAATGAAAAGCTGTTATACTCTACTTCCCTAACGGAGTTTGCCAGCAGAGGAGTCCATTTCTTCTCTTATCCAATCCAATAGTGAGTTCCTTATTTCCTTCAATTAAAGGTCTCCACTTAAAACACATTCAAGAGATTTATTTAGGAGGAAGGAATCCAGGAAACTGGCTGCCTTTTCAAGGGTGGAAAAAGGCAGCTGCCACCTAAACAGGCACAGGGCTTGAACAAACCCAAAAACTGGCTGGATTTTATGCTCAGGAATTGGTTAATTTCAAACTCAGGGATTGGTTGGTTTTCTGCATAGTTGGTCAAGGGCAGAGTGTGTTTCTTTGGTTCTGGTTTCAGGTCTAACATGTGTTTCTTTCACTGGCCCCTTTTAACAATTTTATTTATTTATTTACTTATATTTTATGTATGAATGTTCTACATGTATGCCTGCATGACTGAAGAGGGCATCAGATCCTCTTATAGATGGTTGTGAGCCTCCATGTGGTTGCTGGGTATTGAACTCGAGTCCTCAGGTCCTCTGGAAAAGCTGCCAGTGCTCTTAACCATTGAGCCATCTGTCCAGCCAACCCCTTTTAACTCTTTTGGTCTTAATTCAGGGTCAGGGTGTTTCTATACCTGCTTCTGGATTCAGAAACAACCTGTGTTTCTTTGACTTTGGTTTCAGTGTTGGGGCATGCTTCTTCCTCTGGTTTCAGGTCAAAAAATGTGTCTTTGATGGGCTCCATTTTCAGGGTCAGAGTGTGTTTCCATGGCTGGCCCTTTTACCCTACACATAAGCTTTCAAAATTCATAAATTTGGTTTTCTTCATTAAGTTTGCTGGTGCAAACAATATAAAAATGGACAACATAATGTTTGAACAGTTTGTTGACACTGTGAAATATTTACCTACTGAATACATACTTTTCTATAACTGATTATAACTGTGTGGGCTGTAGACTTTTCCAAGTACTTTATAATAAGATGCCATGAGTATCTTTTTCCGATAGTCAAAGACTCTTGTAGTATAGAAAGGCTTTAATAGACTGATTGTACACCAAATGTTTTACTCTTGTATAACTTTACCACACTGACTATACTTACAGGTTTCTCTGCAGAACGAGTTTTTTCTAATGATTTTGAAGATTACTGATACATGCAAAGGCTTTACCACACTGATTACATTCATAGGTTTTTCTCTCCAGTATGTGTTCATTTATGCATTTGAAGGTTACTGTGATGTGAAAAGTCTTTACCACGCTGATTACATTCATAGGGGTTCACTCCAGTATGTGTTCTTTTATTCACTTGAAGATGACTGTTACATGCAAAGGCTTTCCCACATTGATTACATTCAAAGGGTTTCTCTCCAGTATGTCTTCTTTTATGCACTTGAAGATAACTATTACATGCAAAGGCTTTACCACATTGATTACATTCAAAGGGTTTCTCTCCAGTATGTGTTGTTTTATGCATTTGAAGAGAACTATAATGTGCAAAGGCTTTACCACACTGATTACATTCATAGGGTTTTTCTCCAGTGTGAGTTCTTTTATGCACTTGAAGATTACTGATATATGCAAAGGCTTTATCACACTGATTACATTCATAGGGTTTCTCTCCAGTATGAGTTGTTTTATGCATTTGAAGATGACCATGTCGAACAAAAGGCTTTATCACATTGATTACATTCATAGGGTTTCTCTCTAGTATGTGTTCTTTTATGCATTTGAAGAGTACTGTTCTGTACAAAGGCCTTACCACACTGATTACATTCATAGGGTTTCTTCCAGTATGTGTTCTTTTATATATTTGAAGATTACTATGATAGCCAAAGGCTTTACCACAATGATTACATTCATAGAGTTTCTCTCCAGCATGTGTTCTTTTATGCCTTTGAAGATGACTGTTATGGGCAAAGGTTTTAACACACTGATTACATTGAACGGGTTTCTCTCCCATAGGTGAACTTTCATGCCTTTGAAGATGACTCTCATATACAACGGTTTTACCACATTCAGTATATATGAAAGGTTTCTTCACTCCAGTTTGACTTCTTTCATGCCTGCAAGCACATGTAAAATCTTTACCATAATCACTACACTGTTGACTCTTTATATCTTTATGAATTAAATTTAAATTTGGTCTAATTGTAAAGAGGAATCAGATCTTAAGATTTCATTATTGTTTTTACACCCATGTTTTATTTATGCAGTCCTAGTACTCATTGGGCTTCTCTGTAGTGTGAGTTTGTTAATGTATTAACTATGAAGATAAAAAATCAATTATGTTTATACTAGTATCAAATTCAACAAGTATACTCAATGTGGGGACTGCTACATATCTTCTCATTGTTATGAGAATGAGGTATATTATGACTTCCATATCATTGTGCTCATATGGCTTGTATCGAGTGACATATGATATACCTAGTAAAGGAAGAATAACAAATAAAAGATTTCCACATTGAATTCTGTTTGACTTTCTGTCCTCATAGACTTGTGGTATAGGGATTAAGGTTTCTCCTCAACAACATCCCATGATTTTTGACTCTAACTGCCCCAGTCACTAAACAGCACAGTCACAACAAGTATATGAGTTACACTAGTTTACTATGGACTATTTGCTCAATAGAAAGCTTTGACAATATACTTATCAGCTCTTCACTGTGTATAAATTTTGTAATATGAATGTTATGAAATAAAAAGACAGACAGTTGTGGAGCATAGCTCTCATGGTGCTATGATTTTAATGGTGGTAAATTTTGAGCATTAAATCATTGACATTGATCTTAAAAGAATGCCTTGCAAATGCAATTCACAAACCTGAAATTGAGGTTTATGATGTTGTGAGAATTTAATAATCATCAATGCACTTTAAGTCGTACTTATTTACACTGCTGCTTTTGCTTAAAATTTCTGGGACACAATATAATTTCTTCTCAGGTATTTTTTTATCAGCTTGCACAAGAAAATTACCTTACATGTCTTCTAGAATTTTGAAAATGTTCCTCAATATTATGATTTTCCCAACTGTATCCTAAAATAGAGTACCAGAAAATTTATATAATTGAAAGCATTGTAAAATTTATGTTACTATCTTCAGTGAATCTTAGAAACATGCCTGATTTATTCACCTCACTCTTCTTTCTCAATCAAATTACACAGGAACATCCAAAACCAAGAAACAGTTGTCCTCTTATTTTAAAATGTGAAGGAAAATACACTCTCTTACCTATAGTAGTGAGCTTCTTGTAGGTCTCAATCATCACATCTTTGTAGAGATTCTTCTGGGAAGGATCCAGCAAAGTCCACTCTTCCCAAGTGAAGTTGATATGCACATCATCATAGGTCACTGCATTCTAAAAGATCTCATACTTATGTACAGCAGAAAACATGATACTGAGAAAATTATAAATGTATACTTCTTTGACAGTATATTCATACAATTCTGGTTCTCCTCATACTTATTTCCTGACATACAGATTATAATATAAACACCAAGTCACATTAGAAAGAAACTGAATAGGAGAGTAACCTCTGTCATTTCTGTTCCCTTGAATAGGATACAAGAGAAATGCCTATTAACAAACATAGAGACAAGGAAACTGATGAACAGTACAGAGTACACATGAGAGAAAATGTATAAACAATAACTAACTACAGAAAGAAAATGAGATGGAACAGCCCGGTGTATTTTCTTATGACTTTAACCCCAACACTCCAAAGTCAGGTGCAGGTATATCTGCCTCTGACTTGTATGCCAGAATAGTCAATGCAATAAGGTCCAAGACAGCCAGAACCTAGTTGAGCAATTGTTCTTGTGATAAGATGGAGGAGTATCATTGGGTATATACACAAGTGAAGTATAGCTGGGTCTTGAGGTGGTAACCAGGCCACCAGCCCATGAAACTTCCACAATCCCCACATCTCCAAAAACACAGTTGCCCATCAACTTGACAGCTGCCACTCCCAAAGTCATGTCCTCAACCCCAAATCAAATGCAGCCACACAATCCAGAAATACAGGTAGACAACTTGAGATACAGACCCCCTGCTGGACCAGAGACCATGCCAGCCATCAGAAATCCATTAACTTGCTCACTGATGGACATTCTTCCTTCTTTCAATAACCCACAACACTATCCTCAATCCCACTTCTCTCTTAATCTCTGTGTTGTAGCCTCCAACTTCTGTTGAATTCTTTCTCTAACTGAAGGACATACAATGTGCCAGATCTCATTAGAAAGGTCCAACTAGCATAATCCCCATACTGTATAGTTTAATGGATGATATATGTTGAATATTTTAAAACAAATCCCAGAAAACATTTCATTCTATACCATTGGCCCATTGTTCAAAGCATGACAGTTTTCTGAACAATAGAGACCTTTCAAACAATGGTCTTTATATTCCCTTAAACTTCAGTAGATTTGGAAGTGGGAGAAAATTTATACTGTTTACATTCCTAGGTTGTTTCCCCTTCATCCAATCCATATACGAAATTAATATCCATCTTTCCTTAAACTTCTTCTAATTTAGAAACATTTTAACTAATTTATTTGTAAATTGAGCTATTTACAGATTTTGTTTTAATGCTAAGGCTCTAACTGTGGAAACTCAAACAATACCTATAAAAGTAAACATTCCAGCTACCAGTAACCCAATGAATTTTTAAGAATATTTTTCTAAAATAGTTGAAAATGTTCCAAGTATTTTATTGAAATTTTTGGAATTTCACTCTATTTTTAATTTTACTGGAATCAAAATAAAAGAAGATTGTTGATACATAATTTTACTGTTATTTATTGTGCTATCAACACTTTTGAGTTAAATACCTGTGGTTCTTTGTTACATGAAATAAAGAATGACTATAGTGGATTACTAGGATTTATATTAATAAAACATGAAGAGAAACTACATGCCTATAGATAATATGATTCTATCAAAACTAAAATTACAGTGTGTCTCATAGTATTTCCTCTCTAAAGAGTAATGAATCATGTACTGCCTAAGTTAAGGTTTCTATTGTGGCAAAGAGACACCATGAACATGGTAACTCTTACAAAGGAAAACTATTTAATTGGGTGGCTTACATTTTCTGAGGTTTAGTCCATTATCATCATGGTGAACATTGCAGTGTATAGGCAGACATGGTGCTGGAGAAGGTGCTAGGCATTTACACCATGATCTACAGGTAATCTGGGACACTGGACATGGTTTAAACATAGATGAGACCAAAAATCCCACCTCCACAGTGACACACTCCCTCCAACAAAGTCGCACCTTCTAATAGTGCCAATCCCTTTGACTTTACGGGGGAAAATTCCATCCAGACTACTACAGGTACTAAGTATTAATGTTCACAAAGAAGTATGATTTGTCCTGTGTGAGAAAAAAATGAACGTATTCTATTGAGAAAGACTAAAATATAAGTTTGTTTCTATACCATGATTTATTAGACCTTGGAATTTTTAGTAGGGCCTACCTAATGCCTTATGATAGACTCAGTGAAATATTTAGCTTACATTGAATCTAATGTGGAAATAATGACAAGGTTGCTCCTTGTCCTCAAGTGAACAGGGAGTCTAGTTGTGCATGTCTTCAATATCAATTATGGTTTTTGAGATGACTGGATTTTTGTTTTGAGATGACTGTTTTAATAACTTTGCTGCCAATAACTTTTACAGGTTAAACCTTTATTTTTCTCAACTTTAGGTACATAATGAAGAGCTATACCATTATTAATTCCAAGGAATCCTGGTATATTATTTGTTATTCATGGTCAAATGTATATGTGAATCAGAAGCCTAATTGGAATGATCATCATAGTAAAGATCTTTTAAACAAGTAAAAATAGCTTAGTTAATAACTTCACTGCACCCAAAGCTGTATCTGATAAGTAGAACCCAGTGACATCACTCACTAATGAAAAGCAGACACAGGCCCTGATCCCCAGTACACACACTTGACAGTATATAAGCAGAAAACAAGTATAATGTTCTGGTCTATACATCTGGAGAGACACCACCATATTATACTCTACATGTGAAAAGTCTCCCCCAGAATGCCAACCCTCAAAACAGATGTCTGTTAGAGACTAGATCTGACCTTCAGCAAACATACTTAGAACAGGTGAGCAGCCTTGAGGAAGGAGTCTTAGGACATTACTTAGAAATTAGGAGTATGAACTTTGTGTGATGACCATCAGCATCATAAAATATAATTTTTGTCACCCTAACTACACATATCTTTCTTGCTCATGACATTACTTTTTTCCCCAGTTCTTCTCCAGCCTTTGTTGTCAGTTGTTTGACAGGTTTTGCCATTCTGAATGTAATTACCACAACTCTTTCCAACAGACCAAAACCACAATGTATAAAAACAGCAATAATTTATAATATCAACAAGCTCCATAATTCTCATAATAGCCAACATAGCAAGAGTTTCAAATACAAAATAGCAAATGCCTCAAAACAGAAATGAAATTATTTGCCTTATACCATTTCCAGTTTTACAAAGGAGCTCACCTATGAGGATCTCCCATGCTGTTTCAGGAACATCCAAGACTGTAGCAATATCTGAAGTCTGAGAGGCAATGGGGGCTCCTGGAATGCTAAGTATGGCAGCTGGTCAACCAAGAAGTATTTGGAAGGCGTATGGACTCAAACAAGGGTCTGGAGATTGGCTTATAGACTAAAGAATCAGAAGACAACCTGGTGGCAGGAAAATCCTTTAAAAAGGTAGGTGGATTTCTGTCTCACTTTTCCTGCATCAGGATCTCACCTCTATGACCATGGCAAGCTGTTCTTGCATTGTTCCCAGCACCCAGCTACTCCTAGCAACTACAACAGCATAATTGGGAACTTCACATCTCTGGGTTTCATCATCATCATCAGCCTTGGTTGACTCCTTGTCCAGCTAGATCCAGGTCCAGGGGTTTCCAGGGACTAGTTCCAGGGCTGCAAATGATCAGGCCAGGTGACACTCCATGAACAACTCCTTCAGCTCCACAGATATTTGAGATAGGCAGAGAAGAGCAGTGTTGGAGCACAAGGCCTGTGAACTTTTGCAGCCCTGCATTCCTACTTCCCTGGGCCAAGCCCACAAATCACCTACTAACCATATCTTATCCCTGAGACAATCTCAACAGAAATTCCTCCCGTCCTCTCCTCACTGCAATCTCCAGATGCATCCCCCAGGCAAGTCCCTCACAGACACACCCACAGAACATGCTCACAGACATTCCTCCTCCCTGGAAATACCCTTCCAAACATTATTTTTAGCCTGACTCAGAGGATATGGGAATCCTGTGGTGACATCACTTTTTTGGTAAGTTGCAAAATGTGGGGGTTTGGCAGCTAAACCTGAGAGCTGCTCTAAGATCAAGGCCAGAAGAGACAGCAGGGCAGCCCATCTACTACAACCACAGGGCTCTGGAAGAGGAGACCTACTCCATAGCTGCATTCATACAGGAGCTGGGAACCCAAAGGCATAGCTGACAAAGGAGACAGACCCTGAGCCCTGCAAGAAGATCTCATGTGGAAGAGAAAACATGGCCAGTAGACATAGTAACAGAAGGTTTGAAGGGATCTAATGAACCCTCTCCCTAGACCAAGGCTTTCATTTAGACCACGAACCAGCTCTCAAGCATGACAGACAAACTTCTTATTGGTTATGAATGCTTCCTGTCACATGAATTATGGCATAAGATGTGGTTTCTGCCCTTTCCACCCACACAACACAATGCACATCTGAGAAATTTCTGCAGATCAGAAACTGCCTTTGTCCTCTGGAACTAAACTTCACCAAATCATACCATTGTTGCTGGTTGTAGCAAAGTTATAAGCATTCTAATCATATATTGCTGAAACACAATCTATATCACCACATTTTTACCAGTTTCTAAACTATTTGTAATATTTATAACACAATATTTATAAAACCTGAGGTGGAATGCAATATACAGCATGCCTAGACACCAGACCTTCATTTTTCTAATCTGTCTTCCCACCACTGTAAGTCCCTGGCCCCCCGGTTTGGGTAGCTGTTGCCTTGCTTGCTGACCTTGACCTTGATGTCCTCCCCATGCTAATTCCCTGCAGGTTTCCATGCTCCTGAATGCTTAAGAGAAGTTCCTTGTTTGTGTAACCTGCATATTGGGCATTAACAGCTTAGATGCAAGATTGTAAACATCAGTAGCAAACTTCTGCTCCCTGGGCTTCTCCCATTGTGCTGTAAACCTGTATTTAAGGTTTCTTCCCTCCTTCAATAAATAGTATTTGGCATTCTGCTGAGGCGAATGACTTGCTGTCTCTTGTGTCTGTTTTTCGATCCACAGCCCCTTGCACAGACATGGTGAACAGGTGGTGGTAGCATGGGCGTTATCACTACACACCACACACTAAAAACTGGGCCACTGGTGCACACTGGACAGTGATATTATAAGCATCCTATCTTCCCATGCCAGAGCTGCAGAGTCTCCACATTCTCAGGAAATCCATACACAGGAAGGCTCAGAGGACAAGGACTAGTTCCCAGGTCACCACATGGACCAACAAAACAACAGTCTGGATCATGATTCATCCTAGTCCCAGCAGAAAAGATAGCTCAACAGACCTTCTCTGAACATGCTACACTCACGATGGCATGGCTTTTGGACTTCCTTACAGCTTACTAAAGCAGAACAAGAGGAGAATCCTGGAAAAAACCTGGAAGCTACCTCCTGCTGGTGCTCCTGATTGCTAACACTCCCCAGAATCCCTCATCAGTTAAGACCACCTGGCTGGGCTTCAGGACATTAGCAGTTTCCCTTTTGGGTGAGCAGAGTTCAAAGGACTCAGAGAGAAATAACCCTCCCAGGTGGGTCCTTCCACACTATGATTGGATAGGACACTAACCAGAAGATTAGGTAGTTTAGTAAAATTCTCTAATCTCTAGTGCACTTCCCATTTTTCTTCCAAAGAACATGTTCCTATGGATGCACAGTTCGTTACATACACAAAGTCCAGTGCAACCAAACTGTTGCTTCACAACTGGGAAATCCTGCAACCAAATACAGGTGACATTCAAAGAGTAACTGTTGCTAAGCAAAAAGGAGTCATAGATTAGAACACAATGAAGGGTCTATTGGAGGGTATGGAAGCAGGAAAGACATAGTGATAATAATGTTAATATAATACCAAATAGTATTGTTAAAAAGTTGAAACAGGGGGGCTGGAGAGATGGCTCAGAGGCTAAGAGCACTGACTGCTCTTCCAGAGGTCCTGAGTTCAATTCCCAGCACCCACATGGTGGCTCACAACCATCTGTAACGAGATCTGGTGCCCTCTTCTGGCCTGCAGTTATACATGCTGTATACATAATAAATAAATAAATCTTTAAAAAAAAAAAAAAAGTTGAAACAGGGTTTATGGCCATGTGCTCCAGAGATGAGGGATTTGTATTAGAGGACACCAAGTACTGCTCACACCATTTCTCTTCAGGTATACATCTTAAACCTGGAAAACACAGTCAGGTTTTCTATCCAGTTCTACTTCTTAGGTTCAAATGGTGTAACTATTCTAATTTGGTTTCATGAAATTTCAGTTCTTTATCGAGATTTTTGATTCCCTGGTCTGTGGACACAAGAAATGGCCAATGAGAACATTTATGGATCTTGAAACATGGATTATCTCACTACGCATTGCTAACATCAACTAATACCACAGCAGGATAGTTTTCACCCTCTTTCTTCCTCATCCCTCTTTCTGCTGTGACTATTCCTGCTTTATAGTTGGGCAGTGAACTCAATTCTTACACAAGTTCCACATCATTTGTAAATTTACAATAAAATCTAGAGAAGTTGGAGGATACTTATTCACTGGTGTATTTTTCTTTCCCACAGGCCAATCAAGGCCCAGCCTGGAAGGAGTTGCAGGACTCTCTTTCCAGCACTGGAAAGCAGAAGCAGGATTAGGTTTTCAAAGCACTTCTCAATTATATAATATGAGGCAAGCCTGGTTTACAAGAGATATTGACCTGAACCAATGGTTCACAACCTTCCTAATGCTGTGACTCTTTAATACAGTTTCTCATGATGTGGTGACACCCCAACTATAAAATTATTTTCACTGCTATTTCATAACTATATTTTTGTTCCTGTTAGAATTTTAATATAAATATCTGCATTTTCTGACAGTCTTAGGCCTGTCCTGTGATAGGATTATTTGATCCCCCAAGGGAGTCATGACCTCTAAGATTGAGAAGCACTGTTATAAACTGACATAAATAAATACATAAACAAACACTAGTTAAGAAAAAAATGGAATAAAATTCTTAAACTGGCAAACAGAAAAAACTATCAGCAATGCATTAAAAGAAAATGAATATTAAAAATGATACCAATAATAGCTGTTTTAAAGTGACAAAAATAATTGAAAGCATATGTAGCTATACTGTCTTTAAAACAGAGTAGGCACCTCCATGGTATATTGAACACCATTTATAAGAGACTGTATGACTTTGTCCCACATAAAATGATAGCAAATGAGTGTTGTAAGCTAACATTTGGAGTTATAGCCAGTGGCCTGTATCTCAAATCTCTCAGCTGACTTCACTGTATCAATAAATATTGCACATATCTCCATAGGAGAGTTTGCTATTTGGAAGCTAAATACTTAGTAGTTCAAGCTATCCTCCATAAACTGTAAACCACCCAATAGTGTCAGTCTTCATTCACATGGGAGGAATTAATACGTGCAGGTAAATTATAGAGGAAGTCACTCTTCCTGCCCCATTAGCCCTTCTTTGTAATGGAGACCCCTGCAGCTGACAGCACTCAACTTCAGTCTGTGATCAAGCTATAGCCTAGTCTAATGCCCCCTCTGTGTACACAGTGGCCAGTGCCCGTGTCTGCAGGCCCCAGCCCTGTCAGCATGTCAATTCCACTCTTCCTCCTCATCTGGTCTGAAGGAAGAAGCCATTTTCCACTCACATTTCCTTGCCCTTTTGTGCAATGGACAGTCCACTATGTGACTCAAACTGGTAATTTTAGAACTCTATGGAGGTGCAGACATGTAATACAGAATTTAGGGTGATTAGTCGGGGGATAATAAAGGCAATGCTTTGTAGTGATACAGACAGGGTTCAAGTCCACCTCAACCAATGTAGGAGACCTTGACTTAAAACTGCTTTTCAAAAAGACTGGAGACTTCCTGTTCAAGAATTAATAAACCTCCATGGCATACCAGGACTTAATGTTAGTTGTGACCCTGTAACGACGGTCTTTGAGCAGCATGTTAGAGGCCAGGATTTTAGTGGAAGGATGGGCCTTTCTACCGGTTGTAAATCAAGGTTGTCTCAGTTGTTACAGAATGTAGCTGGTTAATCCTGGGGAACAAACTTTTACATCTTATCATAGTAATTTCTAACCAGAATGGTTAGCATACTACTTACCTTTGGGGTATTTGGGATGCAGCCCTATCTTACCTAAATTCTACTTTATGAACTAATGTCTCCTAGAACTAGAAAGACCATGTACCATTAATTCTATTACCATCAATTCTACTCTTCTACATCACAGTTTAGCATTGGAGTGCAACTTTACACAGGAAATGCTGTTTACAAGCTCCTAAAATTAATTCCAGTTAGATTTTAAATCTTAATGTTAAATGTTGAAACTGTAGAACTTCTGGAAGATAAGGGAGGGACCAGGCCTCTTTGAGTTTGGAAATCTGTGTTCCATAGAAACAACACACACATGGTGATGGCATTTCACAGTGATGTCAACAAGGACATTTCAAAGCACAGTCATGCTCCCAATGTCTGCACAGGTGCAGCTAACAGAGTGAAGTTATTCAGAGGCTGCCAGCTGGCCCCAACAATTGCGAAGACTTTGCAAGACCACATACTGGAGCATGCAAGATGAGTAGGACCTTGCTGGACAATGCAGGACAAGGAAATAACAAGCAGAACTCTGCATCTGACCACTTCCTCCCACCCAGCAAGGGGAGAGCCCGACACACTGATTCCAATGACTCAACTGAACACTCCTCCCAGTCTGGGGACAGCAGCCCCGCGCTCACCATATTGTAGTTTTCCAGCTCTGCCATGATCTTTGCTAAGCTCACAGCAGCAACAGCAGCAACACTCACAGCATAGCACACAAAAGGACAGGGACAGATTTTCATCTTAGCCAATTGTGAGGCAGGAGGCCAGACTTGCAGGTTGGCTGGAGTGCCTGATTGGCTAGTGAGACCTGATTGACAGGAGCAGCTCCTGTAGGGTTACACTGGGCTTAAAGAAACAGCACAATGATTCCTGATCCTGCCTTCCACCATAGACCCAGAACTAGTCTGAACCAGCAAAGATTTGCAATTCAATAGCACTTGCCCCTGGCTCTAGTAGCAGAGAATGTGATCTTCCTGCTCTCCATAGGCACTCCCCTTCTTCCTCCTGGACACAATGTGGCTAACTAGCTTGTACAGCACAGTATAATATGTTGGGTGGAGATTCCCTGTCACACAGGAGAAAGAATACCCAGAATATTAACAGCTAAAAGAGATTTAATAGACAGAGGAAATGTTTTTTAGGTGGCTTCACAAGGAGGTTAGGTGAATTCAATGTACTTTTTATCTGCTTGTCACAGGGACTTCAGACAACCAGGAAAAAAACCAGAGACGAGATCACTAACAGGATAAATAGGTCTTTCACCATCAGAAAGCTGGATCATGACTCTATTGCTTAGGGAGTTTTATTCCTGAAATTCAGGGCAAAGTGTTTGCAAATTATATAATATTAAAGAGTAGTCTTCATGCAAAGTTGAATACTTAGAGAATAATGGAGCTAGGAAAAATGCCTTTATGTCCACCATTGCTAGCCAGCAACATCTTCCTCAGTGGGCAGATGAAAAACAAAACTGTATTATTGAATCTCTCCATGTATGTAGAAAGTTGATTTATTACAATGTCTTACAAGCTGTGGTCCAGGTAGTCCAACAATGGCTGCCTACCAATGGAAATTTGAAGAAGCCAGTAGTTGTTCATTCCATGAGGCTGCATGTCTCAGCTGGTCTCATTAAACACCAAAATACAAAGGAAGAAGGATCTAATGCTGGGAAAGTAATTTACTTGGTAGCCAGTGCTAGGGCAAAGAAGCAAATAGATTGAGCTTCCTCCTTCAACATGCTTCATATATGCAGGCTGGCGCAGAGATGCAATCCAGATTAAAGGTGGATCTTAAACTTCATTTGATTTTTACTTTTTTGGTGTTTTTGAGACAGGGTTTATCTGTGTATCCTGGCAACTCCTTCTGTAGCCCAGGCCAGCCTCAAACTTGGGTAAATCCAACTGTTTTTACCTCCTGAGTGCTTTTCATTAAAAAGTACATAGACACAAAGCACCTGAACGTGGATTTCACCTCAAATGATCCTGATGAAACATGGATCTTTTTTCAAAACATTCAAAAAACAATCCATCACAGGTATACCCAAATCTTAGGGTTAATTAGTTAATTCCTTAGTTAATTCCACAAGGAATAAGTGTGACTACAAAGAATAGCCCTCACAACAGCCAAGAAAGAAGAAATGAGAAAAGTTATTACCTGCAGGATGCAGGGAAAACATGCTTTTCCTAAACAAAGGAAGTATGTGGATTTTACTTAGGAAAGCTGGACATATTCACATTGAATTCTCCCTATTCTTAACCAGGCAAGTAAACAAATCCATTTCTGAACATGATAACAATGTAAAAGCAGAGACATTTAGGGGTATTCTTACACCCATGTCATGCAGAAATGTATGTAAATTATAAAAATGATTGGAAAAAATTGTCTCTGGCATGCTGAAAATCAATAAATCACACAGTAAAATAAATATTGCTTTGAAGCTTATGCAACCTGTGAATCTTGATGTTCAATCTATAAGATAACTGCTATTCTCATCAATAGAAAAGATAGTGAACACAAATAAAGGAAATTTCAAGAAAAAGACACTTAACAGCACTGTATACTCTGCTCTTAAATGAATGGTTATGATGAACTATATTAACCTCAGAATGAAGCTGCTTTTGCCTCTGAAAAGGTTGCATCAGTCTAAGGCCAAAGCTCCTTCCTTGCAAGACCTTAGGGAAGTCATTTAACTAGCCCTGGCTGCTGCATGTCTCAGGGCTGTGACATCACTGTAGAAAATTTCATTGTTCACTTTTTGTAACTTTTAACAAAATGAAATTTTATGAGTGTTGTTCATGCATGTGTCAGTGCACACTACTTAGAGAGGTCAGAAGAAGGCAGCAGATGCCTGGGACTGGAGTTACAGCAAACTTTTAGCTACCATGTGGGTTCTAGAAATGAAACCTGATTTCTCTGTAATGACAGCAAGTGCTCTTAATTACTGAGCCATGTCTCTAGCCCCTCGTCTTATTTAGAATGTGTTTCCATAAATTGTTTCTCAGAAAATTGGCAGTCAAAAACCTCAGGACCCAGCTATACCACTCTTGGGAATATACCCAAGGAATGCTCAATCTTGCCACAAGGACAAATGGTCAACTATGCTCATAACAGTATTATTTATAATAGCCAGAACCTAGAAACAACCTAGATGACCCTCAACTGAAGAAAATATGGCACATATACACAATGGAGAACTACTCAGTAGTGAAAAACAAGGATATCGTGAAATTAGCAGGCAAATGGGTGGAACTAGCAACTATCATCCTGAGTGAGGTAACCCAGACTCAGAAGAACAAACATGGTATGTACTTACTCATAAGTAGATACTAGATGTAAAGCAAAGGATAACCAGAGTGCAACCCATAGTTCCAGGGAGGCTAGCTAACAAGGAGGACCCTAAGAGGGACACATAGATAGCCCAACAAAGGAAAAATAGATGAGCTCTACATGAGCAAATTGCAAGTAAGATGAGAGGGTGGAGGGCAAAGAATGGGAGATGAGCACATAGGGGAAGAAGAGGTTTGAGCTGGAAAGGGACAGAGTGAGAGAGCAAGGAAAGAGATACCATGATAAATAAAGACATGGGAATAGGAAAAAACAGGGTGCTAGGAATGTTATCAGGTACCCACAAGGATGACCCCACCTTAGACTACTAGCAATAATGAAGAGGGTGCCTGAACTGGCCTATTCCAGTGATCAGATGACTCAGTACCCAAAGTGTAATCATACAGCCCTCATCAAGTGACTGATGGAAGCAGATACAGAGATCCATGGCAGGTTGCCAGGCTGATCTCTGGGAATCCAATCAATGAGAGAGAGGAAGGATTCTGTGGGCAGGGAACATTAAGATCAGGATGAGAAAACACATAGAGATGACCAATGACACTATTGGAGACCCACGAACTTAGTACCAATAACTGTGGAGCCCCCATAGGACTGGACTAGACCCTCTGGATATGTGAGACAGTTGTTTAGCTTAAACCATTTGTGGGGCCCACCTGCAGGGGGATTGCAATCCATCCCTGGTACATGGGTGGGCTTTTTGAAGCCCAGTGCCTAAGGTGTGACACATTGTGCAGTCTTGGTGCAGTGGGGAGGGCCTTGAACCTGCCTCATCTGAGTGGGCCAGGATCTACTGACTCCCCATGGGAGATATTAACTTGGAGGAGGTGGGAATACAGGTTATGTTGGGGAGGAATGCTAGGGTGCAGGAAGAGGGAGGGTCTGTAGCTGGTGTGTGAAATGAATAGAAACTTTCTTAGTAATAAAAAAGAAGAAAATTGTTTATTAAATGACATTACATTCCTTTTCCCTTTTATCTTTTCATTCACTCCCTTCCAAAATCCCTTCTAAATGCTTCCTTTTTAAGTGTGAGTGAAGAAGAATGCTGAAATACATGAATACAATCTGCTGCATCCATTTTTGTTAGTTGTACATATATGGATATTTGGCTTAACATGTTGTATTGGCCAAATTACTAGGGATCTCATCTGTGCCCTATTCTCACAAATATAGGATAATTCTACGTTGTAATCCACATCAGGTATTTAACCCTGACTAGGCTGCCTTGTACCAGAAATATAAAGACGAATATAAAACTTATGGTAGAAAATGCCTTATCACTTAAGAGCACCAAAGTTTCCTTCATAGCACCCAGCTTCCATTCCCAGTACATATAGAAGCTTGCTACTATCTGTAACTCCAGCATCAGGGGCTCTGACACCATCTCATGGTCTTGCTGGCCACCATAAGAAGAGGAGACTTAGACCATTACAACTATTTTTCAAGCCGTGTGTGGTAGTGCATTATTTTAGTACCAGCCATCTGGACACAGAGGCAGAAAAGATCACTCTGAGGTTCACAGTCCATGCTATATAGTCTACAAATGCACACATGGCACACACACACTCACACACATATACACAGTAAAAGAACAAAAACTTAAAAAAAAAAACAACCAAGAACAGGAGAATTGGAAAATTAGAACAATGCCATACCTATTAAAATCAATTCAAGTATCTGCCACTGGTGTCCCATAGAACCATTTTAAAAAATAATTATGACCATGTATACAATCACAGGCCATCAATCCCAGCCACTGAGAGATACTGAATACTTGTGGGTAAGCCATCACCATAACCATGTTACCTGAACTGCCCCTGATGAGCTGGGTGTTATCAGACCAAGCAAGTCATGAAGTAAGGACACACTGCAGCAACCTCTTATCAAATGAAAGTGGAATATGAGTGATTGGGCCCAAGCAGTTCCTGAAGGAACAAGCAAGCTCCATGAACAAGTTGCCAAAATGGTGATGGTTTCTGTGTAGATATTGCTCTGTGTGTTGTGACTATGTTGCTCTGATTGGTTAATAAATAAAGTGCTGATTGTCTAGTAGCCAGGCAGGAAGTATATACAGGACAAAAAGAGATAAGAACTCTGGGAACAGGAAGGCTGTCAGGAGATGCCATGAGCTGTCGCCGTGAAAACCAAGATGTAAAGATATCGATAAGCTACGAGTCACGTGTCAATGTATAGATTTTTTAAAGAAATGGGTTAATTTAAGATGTAAGATCTAGCTAGCAAGAAGCCAGAGCCATTAGACCATACAGTTCTAATTAATATAAGCCTCTGTGTGTTTATTTGGTTCTGAGCAGCTGTGGGACCAGAGAAAACTCCAGTTACAGGATTCTACTCCTGTTACAAGGCCTTCTGCTGCCAAGCTAGCACCTAGA
>NW_026294411.1:0-121969 GCF_007827085.1 Peromyscus californicus insignis | reverse complement strand
AGAACCAAAGAACTGTGCTTCCTACACACAATGGCCATAACTAGTTCAACTCTGCTTAGGAAACTGACAAGAACAGTAGTTTCTCTTGCGTCCAATACAATGCACTTGCTGGGTACAGACGCGAGTGCTATTTGCACTGTGTATGGCCAAATGCGCACAATAGTGACTCTCCTTACCAGAAAACAACTCTTGGTGCTAGGACCAGAAACTGTATGTGATTCAACTCCGTTTATGAAAGGGAATTCAACTCTAGCTTGCCTTACAAGAAACACACTCTGCTTTTGAGAAAGCAGCACTCTTCTACTCTACTGTGTTTCCTATATAGCCAGAACAGTCAGCTTGCTCAGAACTAAAGAACTGTGCTTCCTACACACAAGGGCCATATCTAATTCAATTCTGCTTAGGAAACTGACAAGAACAGTAGTTTCTCTTGCGTCCAATACACTGCATTTGCTGGGATAAGACGCGAGTGCTATTTGCACTGTGTATGGCCAATTGAGCACAATAGTGAATCTCCTTACCAGAAAACAACTTTTGCTGCTAGGACCAGAAACTGCATGTGATTCAACTCCGTTTATGAAAGGGAATAAAACTCTGGCTCGCCTTACAAGAAACACACTCTGCTGTAGAGAAAGCAGCACTCTTCTACTCTACTGTGTTTCCTATATAGCCAGAACAGTCAGCTTGCTCAGAACTAAAGAACTGTGCTTCCTACACACAAGGGCCATATCTAATTCAACTCTGCTTAGGAAACTGACAAGAACGCTAGTTTCTCTTGTGTCCAATACACTGCATTTGCTGGGAACAGATGCGAGTGCTATTTGCAATGTGTATGGCCAATTGAGCACAATAGTGAATCTCCTTACCAGAAAACAACTCTTGCTGCTAGGACCAGAAATTGCATGTGATTCAACTCCGTTTATGAAAGGGAATTAAACTCTGGCTCGCCTTACAAGAAACACACTCTGATTTTGAGAAAGCAGCACTCTTATACTCTACTGTTTCCTATAGAGCCAGAACAGTCAGCTTGCTCAGAACCAAAGAACTGTGCTTCCTACACACAATGGCCATAACTAGTTCAACTCTGCTTAGGAAACTGACAAGAACAGTAGTTTCTCTTGCGTCCAATACAATACACTTGCTGGGTACAGACGCGAGTGCTATTTGCACTGTGTGTGGCCAAATGAGCACAATAGTGACTCTCCTTACCAGAAAACAACTCTTGGTGCTAGGACCAGAAACTGTATGTGATTCAACTCCGTTTATGAAAGGGAATTCAACTCTAGCTTGCCTTACAAGACACACACTCTGCTTTTGAGAAAGCAGCACTCTTCTACTCTACTGTGTTTCCTATATAGCCAGAACAGTCAGATTGCTCAGAACTAAAGAACTGTGCTTCCTACACACAAGGGCCATATCTAATTCAACTCTGCTTAGGAAACTGACAAGAACAGTAGTTTCTCTTGCGTCCAATACACTGCATTTGCTGGGATAAGACCCGAGTGCTATTTGCACTGTGTATGGCCAATTGAGCACAATAGTGAATCTCCTTACCAGAAAACAACTTTTGCTGCTAGGACCAGAAACTGCATGTGATTCAACTCCGTTTATGAAAGGGAATTAAACTCTGGCTCGCCTTACAAGAAACACACTCTGCTTTTGAGAAAGCAGCACTCTTCTACTCTACTCTGTTTCCTACATAGCCAGAACAGTCAGCTTGCTCAGAACTAAAGAACTGTGCTTCCTACACACAAGGGCCATATCTAATTCAACTCTGCTTAGGAAACTGACAAGAACAGTAGTTTCTCTTGCGTCCAATACACTGCATTTGCTGGGAACAGACGCGAGTGCTATTTGCAATGTGTATGGCCAATTGAGCACAACAGTGAATCTCCTTACCAGAAAACAACTCTTGCTGCTAGGACCAGAAATTGCATGTGATTCAACTCCGTTTATGAAAGGGAATTAAACTCTGGCTCGCCTTACAAGAAACACACTCTGCTTTTGAGAAAGCAGCACTCTTCTACTCTACTCTGTTTCCTATAGAGCCAGAACAGTCAGCTTGCTCAGAACCAAAGAACTGTGCTTCCTACACACAATGGCCATAACTAGTTCAACTCTGCTTAGGAAACTGACAGGAACATCAGTTTCTCTTGCGTCCAATACAATGCACTTGCTGGGTAGAGACGCGAGTGCTATTTGCACTGTGTATGGCCAATTGAGCACAATAGTGAATCTCCTTACAGAAAACAACTTTTGCTGCTAGGACCAGAAACTGCATGTGATTCAACTCCGTTTATGTAAGGGAAATCAACTCTAGCTCGCCTTACAAGAAACACACTCTGCTTTAGAGAAAGCAGCACTCTTCTACTCTACTGTGTTTCCTATATAGCCAGAACTGTCAGCTTGCTCAGAACTAACGAACTGTGCTTCCTACACACAAGGGCAATATCTAATTCAACTCTGCTTAGGAAACTGACAAGAACAGTAGTTTCTCTTGCGTCCAATACACTGCATTTGCTGGGAACAGACGCGAGTGCTATTTGCAATGTGTATGGCCAATTGAGCACAATAGTGAATCTCCTCACCAGAAAACAACTCTTGCTGCTAGGACCAGAAATTGCATGTGATTCAACTCCGTTTATGAAAGGGAATTAAACTCTGGCTCGCCTTACAAGAAACACACTCTGCTTTTGAGAAAGCAGCACTCTTCTACTCTACTCTGTTTCCTATAGAGCCAGAACAGTCAGCTTGCTCAGAACCAAAGAACTGTGCTTCCTACACACAATGGCCATAACTAGTTCAACTCTGCTTAGGAAACTGACAAGAACAGTAGATTCTCTTGCGTCCAATACAATGCACTTGCTGGGTACAGACGCGAGTGCTATTTGCACTGTGTATGGCCAAATGAGCACAATAGTGACTCTCCTTACCAGAAAACAACTCTTGGTGCTAGGACCAGAAACTGTATGTGATTCAACTCCGTTTATGAAAGGGAATTCAACTCTAGCTTGCCTTACAAGACACACACTCTGCTTTTGAGAAAGCAGCACTCTTCTACTCTACTGTGTTTCCTATATAGCCAGAACAGTCAGATTGCTCAGAACTAAAGAACTGTGCTTCCTACACACAAGGGCCATATCTAATTCAACTCTGCTTAGGAAACTGACAAGAACAGTAGTTTCTCTTGCGTCCAATACACTGCATTTGCTGGGATAAGACGCGAGTGCTATTTGCACTGTGTATGGCCAATTGAGCACAATAGTGAATCTCCTTACAAGAAAACAACTCTTGCTGCTAGGACCAGAAACTGCATGTGATTCAACTCCGTTTATGAAAGGGAAATCAACTCTAGCTCGCCTTACAAGAAACACACTCTGCTTTAGAGAAAGCAGCACTCTTCTACTCTACTGTTTTTCCTATATAGCCAGAACTGTCAGCTTGCTCAGAACTAAAGAACTGTGCTTCCTACACACAAGGGCCATATCTAATTCAACTCTGCTTAGGAAACTGACAAGAACAGTAGTTTCTCTTGCGTCCAATACACTGCATTTGCTGGGAACAGACGCGAGTGCTATTTGCAATGTGTATGGCCAATTGAGCACAACAGTGAATCTCCTTACCAGAAAACAACTCTTGCTGCTAGGACCAGAAATTGCATGTGATTCAACTCCGTTTATGAAAGGGAATTAAACTCTGGCTTGCCTTACAAGAAACACACTCTGCTTTTGAGAAAGCAGCACTCTTCTACTCTACTGTGTTTCCTATAGAGCCAGAACAGTCAGCTTGCTCAGAACCAAAGAACTGTGCTTCCTACACACAATGGCCATAACTAGTTCAACTCTGCTTAGGAAACTGACAAGAACAGTAGTTTCTCTTGCGTCCAATACAATGCACTTGCTGGGTACAGACGCGAGTGCTATTTGCACTGTGTATGGCCAAATGAGCACAATAGTGACTCTCCTTACCAGAAAACAACTCTTGGTGCTAGGACCAGAAACTGCATGTGATTCAACTCCGTTTATGAAAGGGAATTCAACTCTAGCTAGCCTTACAAGAAACACACTCTGCTTTTGAGAAAGCAGCACTCTTCTACTCTACTGTGTTTCCTATATAGCCAGAACAGTCAGCTTGCTCAGAACTAAAGAACTGTGCTTCCTACACACAAGGGCCATATCTAATTCAACTCTGCTTAGGAAACTGACAAGAACGCTAGTTTCTCTTGTGTCCAATACACTGCATTTGCTGGGAACAGATGCGAGTGCTATTTGCAATGTGTATGGCCAATTGAGCACAATAGTGAATCTCCTTACCAGAAAACAACTCTTGCTGCTAGGACCAGAAATTGCATGTGATTCAACTCCGTTTATGAAAGGGAATTAAACTCTGGCTCGCCTTACAAGAAACACACTCTGATTTTGAGAAAGCAGCACTCTTCTACTCTACTGTGTTTCCTATAGAGCCAGAACAGTCAGCTTGCTCAGAACCAAAGAACTGTGCTTCCTACACACAATGGCCATAACTAGTTCAACTCTGCTTAGGAAACTGACAAGAACAGTAGTTTCTCTTGCGTCCAATACAATGCACTTGCTGGGTACAGACGCGAGTGCTATTTGCACTGTGTATGGCCAAATGCGCACAATAGTGACTCTCCTTACCAGAAAACAACTCTTGGTGCTAGGACCAGAAACTGTATGTGATTCAACTCCGTTTATGAAAGGGAATTCAACTCTAGCTTGCCTTACAAGAAACACACTCTGCTTTTGAGAAAGCAGCACTCTTCTACTCTACTGTGTTTCCTATATAGCCAGAACAGTCAGCTTGCTCAGAACTAAAGAACTGTGCTTCCTACACACAAGGGCCATATCTAATTCAATTCTGCTTAGGAAACTGACAAGAACAGTAGTTTCTCTTGCGTCCAATACACTGCATTTGCTGGGATAAGACGCGAGTGCTATTTGCACTGTGTATGGCCAATTGAGCACAATAGTGAATCTCCTTACCAGAAAACAACTTTTGCTGCTAGGACCAGAAACTGCATGTGATTCAACTCCGTTTATGAAAGGGAATAAAACTCTGGCTCGCCTTACAAGAAACACACTCTGCTGTAGAGAAAGCAGCACTCTTCTACTCTACTGTGTTTCCTATATAGCCAGAACAGTCAGCTTGCTCAGAACTAAAGAACTGTGCTTCCTACACACAAGGGCCATATCTAATTCAACTCTGCTTAGGAAACTGACAAGAACGCTAGTTTCTCTTGTGTCCAATACACTGCATTTGCTGGGAACAGATGCGAGTGCTATTTGCAATGTGTATGGCCAATTGAGCACAATAGTGAATCTCCTTACCAGAAAACAACTCTTGCTGCTAGGACCAGAAATTGCATGTGATTCAACTCCGTTTATGAAAGGGAATTAAACTCTGGCTCGCCTTACAAGAAACACACTCTGATTTTGAGAAAGCAGCACTCTTATACTCTACTGTTTCCTATAGAGCCAGAACAGTCAGCTTGCTCAGAACCAAAGAACTGTGCTTCCTACACACAATGGCCATAACTAGTTCAACTCTGCTTAGGAAACTGACAAGAACAGTAGTTTCTCTTGCGTCCAATACAATACACTTGCTGGGTACAGACGCGAGTGCTATTTGCACTGTGTGTGGCCAAATGAGCACAATAGTGACTCTCCTTACCAGAAAACAACTCTTGGTGCTAGGACCAGAAACTGTATGTGATTCAACTCCGTTTATGAAAGGGAATTCAACTCTAGCTTGCCTTACAAGACACACACTCTGCTTTTGAGAAAGCAGCACTCTTCTACTCTACTGTGTTTCCTATATAGCCAGAACAGTCAGATTGCTCAGAACTAAAGAACTGTGCTTCCTACACACAAGGGCCATATCTAATTCAACTCTGCTTAGGAAACTGACAAGAACAGTAGTTTCTCTTGCGTCCAATACACTGCATTTGCTGGGATAAGACCCGAGTGCTATTTGCACTGTGTATGGCCAATTGAGCACAATAGTGAATCTCCTTACCAGAAAACAACTTTTGCTGCTAGGACCAGAAACTGCATGTGATTCAACTCCGTTTATGAAAGGGAATTAAACTCTGGCTCGCCTTACAAGAAACACACTCTGCTTTTGAGAAAGCAGCACTCTTCTACTCTACTCTGTTTCCTACATAGCCAGAACAGTCAGCTTGCTCAGAACTAAAGAACTGTGCTTCCTACACACAAGGGCCATATCTAATTCAACTCTGCTTAGGAAACTGACAAGAACAGTAGTTTCTCTTGCGTCCAATACACTGCATTTGCTGGGAACAGACGCGAGTGCTATTTGCAATGTGTATGGCCAATTGAGCACAACAGTGAATCTCCTTACCAGAAAACAACTCTTGCTGCTAGGACCAGAAATTGCATGTGATTCAACTCCGTTTATGAAAGGGAATTAAACTCTGGCTCGCCTTACAAGAAACACACTCTGCTTTTGAGAAAGCAGCACTCTTCTACTCTACTCTGTTTCCTATAGAGCCAGAACAGTCAGCTTGCTCAGAACCAAAGAACTGTGCTTCCTACACACAATGGCCATAACTAGTTCAACTCTGCTTAGGAAACTGACAGGAACATCAGTTTCTCTTGCGTCCAATACAATGCACTTGCTGGATAGAGACGCGAGTGCTATTTGCACTGTGTATGGCCAATTGAGCACAATAGTGAATCTCCTTACAGAAAACAACTTTTGCTGCTAGGACCAGAAACTGCATGTGATTCAACTCCGTTTATGTAAGGGAAATCAACTCTAGCTCGCCTTACAAGAAACACACTCTGCTTTAGAGAAAGCAGCACTCTTCTACTCTACTGTGTTTCCTATATAGCCAGAACTGTCAGCTTGCTCAGAACTAACGAACTGTGCTTCCTACACACAAGGGCAATATCTAATTCAACTCTGCTTAGGAAACTGACAAGAACAGTAGTTTCTCTTGCGTCCAATACACTGCATTTGCTGGGAACAGACGCGAGTGCTATTTGCAATGTGTATGGCCAATTGAGCACAATAGTGAATCTCCTCACCAGAAAACAACTCTTGCTGCTAGGACCAGAAATTGCATGTGATTCAACTCCGTTTATGAAAGGGAATTAAACTCTGGCTCGCCTTACAAGAAACACACTCTGCTTTTGAGAAAGCAGCACTCTTCTACTCTACTCTGTTTCCTATAGAGCCAGAACAGTCAGCTTGCTCAGAACCAAAGAACTGTGCTTCCTACACACAATGGCCATAACTAGTTCAACTCTGCTTAGGAAACTGACAAGAACAGTAGATTCTCTTGCGTCCAATACAATGCACTTGCTGGGTACAGACGCGAGTGCTATTTGCACTGTGTATGGCCAAATGAGCACAATAGTGACTCTCCTTACCAGAAAACAACTCTTGGTGCTAGGACCAGAAACTGTATGTGATTCAACTCCGTTTATGAAAGGGAATTCAACTCTAGCTTGCCTTACAAGACACACACTCTGCTTTTGAGAAAGCAGCACTCTTCTACTCTACTGTGTTTCCTATATAGCCAGAACAGTCAGATTGCTCAGAACTAAAGAACTGTGCTTCCTACACACAAGGGCCATATCTAATTCAACTCTGCTTAGGAAACTGACAAGAACAGTAGTTTCTCTTGCGTCCAATACACTGCATTTGCTGGGATAAGACGCGAGTGCTATTTGCACTGTGTATGGCCAATTGAGCACAATAGTGAATCTCCTTACCAGAAAACAACTTTTGCTGCTAGGACCAGAAACTGCATGTGATTCAACTCCGTTTATGAAAGGGAATTAAACTCTGGCTCGCCTTACAAGAAACACACTCTGCTTTTGAGAAAGCAGCACTCTTCTACTCTACTCTGTTTCCTACATAGCCAGAACAGTCAGCTTGCTCAGAACTAAAGAACTGTGCTTCCTACACACAAGGGCCATATCTAATTCAACTCTGCTTAGGAAACTGACAAGAACATCAGTTTCTCTTGCGTCCAATACAATGCACTTGCTGGGTACAGACGCGAGTGCTATTTGCACTGTGTATGGCCAATTGAGCACAATAGTGAATCTCCTTACCAGAAAACAACTTTTGCTGCTAGGACCAGAAACTGCATGTGATTCAACTCCGTTTATGTAAGGGAAATCAACTCTAGCTCGCCTTACAAGAAACACACTCTGCTTTAGAGAAAGCAGCACTCTTCTACTCTACTGTGTTTCCTATATAGCCAGAACTGTCAACTTGCTCAGAACTAACGAACTGTGCTTCCTACACACAAGGGCAATATCTAATTCAACTCTGCTTAGGAAACTGACAAGAACAGTAGTTTCTCTTGCGTCCAATACACTGCATTTGCTGGGAACAGACGCGAGTGCTATTTGCAATGTGTATGGCCAATTGAGCACAATAGTGAATCTCCTTACCAGAAAACAACTCTTGCTGCTAGGACCAGAAATTGCATGTGATTCAACTCCGTTTATGAAAGGGAATTAAACTCTGGCTCGCCTTACAAGAAACACACTCTGCTTTTGAGAAAGCAGCACTCTTCTACTCTACTCTGTTTCCTATAGAGCCAGAATAGTCAGCTTGCTCAGAACCAAAGAACTGTGCTTCCTACACACAATGGCCATAACTACGTCAACTCTGCTTAGGAAACTGACAAGAACAGTAGATTCTCTTGCGTCCAATACAATGCACTTGCTGGGTACAGACGCGAGTGCTATTTGCACTGTGTATGGCCAAATGAGCACAATAGTGACTCTCCTTACCAGAAAACAACTCTTGGTGCTAGGACCAGAAACTGTATGTGATTCAACTCCGTTTATGAAAGGGAATTCAACTCTAGCTTGCCTTACAAGAAACACACTCTGCTTTTGAGAAAGCAGCACTCTTCTACTCTACTGTGTTTCCTATATAGCCAGAGCAGTCAGCTTGCTCAGAACTAAAGAACTGTGCTTCCTACACACAAGAGCCATATCTAATTCAACTCTGCTTAGGAAACTGACAAGAACAGTAGTTTCTCTTGCGTCCAATACACTGCAATTGCTGGGATAAGACGTGAGTGCTATTGGCACTGTGTGTGGCCAATTGAGCACAATAGTGAATCTCCTTACCAGAAAACAACTTTTGCTGCTAGGACCAGAAACTGCATGTGATTCAACTCCGTTTATGAAAGGGAATTAAACTCTGGCTCGCCTTACAAGAAACACACTCTGCTTTTGAATAAGCAGCACTCTTCTACTCTACTCTGTTTCCTACATAGCCAGAACAGTCAGCTTGCTAAGAACTAAAGAACTGTGCTTCCTACACACAAGGGCCATATCTAATTCAACTCTGCTTAGGAAACTGACAAGAACAGTAGTTTCTCTTGCGTCCAATACACTGCATTTGCTGGGAACAGACGCGAGTGCTATTTGCAATGTGTATGGCCAATTGAGCACAATAGTGAATCTCCTTACCAGAAAACAACTCTTGCTGCTAGGACCAGAAATTGCATGTGATTCAACTCCGTTTATGAAAGGGAATTAAACTCTATCTTGCCTTACAAGAAACACACTCTGCTTTTGAGAAAGCAGCACTCTTCTACTCTACTCTGTTTCCTATAGAGCCAGAACAGTCAGCTTGCTCAGAACCAAAGAACTGTTCTTCCTACACACAATGGCCATAACTAGTTCAACTCTGCTTAGGAAACTGACAAGGACATCAGTTTCTCTTGCGTCCAATACAATGCACTTGCTGGGTACAGACGCGAGTGCTATTTGCACTGTGTATGGCCAATTGAGCACAATAGTGAATCTCCTTACCAGAAAACAACTTTTGCTACTAGGACCAGAAACTGCATGTGATTCAACTCCGTTTATGTAAGGGAAATCAACTCTAGCTCGCCTTACAAGAAACACACTCTGCTTTAGAGAAAGCAGCACTCTTCTACTCTACTGTGTTTCCTATATAGCCAGAACTGTCAGCTTGCTCAGAACTAACGAACTGTGCTTCCTACACACAAGGGCAATATCTAATTCAACTCTGCTTAGGAAACTGACAAGAACAGTAGTTTCTCTTGCGTCCAATACACTGCATTTGCTGGGAACAGACGCGAGTGCTATTTGCAATGTGTATGGCCAATTGAGCACAATAGTGAATCTCCTTACCAGAAAACAACTCTTGCTGCTAGGACCAGAAATTGCATGTGATTCAATTCCGTTTATGAAAGGGAATTAAACTCTGGCTCGCCTTACAAGAAACACACTCTGCTTTTGAGAAAGCAGCACTCTTCTACTCTACTCTGTTTCCTATAGAGCCAGAACAGTCAGCTTGCTCAGAACCAAAGAACTGTGCTTCCTACACACAATGGCCATAACTAGTTCAACTCTGCTTAGGAAACTGACAAGAACAGTAGATTCTCTTGCGTCCAATACAATGCACTTGCTGGGTACAGACGCGAGTGCTATTTGCACTGTGTATGGCCAAATGAGCACAATAGTGACTCTCCTTACCAGAAAACAACTCTTGGTGCTAGGACCAGAAACTGTATGTGATTCAACTCCGTTTATGAAAGGGAATTCAACTCTAGCTTGCCTTACAAGAAACACACTCTGCTTTTGAGAAAGCAGCACTCTTCTACTCTACTGTGTTTCCTATATAGCCAGAGCAGTCAGCTTGCTCAGAACTAAAGAACTGTGCTTCCTACACACAAGAGCCATATCTAATTCAACTCTGCTTAGGAAACTGACAAGAACAGTAGTTTCTCTTGCGTCCAATACACTGCAATTGCTGGGATAAGACCTGAGTGCTATTGGCACTGTGTGTGGCCAATTGAGCACAATAGTGAATCTCCTTACCAGAAAACAACTTTTGCTGCTAGGACCAGAAACTGCATGTGATTCAACTCCGTTTATGAAAGGGAATTAAACTCTGGCTCGCCTTACAAGAAACACACTCTGCTTTTGAGAAAGCAGCACTCTTCTACTCTACTCTGTTTCCTACATAGCCAGAACAGTCAGCTTGCTAAGAACTAAAGAACTGTGCTTCCTACACACAAGGGCCATATCTAATTCAACTCTGCTTAGGAAACTGACAAGAACAGTAGTTTCTCTTGCGTCCAATACACTGCATTTGCTGGGAACAGACGCGAGTGCTATTTGCAATGTGTATGGCCAATTGAGCACAATAGTGAATCTCCTTACCAGAAAACAACTCTTGCTGCTAGGACCAGAAATTGCATGTGATTCAACTCCGTTTATGAAAGGGAATTAAACTCTATCTTGCCTTACAAGAAACACACTCTGCTTTTGAGAAAGCAGCACTCTTCTACTCTACTGTGTTTCCTATAGAGCCAGAACAGTCAGCTTGCTCAGAACCAAAGAACTGTGCTTCCTACACACAATGGCCATAACTAGTTCAACTCTGCTTAGGAAACTGACAAGAACAGTAGTTTCTCTTGCGTCCAATACAATGCACTTGCTGGGTACAGACGCGAGTGCTATTTGCACTGTGTATGGCCAAATGAGCACAATAGTGACTCTCCTTACCAGAAAACAACTCTTGGTGCTAGGACCAGAAAGTGTATGTGATTCAACTCCGTTTATGAAAGGGAATTCAACTCTAGCTTGCCTTACAAGAAACAAACTCTGCTTTTGAGAAAGCAGCACTCTTCTACTCTACTGTGTTTCCTATATAGCCAGAACAGTCAGCTTGCTCAGAACTAAAGAACTGTGCTTCCTACACACAAGGGCCATATCTAATTCAACTCTGCTTAGGAAACTGACAAGAACAGTTGTTTCTCTTGCGTCCAATACACTGCATTTGCTGGGATAAGACGCGAGTGCTATTTGCACTGTGTATGGCCAATTGAGCACAATAGTGAATCTCCTTACCAGAAAACAAATTTTGCTGCTAGGACCAGAAACTGCATGTAATTAAACTCCGTTTATGAAAGGGAATAAAACTCTGGCTCGCCTTACAAGAAACACACTCTGCTTTAGAGAAAGCAGCACTCTTCTACTCTACTGTGTTTCCTATATAGCCAGAACAGTCAGCTTGCTCAGAACTAAAGAACTGTGCTTCCTACACACAAGGGCCATATCTAATTCAACTCTGCTTAGGAAACTGACAAGAACGCTAGTTTCTCTTGTGTCCAATACACTGCATTTGCTGGGAACAGATGCGAGTGCTATTTGCAATGTGTATGGCCAATTGAGCACAATAGTGAATCTCCTTACCAGAAAACAACTCTTGCTGCTAGGACCAGAAATTGCATGTGATTCAACTCCGTTTATGAAAGGGAATTCAACTCTAGCTAGCCTTACAGAAACACACTCTGCTTTTGAGAAAGCAGCACTCTTCTACTCTACTGTGTTTCCTATATAGCCAGAACAGTCAGCTTGCTCAGAACTAAAGAACTGTGCTTCCTACACACAAGGGCCATATCTAATTCAACTATGCTTAGGAAACTGACAAGAACAGTAGTTTCTCTTGGGTCCAATACACTGCATTTGCTGGGATAAGACGCGAGTGCTATTTGCACTGTGTATGGCCAATTGAGCACAATAGTGAATCTCCTTACCAGAAAACAACTCTTGCTGCTAGGACCAGAAACTGCATGTCATTCAACTCCGTTTATGAAAGGGAATTCAACTCTAGCTCGCCTTACAAGAAACACACTCTGCTTTAGAGAAAGCAGCACTCTTCTACTCTACTGTTTTTCCTATATAGCCAGAACTGTCAGCTTGCTCAGAACTAAAGAACTGTGCTTCCTACACACAAGGGCCATATCTAATTCAACTCTGCTTAGGAAACTGACAAGAACAGTAGTTTCTCTTGCGTCCAATACACTGCATTTGCTGGGAACAGACGCGAGTGCTATTTGCAATGTGTATGGCCAATTGAGCACAACAGTGAATCTCCTTACCAGAAAACAACTCTTGCTGCTAGGACCAGAAATTGCATGTGATTCAACTCCGTTTATGAAAGGGAATTAAACTCTGGCTTGCCTTACAAGAAACACACTCTGCTTTTGAGAAAGCAGCACTCTTCTACTCTACTGTGTTTCCTATAGAGCCAGAACAGTCAGCTTGCTCAGAACCAAAGAACTGTGCTTCCTACACACAATGGCCATAACTAGTTCAACTCTGCTTAGGAAACTGACAAGAACAGTAGTTTCTCTTGCGTCCAATACAATGCACTTGCTGGGTACAGACGCGAGTGCTATTTGCACTGTGTATGGCCAAATGAGCACAATAGTGACTCTCCTTACCAGAAAACAACTCTTGGTGCTAGGACCAGAAACTGCATGTGATTCAACTCCGTTTATGAAAGGGAATTCAACTCTAGCTAGCCTTACAAGAAACACACTCTGCTTTTGAAAAAGCAGCACTCTTCTACTCTACTGTGTTTCCTATATAGCCAGAACAGTCAGCTTGCTCAGAACTAAAGAACTGTGCTTCCTACACACAAGGGCCATATCTAATTCAACTCTGCTTAAGAAACTGACAAGAACAGTAGTTTCTCTTGCGTCCAATACACTGCATTTGCTGGGATAAGACGCGAGTGCTATTTGCACTGTGTATGGCCAATTGAGCACAATAGTGAATCTCCTTACCAGAAAACAACTTTTGCTGCTAGGACCAGAAACTGCATGTGATTCAACTCCGTTTATGAAAGGGAATAAAACTCTGGCTCGCCTTACAAGAAACACACTCTGCTTTTGAGAAAGCAGCACTCTTCTACTCTACTGTGTTTCCTATATAGCCAGAACAGTCAGCTTGCTCAGAACTAAAGAACTGTGCTTCCAACACACAAGGGCCATATCTAATTCAACTCTGCTTAGGAAACTGACAAGAACGCTAGTTTCTCTTGTGTCCAATACACTGCATTTGCTGGGAACAGATGCGAGTGCTATTTGCAATGTGTATGGCCAATTGAGCACAATAGTGAATCTCCTTACCAGAAAACAACTCTTGCTGCTAGGACCAGAAATTGCATGTGATTCAACTCCGTTTATGAAAGGGAATTAAACTCTGGCTCGCCTTACAAGAAACACACTCTGATTTTGAGAAAGCAGCACTCTTCTACTCTACTCTGTTTCCTATAGAGCCAGAACAGTCAGCTTGCTCAGAACCAAAGAACAGTGCTTCCTACACACAATGGCCATAACTAGTTCAACTCTGCTTAGGAAACTGACAAGAACAGTAGTTTCTCTTGCGTCCAATACAATGCACTTGCTGGGTACAGACGCGAGTGCTATTTGCACTGTGTATGGCCAATTGAGCACAATAGTGAATCTCCTTACCAGAAAACAACTTTTGCTGCTAGGACCAGAAACTGCATGTGATTCAACTCCGTTTATGTAAGGGAAATCAACTCTAGCTCGCCTTACAAGAAACACACTCTGCTTTAGAGAAAGCAGCACTCTTCTACTCTACTGTGTTTCCTATATAGCCAGAACTGTCAGCTTGCTCAGAACTAACGAACTGTGCTTCCTACACACAAGGGCAATATCTAATTCAACTCTGCTTAGGAAACTGACAAGAACAGTAGTTTCTCTTGCGTCCAATACACTGCATTTGCTGGGAACAGACGCGAGTGCTATTTGCAATGTGTATGGCCAATTGAGCACAATAGTGAATCTCCTTACCAGAAAACAACTCTTGCTGCTAGGACCAGAAATTGCATGTGATTCAACTCCGTTTATGAAAGGGAATTAAACTCTGGCTCGCCTTACAAGAAACACACTCTGCTTTTGAGAAAGCAGCACTCTTCTACTCTACTCTGTTTCCTATAGAGCCAGAACAGTCAGCTTGCTCAGAACCAAAGAACTGTGCTTCCTACACACAATGGCCATAACTAGTTCAACTCTGCTTAGGAAACTGACAAGAACAGTAGATTCTCTTGCGTCCAATACAATGCACTTGCTGGGTACAGACGCGAGTGCTATTTGCACTGTGTATGGCCAAATGAGCACAATAGTGACTCTCCTTACCAGAAAACAACTCTTGGTGCTAGGACCAGAAACTGTATGTGATTCAACTCCGTTTATGAAAGGGAATTCAACTCTAGCTTGCCTTACAAGAAACACACTCTGCTTTTGAGAAAGCAGCACTCTTCTACTCTACTGTGTTTCCTATATAGCCAGAACAGTCAGCTTGCTCAGAACTAAAGAACTGTGCTTCCTACACACAAGAGCCATATCTAATTCAACTCTGCTTAGGAAACTGACAAGAACAGTAGTTTCTCTTGCGTCCAATACACTGCAATTGCTGGGATAAGACGTGAGTGCTATTGGCACTGTGTGTGGCCAATTGAGCACAATAGTGAATCTCCTTACCAGAAAACAACTTTTGCTGCTAGGACCAGAAACTGCATGTGATTCAACTCCGTTTATGAAAGGGAATTAAACTCTGGCTCGCCTTACAAGAAACACACTCTGCTTTAGAGAAAGCAGCACTCTTCTACTCTACTCTGTTTCCTACATAGCCAGAACAGTCAGCTTGCTAAGAACTAAAGAACTGTGCTTCCTACACACAAGGGCCATATCTAATTCAACTCTGCTTAGGAAACTGACAAGAACAGTAGTTTCTCTTGCGTCCAATACACTGCATTTGCTGGGAACAGACGCGAGTGCTATTTGCAATGTGTATGGCCAATTGAGCACAATAGTGAATCTCCTTACCAGAAAACAACTCTTGCTGCTAGGACCAGAAATTGCATGTGATTCAACTCCGTTTATGAAAGGGAATTAAACTCTGGCTTGCCTTACAAGAAACACACTCTGCTTTTGAGAAAGCAGCACTCTTCTACTCTACTGTGTTTCCTATAGAGCCAGAACAGTCAGCTAGCTCAGAACCAAAGAACTGTGCTTCCTACACACAATGGCCATAACTAGTTCAACTCTGCTTAGGAAACTGACAAGAACAGTAGTTTCTCTTGCGTCCAATACAATGCACTTGCTGGGTACAGACGCGAGTGCTATTTGCACTGTGTATGGCCAAATGAGCACAATAGTGACTCTCCTTACCAGAAAACAACTCTTGGTGCTAGGACCAGAAAGTGTATGTGATTCAACTCCGTTTATGAAAGGGAATTCAACTCTAGCTTGCCTTACAAGAAACACACTCTGCTTTTGAGAAAGCAGCACTCTTCTACTCTACTGTGTTTCCTATATAGCCAGAACAGTCAGCTTGCTCAGAACTAAAGAACTGTGCTTCCTACACACAAGGACCATATCTAATTCAACTCTGCTTAGGAAACTGACAAGAACAGTAGTTTCTCTTGCGTCCAATACACTGCATTTGCTGGGATAAGACGTGAGTGCTATTTGCACTGTGTATGGCCAATTGAGCACAATAGTGAATCTCCTTACCAGAAAAAAACTTTTGCTGCAAGGACCAGAAACTGCATGTAATTAAACTCCGTTTATGAAAGGGAATAAAACTCTGGCTCGCCTTACAAGAAACACACTCTGCTTTAGAGAAAGCAGCACTCTTCTACTCTACTGTGTTTCCTATATAGCCAGAACAGTCAGCTTGCTCAGAACTAAAGAACTGTGCTTCCTACACACAAGGGCCATATCTAATTCAACTCTGCTTAGGAAACTGACAAGAACGCTAGTTTCTCTTGTGTCCAATACACTGCATTTGCTGGGAACAGATGCGAGTGCTATTTGCAATGTGTATGGCCAATTGAGCACAATAGTGAATCTCCTTACCAGAAAACAACTCTTGCTGCTAGGACCAGAAATTGCATGTGATTCAACTCCGTTTATGAAAGGGAATTAAACTCTGGCTCGCCTTACAAGAAACACACTCTGCTTTTGAGAAAGCAGCACTCTTCTACTCTACTGTGTTTCCTATAGAGCCAGAACAGTCAGCTTGCTCAGAACCAAAGAACTGTGCTTCCTACACACAATGGCCATAACTAGTTCAACTCTGCTTAGGAAACTGACAAGAACAGTAGTTTCTCTTGCGTCCAATACAATGCACTTGCTGGGTACAGACGCGAGTGCTATTTGCACTGTGTATGGCCAAATGAGCACAATAGTGACTCTCCTTACCTGAAAACAACTCTTGGTGCTAGGACCAGAAACTGCATGTGATTCAACTCCGTTTATGAAAGGGAATTCAACTCTAGCTAGCCTTACAGAAACACACTCTGCTTTTGAGAAAGCAGCACTCTTCTACTCTACTGTGTTTCCTATATAGCCAGAACAGTCTGCTTGCTCAGAACTAAAGAACTGTGCTTCCTACACACAAGGGCCATATCTAATTCAACTATGCTTAGGAAACTGACAAGAACAGTAGTTTCTCTTGCGTCCAATACACTGCATTTGCTGGGATAAGACGCGAGTGCTATTTGCACTGTGTATGGCCAATTGAGCACAATAGTGAATCTCCTTACCAGAAAACAACTCTTGCTGCTAGGACCAGAAACTGCATGTGATTCAACTCCGTTTATGAAAGGGAAATCAACTCTAGCTCGCCTTACAAGAAACACACTCTGCTTTAGAGAAAGCAGCACTCTTCTACTCTACTGTTTTTCCTATATAGCCAGAACTGTCAGCTTGCTCAGAACTAAAGAACTGTGCTTCCTACACACAAGGGCCATATCTAATTCAACTCTGCTTAGGAAACTGACAAGAACAGTAGTTTCTCTTGCGTCCAATACACTGCATTTGCTGGGAACCGACGCGAGTGCTATTTGCAATGTGTATGGCCAATTTAGCACAACAGTGAATCTCCTTACCAGAAAACAACTCTTGCTGCTAGGACCAGAAATTGCATGTGATTCAACTCCGTTTATGAAAGGGAATTAAACTCTGGCTTGCCTTACAAGAAACACACTCTGCTTTTGAGAAAGCAGCACTCTTCTACTCTACTGTGTTTCCTATAGAGCCAGAACAGTCAGCTTGCTCAGAACCAAAGAACTGTGCTTCCTACACACAATGGCCATAACTAGTTCAACTCTGCTTAGGAAACTGACAAGAACAGTAGTTTCTCTTGCGTCCAATACAATGCACTTGCTGGGTACAAACGCGAGTGCTATTTGCACTGTGTATGGCCAAATGAGCACAATAGTGACTCTCCTTACCAGAAAACAACTCTTGGTGCTAGGACCAGAAACTGCATGTGATTCAACTCCGTTTATGAAAGGGAATTCAACTCTAGCTAGCCTTACAAGAAACACACTCTGCTTTTGAAAAAGCAGCACTCTTCTACTCTACTGTGTTTCCTATATAGCCAGAACAGTCAGCTTGCTCAGAACTAAAGAACTGTGCTTCCTACACACAAGGGCCATATCTAATTCAACTCTGCTTAAGAAACTGACAAGAACAGTAGTTTCTCGTGCGTCCAATACACTGCATTTGCTGGGATAAGACGCGAGTGCTATTTGCACTGTGTATGGCCAATTGAGCACAATAGTGAATCTCCTTACCAGAAAACAACTTTTGCTGCTAGGACCAGAAACTGCATGTGATTCAACTCCGTTTATGAAAGGGAATAAAACTCTGGCTCGCCTTACAAGAAACACACTCTGCTTTTGAGAAAGCAGCACTCTTCTACTCTACTGTGTTTCCTATATAGCCAGAACAGTCAGCTTGCTCAGAACTAAAGAACTGTGCTTCCAACACACAAGGGCCATATCTAATTCAACTCTGCTTAGGAAACTGACAAGAACGCTAGTTTCTCTTGTGTCCAATACACTGCATTTGCTGGGAACAGATGCGAGTGCTATTTGCAATGTGTATGGCCAATTGAGCACAATAGTGAATCTCCTTACCAGAAAACAACTCTTGCTGCTAGGACCAGAAATTGCATGTGATTCAACTCCGTTTATGAAAGGGAATTAAACTCTGGCTCGCCTTACAAGAAACACACTCTGATTTTGAGAAAGCAGCACTCTTCTACTCTACTGTGTTTCCTATAGAGCCAGAACAGTCAGCTTGCTCAGAACCAAAGAACTGTGCTTCCTACACACAATGGCCATAACTAGTTCAACTCTGCTTAGGAAACTGACAAGAACAGTAGTTTCTCTTGCGTCCAATACAATGCACTTGCTGGGTACAGACGCGAGTGCTATTTGCACTGTGTATGGCCAAATGAGCACAATAGTGACTCTCCTTACCAGAAAACAACTCTTGGTGCTAGGACCAGAAACTGTATGTGATTCAACTCCGTTTATGAAAAGGAATTCAACTCTAGCTTGCCTTACAAGAAACACACTCTGCCTTTGAGAAAGCAGCACTCTTCTACTCTACTGTGTTTCCTATATAGCCAGAACAGTCAGCTTGCTCAGAACTAAAGAACTGTGCTTCCTACACACAAGGGCCATATCTAATTCAACTCTGCTTAGGAAACTGACAAGAACAGTAGTTTCTCTTGCGTCCAATACACTGCATTTGCTGGGATAAGACGCGAGTGCTATTTGCACTGTGTATGGCCAATTGAGCACAATAGTGAATCTCCTTACAAGAAAACAACTCTTGCTGCTAGGACCAGAAACTGCATGTGATTCAACTCCGTTTATGAAAGGGAAATCAACTCTAGCTCGCCTTACAAGAAACACACTCTGCTTTAGAGAAAGCAGCACTCTTCTACTCTACTGTGTTTCCTATATAGCCAGAACTGTCAGCTTGCTCAGAACTAAAGAACTGTGCTTCCTACACACAACGGCCATATCTAATTCAACTCTGCTTAGGAAACTGACAAGAACAGTAGTTTCTCTTGCGTCCAATACACTGCATTTGCTGGGAACAGACGCGAGTGCTATTTGCAATGTGTATGGCCAATTGAGCACAACAGTGAATCTCCTTACCAGAAAACAACTCTTGCTGCTAGGACCAGAAATTGCATGTGATTCAACTCCGTTTATGAAAGGGAATTAAACTCTGGCTTGCCTTACAAGAAACACACTCTGCTTTTGAGAAAGCAGCACTCTTCCTTCTACTCTACTGTGTTTCCTATAGAGCCAGAACAGTCAGCTTGCTCAGAACCCAAGAACTGTGCTTCCTACACACAATGGCCATAACTAGTTCAACTCTGCTTAGGAAACTGACAAGAACAGTAGTTTCTCTTGCGTCCAATACAATGCACTTGCTGGGTACAGACGCGAGTGCTATTTGCACTGTGTATGGCCAAATGAGCACAATAGTGACTCTCCTTACCTGAAAACAACTCTTGGTGCTAGGACCAGAAACTGCATGTGATTCAACTCCGTTTATGAAAGGGAATTCAACTCTAGCTAGCCTTACAGAAACACACTCTGCTTTTGAGAAAGCAGCACTCTTCTACTCTACTGTGTTTCCTATATAGCCAGAACAGTCTGCTTGCTCAGAACTAAAGAACTGTGCTTCCTACACACAAGGGCCATATCTAATTCAACTATGCTTAGGAAACTGACAAGAACAGTAGTTTCTCTTGCGTCCAATACACTGCATTTGCTGGGATAAGACGCGAGTGCTATTTGCACTGTGTATGGCCAATTGAGCACAATAGTGAATCTCCTTACCAGAAAACAACTTTTGCTGCTAGGACCAGAAACTGCATGTGATTCAACTCCGTTTATGAAAGGGAATAAAACTCTGGCTCGCCTTACAAGAAACACACTCTGCTTTTGAGAAAGCAGCACTCTTCTACTCTACTGTGTTTCCTATATAGCCAGAACAGTCAGCTTGCTCAGAACTAAAGAACTGTGCTTCCAACACACAAGGGCCATATCTAATTCAACTCTGCTTAGGAAACTGACAAGAACGCTAGTTTCTCTTGTGTCCAATACACTGCATTTGCTGGGAACAGATGCGAGTGCTATTTGCAATGTGTATGGCCAATTGAGCACAATAGTGAATCTCCTTACCAGAAAACAACTCTTGCTGCTAGGACCAGAAATTGCATGTGATTCAACTCCGTTTATGAAAGGGAATTAAACTCTGGCTCGCCTTACAAGAAACACACTCTGATTTTGAGAAAGCAGCACTCTTCTACTCTACTGTGTTTCCTATAGAGCCAGAACAGTCAGCTTGCTCAGAACCAAAGAACTGTGCTTCCTACACACAATGGCCATAACTAGTTCAACTCTGCTTAGGAAACTGACAAGAACAGTAGTTTCTCTTGCGTCCAATACAATGCACTTGCTGGGTACAGACGCGAGTGCTATTTGCACTGTGTATGGCCAAATGAGCACAATAGTGACTCTCCTTACCAGAAAACAACTCTTGGTGCTAGGACCAGAAACTGTATGTGATTCAACTCCGTTTATGAAAAGGAATTCAACTCTAGCTTGCCTTACAAGAAACACACTCTGCCTTTGAGAAAGCAGCACTCTTCTACTCTACTGTGTTTCCTATATAGCCAGAACAGTCAGCTTGCTCAGAACTAAAGAACTGTGCTTCCTACACACAAGGGCCATATCTAATTCAACTCTGCTTAGGAAACTGACAAGAACAGTAGTTTCTCTTGCGTCCAATACACTGCATTTGCTGGGATAAGACGCGAGTGCTATTTGCACTGTGTATGGCCAATTGAGCACAATAGTGAATCTCCTTACAAGAAAACAACTCTTGCTGCTAGGACCAGAAACTGCATGTGATTCAACTCCGTTTATGAAAGGGAAATCAACTCTAGCTCGCCTTACAAGAAACACACTCTGCTTTAGAGAAAGCAGCACTCTTCTACTCTACTGTTTTTCCTATATAGCCAGAACTGTCAGCTTGCTCAGAACTAAAGAACTGTGCTTCCTACACACAACGACCATATCTAATTCAACTCTGCTTAGGAAACTGACAAGAACAGTAGTTTCTCTTGCGTCCAATACACTGCATTTGCTGGGAACAGACGCGAGTGCTATTTGCAATGTGTATGGCCAATTGAGCACAACAGTGAATCTCCTTACCAGAAAACAACTCTTGCTGCTAGGACCAGAAATTGCATGTGATTCAACTCCGTTTATGAAAGGGAATTAAACTCTGGCTTGCCTTACAAGAAACACACTCTGCTTTTGAGAAAGCAGCACTCTTCCTTCTACTCTACTGTGTTTCCTATAGAGCCAGAACAGTCAGCTTGCTCAGAACCCAAGAACTGTGCTTCCTACACACAATGGCCATAACTAGTTCAACTCTGCTTAGGAAACTGACAAGAACAGTAGTTTCTCTTGCGTCCAATACAATGCACTTGCTGGGTACAGACGCGAGTGCTATTTGCACTGTGTATGGCCAAATGAGCACAATAGTGACTCTCCTTACCAGAAAACAACTCTTGGTGCTAGGACCAGAAACTGTATGTGATTCAACTCCGTTTATGAAATGGAATTCAACTCTAGCTTGCCTTACAAGAAACACACTCTGCTTTTGAGAAAGCAGCACTCTTCTACTCTACTGTGTTTCCTATATAGCCAGAACAGTCAGCTTGCTCAGAACTAAAGAACTGTGCTTCCTACACACAAGGGCCATATCTAATTCAACTCTGCTTAGGAAACTGACAAGAACAGTAGTTTCTCTTGCGTCCAATACACTGCATTTGCTGGGAACAGACGCGAGTGCTATTTGCAATGTGTATGGCCAATTGAGCACAACAGTGAATCTCCTTACCAGAAAACAACTCTTGCTGCTAGGACCAGAAATTGCATGTGATTCAACTCCGTTTATGAAAGGGAATTAAACTCTGGCTCGCCTTACAAGAAACACACTCTGCTTTTGAGAAAGCAGCACTCTTCTACTCTACTCTGTTTCCTATAGAGCCAGAACAGTCAGCTTGCTCAGAACCAAAGAACTGTGCTTCCTACACACAATGGCCATAACTAGTTCAACTCTGCTTAGGAAACTGACAAGAACAGTAGTTTCTCTTGCGTCCAATACAATGCACTTGCTGGGTACAGACGTGAGTGCTATTTGCACTGTGTATGGCCAAATGAGCACAATAGTGACTCTCCTTACCAGAAAACAACTCTTGGTGCTAGGACCAGATCCTGCATGTGATTCAACTCCGTTTATGAAAGGGAATTCAACTCTAGCTAGCCTTACAAGAAACACACTCTGCTTTTGAGAAAGCAGCACTCTTCTACTCTACTGTGTTTCCTATATAGCCAGAACAGTCAGCTTGCTCAGAACTAAAGAACTGTGCTTCCTACACACAAGGGCCATATCTAATTCAACTCTGCTTAGGAAACTGACAAGAACAGTAGTTTCTCTTGCGTCCAATACACTGCATTTGCTGGGATAAGACGCGAGTGCTATTTGCACTGTGTATGGCCAATTGAGCACAATAGTGAATCTCCTTACCAGAAAACAACTCTTGCTGCTAGGACCAGAAACTGCATGTGATTCAACTCCGTTTATGAAAGGGAATTAAACTCTGGCTCGCCTTACAAGAAACACACTCTGCTTTTGAGAAAGCAGCACTCTTCTACTCTACTGTTTCCTATAGAGCCAGAACAGTCAGCTTGCTCAGAACCAAAGAACTGTGCTTCCTACACAGAATGGCCATAACTAGTTCAACTCTGCTTAGGAAACTGACAAGAACAGTAGTTTCTCTTGCGTCCAATACAATGCACTTGCTGGGTACAGACGCGAGTGCTATTTGCACTGTGTATGGCCAAATGAGCACAATAGTGACTCTCCTTACCAGAAAACAACTCTTGGTGCTAGGACCAGAAACTGTATGTGATTCAACTCCGTTTATGAAAGGGAATTCAACTCTAGCTTGCCTTACAAGACACACACCCTGCTTTTGAGAAAGCAGCACTCTTCTACTCTACTGTGTTTCCTATATAGCCAGAACAGTCAGCTTGCTCAGAACTAAAGAACTGTGCTTCCTACACACAAGGGCCATATCTAATTCAACTCTGCTTAGGAAACTGACAAGAACAGTAGTTTCTCTTGCGTCCAATACACTGCAATTGGTGGGATAAGACGCGAGTGCTATTTGCACTGTGTGTGGCCAATTGAGCACAATAGTGAATCTCCTTACCAGAAAACAACTTTTGCTGCTAGGACCAGAAACTGCATGTGATTCAACTCCGTTTATGAAAGGGAATTAAACTCTGGCTCGCCTTACAAGAAACACACTCTGCTTTAGAGAAAGCAGCACTCTTCTACTCTACTCTGTTTCCTACATAGCCAGAACAGTCAGCTTGCTCAGAACTAAAGAACTGTGCTTCCTACACACAAGGGCCATATCTAATTCAACTCTGCTTAGGAAACTGACAAGAACAGTAGTTTCTCTTGCGTCCAATACACTGCATTTGCTGGGAACAGACGCGAGTGCTATTTGCAATGTGTATGGCCAATTGAGCACAATAGTGAATCTCCTTACCAGAAAACAACTCTTGCTGCTAGGACCAGAAATTGCATGTGATTCAACTCCGTTTATGAAAGGGAATTAAACTCTGGCTCGCCTTACAAGAAACACACTCTGATTTTGAGAAAGCAGCACTCTTCTACTCTACTGTGTTTCCTATAGAGACAGAACAGTCAGCTTGCTCAGAACCAAAGAACTGTGCTTCCTACGCAAAATGGCCATAACTAGTTCAACTCTGCTTAGGAAACTGACAAGAACAGTAGTTTCTCTTGCGTCCAATACAATGCACTTGCTGGGTACAGACGCGAGTGCTATTTGCACTGTGTATGGCCAAATGAGCACAATAGTGACTCTCCTTACCAGAAAACAACTCTTGGTGCTAGGACCAGAAACTGCATGTGATTCAACTCCGTTTATGAAAGGGAATTGAACTCTAGCTAGCCTTACAAGAAACACACTCTGCTTTTGAAAAAGCAGCACTCTTCTACTCTACTGTGTTTCCTATATAGCCAGAACAGTCAGCTTGCTCAGAATTAAAGAACTGTGCTTCCTACACACAAGGGCCATATCTAATTCAACTCTGCTTAAGAAACTGACAAGAACAGTAGTTTCTCTTGCGTCCAATACACTGCATTTGCTGGGATAAGACGCGAGTGCTATTTGCACTGTGTATGGCCAATTGAGCACAATAGTGAATCTCCTTACCAGAAAACAACTTTTGCTGCTAGGACCAGAAACTGCATGTGATTCAACTCCGTTTATGAAAGGGAATAAAACTCTGGCTCGCCTTACAAGAAACACACTCTGCTTTTGAGAAAGCAGCACTCTTCTACTCTACTGTGTTTCCTATATAGCCAGAACAGTCAGCTTGCTCAGAACTAAAGAACTGTGCTTCCAACACACAAGGGCCATATCTAATTAAACTCTGCTTAGGAAACTGACAAGAACGCTAGTTTCTCTTGTGTCCAATACACTGCATTTGCTGGGAACAGATGCGAGTGCTATTTGCAATGTGTATGGCCAATTGAGCACAATAGTGAATCTCCTTACCAGAAAACAACTCTTGCTGCTAGGACCAGAAATTGCATGTGATTCAACTCCGTTTATGAAAGGGAATTAAACTCTGGCTCGCCTTACAAGAAACACACTCTGATTTTGAGAAAGCAGCACTCTTCTACTCTACTGTGTTTCCTATAGAGCCAGAACAGTCAGCTTGCTCAGAACCAAAGAACTGTGCTTCCTACACACAATGGCCAAAACTAGTTCAACTCTGCTTAGGAAACTGACAAGAACAGTAGTTTCTCTTGCGTCCAATACAATGCAATTGCTGGGTACAGACGCGAGTGCTATTTGCACTGTGTATGGCCAAATGAGCACAATAGTGACTCTCCTTACCAGAAAACAACTCTTGGTGCTAGGACCAGAAACTGTATGTGATTCAACTCCGTTTATGAAAAGGAATTCAACTCTAGCTTGCCTTACAAGAAACACACTCTTCTTTTGAGAAAGCAGCACTCTTCTACTCTACTGTGTTTCCTATATAGCCAGAACAGTCAGCTTGCTCAGAACTAAAGAACTGTGCTTCCTACACACAAGGGCCATATCTAATTCAACTCTGCTTAGGAAACTGACAAGAACAGTAGTTTCTCTTGCGTCCAATACACTGCATTTGCTGGGATAAGACGCGAGTGCTATTTGCACTGTGTATGGCCAATTGAGCACAATAGTGAATCTCCTTACCAGAAAACAACTCTTGCTGCTAGGACCAGAAACTGCATGTGATTCAACTCCGTTTATGAAAGGGAAATCAACTCTAGCTCGCCTTACAAGAAACACACTCTGCTTTAGAGAAAGCAGCACTCTTCTACTCTACTGTTTTTCCTATATAGCCAGAACTGTCAGCTTGCTCAGAACTAAAGAACTGTGCTTCCTACACACAACGGCCATATCTAATTCAACTCTGCTTAGGAAACTGACAAGAACAGTAGTTTCTCTTGCGTCCAATACACTGCATTTGCTGGGAACAGACGCGAGTGCTATTTGCAATGTGTATGGCCAATTGAGCACAACAGTGAATCTCCTTACCAGAAAACAACTCTTGCTGCTAGGACCAGAAATTGCATGTGATTCAACTCCGTTTATGAAAGGGAATTAAACTCTGGCTTGCCTTACAAGAAACACACTCTGCTTTTGAGAAAGCAGCACTCTTCCTTCTACTCTACTGTGTTTCCTATAGAGCCAGAACAGTCAGCTTGCTCAGAACCCAAGAACTGTGCTTCCTACACACAATGGCCATAACTAGTTCAACTCTGCTTAGGAAACTGACAAGAACAGTAGTTTCTCTTGCGTCCAATACAATGCACTTGCTGGGTACAGACGCGAGTGCTATTTGCACTGTGTATGGCCAAATGAGCACAATAGTGACTCTCCTTACCAGAAAACAACTCTTGGTGCTAGGACCAGAAACTGTATGTGATTCAACTCCGTTTATGAAATGGAATTCAACTCTAGCTTGCCTTACAAGAAACACACTCTGCTTTTGAGAAAGCAGCACTCTTCTACTCTACTGTGTTTCCTATATAGCCAGAACAGTCAGCTTGCTCAGAACTAAAGAACTGTGCTTCCTACACACAAGGGCCATATCTAATTCAACTCTGCTTAGGAAACTGACAAGAACAGTAGTTTCTCTTGCGTCCAATACACTGCATTTGCTGGGTACAGACGCGAGTGCTATTTGCAATGTGTATGGCCAATTGAGCACAACAGTGAATCTCCTTACCAGAAAACAACTCTTGCTGCTAGGACCAGAAATTGCATGTGATTCAACTCCGTTTATGAAAGGGAATTAAACTCTGGCTCGCCTTACAAGAAACACACTCTGCTTTTGAGAAAGCAGCACTCTTCTACTCTACTCTGTTTCCTATAGAGCCAGAACAGTCAGCTTGCTCAGAACCAAAGAACTGTGCTTCCTACACACAATGGCCATAACTAGTTCAACTCTGCTTAGGAAACTGACAAGAACAGTAGTTTCTCTTGCGTCCAATACAATGCACTTGCTGGGTACAGACGTGAGTGCTATTTGCACTGTGTATGGCCAAATGAGCACAATAGTGACTCTCCTTACCAGAAAACAACTCTTGGTGCTAGGACCAGATCCTGCATGTGATTCAACTCCGTTTATGAAAGGGAATTCAACTCTAGCTAGCCTTACAAGAAACACACTCTGCTTTTGAGAAAGCAGCACTCTTCTACTCTACTGTGTTTCCTATATAGCCAGAACAGTCAGCTTGCTCAGAACTAAAGAACTGTGCTTCCTAAACACAAGGGCCATATCTAATTCAACTCTGCTTAGGAAACTGACAAGAACAGTAGTTTCTCTTGCGTCCAATACACTGCATTTGCTGGGATAAGACGCGAGTGCTATTTGCACTGTGTATGGCCAATTGAGCACAATAGTGAATCTCCTTACCAGAAAACAACTCTTGCTGCTAGGACCAGAAACTGCATGTGATTCAACTCCGTTTATGAAAGGGAATTAAACTCTGGCTCGCCTTACAAGAAACACACTCTGCTTTTGAGAAAGCAGCACTCTTCTACTCTACTGTTTCCTATAGAGCCAGAACAGTCAGCTTGCTCAGAACCAAAGAACTGTGCTTCCTACACAGAATGGCCATAACTAGTTCAACTCTGCTTAGGAAACTGACAAGAACAGTAGTTTCTCTTGCGTCCAATACAATGCACTTGCTGGGTACAGACGCGAGTGCTATTTGCACTCTGTATGGCCAAATGAGCACAATAGTGACTCTCCTTACCAGAAAACAACTTTTGCTGCTAGGACCAGAAACTGCATGTGATTCAACTCCGTTTATGAAAGGGAATTAAACTCTGGCTCGCCTTACAAGAAACACACTCTGCTTTAGAGAAAGCAGCACTCTTCTACTCTACTCTGTTTCCTACATAGCCAGAACAGTCAGCTTGCTCAGAACTAAAGAACTGTGCTTCCTACACACAAGGGCCATATCTAATTCAACTCTGCTTAGGAAACTGACAAGAACAGTAGTTTCTCTTGCGTCCAATACACTGCATTTGCTGGGAACAGACGCGAGTGCTATTTGCAATGTGTATGGCCAATTGAGCACAATAGTGAATCTCCTTACCAGAAAACAACTCTTGCTGCTAGGACCAGAAATTGCATGTGATTCAACTCCGTTTATGAAAGGGAATTAAACTCTGGCTCGCCTTACAAGAAACACACTCTGATTTTGAGAAAGCAGCACTCTTCTACTCTACTGTGTTTCCTATAGAGACAGAACAGTCAGCTTGCTCAGAACCAAAGAACTGTGCTTCCTACGCAAAATGGCCATAACTAGTTCAACTCTGCTTAGGAAACTGACAAGAACAGTAGTTTCTCTTGCGTCCAATACAATGCACTTGCTGGGTACAGACGCGAGTGCTATTTGCACTGTGTATGGCCAAATGAGCACAATAGTGACTCTCCTTACCAGAAAACAACTCTTGGTGCTAGGACCAGAAACTGCATGTGATTCAACTCCGTTTATGAAAGGGAATTGAACTCTAGCTAGCCTTACAAGAAACACACTCTGCTTTTGAAAAAGCAGCACTCTTCTACTCTACTGTGTTTCCTATATAGCCAGAACAGTCAGCTTGCTCAGAACTAAAGAACTGTGCTTCCTACACACAAGGGCCATATCTAATTCAACTCTGCTTAAGAAACTGACAAGAACAGTAGTTTCTCTTGCGTCCAATACACTGCATTTGCTGGGATAAGACGCGAGTGCTATTTGCACTGTGTATGGCCAATTGAGCACAATAGTGAATCTCCTTACCAGAAAACAACTTTTGCTGCTAGGACCAGAAACTGCATGTGATTCAACTCCGTTTATGAAAGGGAATAAAACTCTGGCTCGCCTTACAAGAAACACACTCTGCTTTTGAGAAAGCAGCACTCTTCTACTCTACTGTGTTTCCTATATAGCCAGAACAGTCAGCTTGCTCAGAACTAAAGAACTGTGCTTCCAACACACAAGGGCCATATCTAATTTAACTCTGCTTAGGAAACTGACAAGAACGCTAGTTTCTCTTGTGTCCAATACACTGCATTTGCTGGGAACAGATGCGAGTGCTATTTGCAATGTGTATGGCCAATTGAGCACAATAGTGAATCTCCTTACCAGAAAACAACTCTTGCTTCTAGGACCAGAAATTGCATGTGATTCAACTCCGTTTATGAAAGGGAATTAAACTCTGGCTCGCCTTACAAGAAACACACTCTGATTTTGAGAAAGCAGCACTCTTCTACTCTACTGTGTTTCCTATAGAGCCAGAACAGTCAGCTTGCTCAGAACCAAAGAACTGTGCTTCCTACACACAATGGCCAAAACTAGTTCAACTCTGCTTAGGAAACTGACAAGAACAGTAGTTTCTCTTGCGTCCAATACAATGCAATTGCTGGGTACAGACGCGAGTGCTATTTGCACTGTGTATGGCCAAATGAGCACAATAGTGACTCTCCTTACCAGAAAACAACTCTTGGTGCTAGGACCAGAAACTGTATGTGATTCAACTCCGTTTATGAAAAGGAATTCAACTCTAGCTTGCCTTACAAGAAACACACTCTTCTTTTGAGAAAGCAGCACTCTTCTACTCTACTGTGTTTCCTATATAGCCAGAACAGTCAGCTTGCTCAGAACTAAAGAACTGTGCTTCCTACACACAAGGGCCATATCTAATTCTACTCTGCTTAGGAAACTGACAAGAACAGTAGTTTCTCTTGCGTCCAATACACTGCATTTGCTGGGATAAGACGCGAGTGCTATTTGCACTGTGTATGGCCAATTGAGCACAATAGTGAATCTCCTTACCAGAAAACATCTCTTGCTGCTAGGACCAGAAACTGCATGTGATTCAACTCCGTTTATGAAAGGGAAATCAACTCTAGCTCGCCTTACAAGAAACACACTCTGCTTTAGAGAAAGAAGCACTCTTCTACTCTACTGTTTTTCCTATATAGCCAGAACTGTCAGCTTGCTCAGAACTAAAGAACTGTGCTTCCTACACACAAGGGCCATATCTAATTCAACTCTGCTTAGGAAACTGACAAGAACAGTAGTTTCTCTTGCGTCCAATACACTGCATTTGCTGGGAACAGACGCGAGTGCTATTTGCAATGTGTATGGCCAATTGAGCACAACAGTGAATCTCCTTACCAGAAAACAACTCTTGCTGCTAGGACCAGAAATTGCATGTGATTCAACTCCGTTTATGAAAGGGAATTAAACTCTGGCTTGCCTTACAAGAAACACACTCTGCTTTTGAGAAAGCAGCACTCTTCCTTCTACTCTACTGTGTTTCCTATAGAGCCAGAACAGTCAGCTTGCTCAGAACCCAAGAACTGTGCTTCCTACACACAATGGCCATAACTAGTTAAACTCTGCTTAGGAAACTGACAAGAACAGTAGTTTCTCTTGCGTCCAATACAATGCACTTGCTGGGTACAGACGCGAGTGCTATTTGCACTGTGTATGGCCAAATGAGCACAATAGTGACTCTCCTTACCAGAAAACAACTCTTGGTGCTAGGACCAGAAACTGTATGTGATTCAACTCCGTTTATGAAAGGGAATTCAACTCTAGCTTGCCTTACAAGAAACACACTCTGCTTTTGAGAAAGCAGCACTCTTCTACTCTACTGTGTTTCCTATATAGCCAGAACAGTCAGCTTGCTCAGAACTAAAGAACTGTGCTTCCTACACACAAGGGCCATATCTAATTCAACTCTGCTTAGGAAACTGACAAGAACAGTAGTTTCTCTTGCGTCCAATACACTGCATTTGCTGGGAACAGACGCGAGTGCTATTTGCAATGTGTATGGCCAATTGAGCACAACAGTGAATCTCCTTACCAGAAAACAAATCTTGCTGCTAGGACCAGAAATTGCATGTGATTCAACTCCGTTTATGAAAGCGAATTAAACTCTGGCTCGCCTTACAAGAAACACACTCTGCTTTTGAGAAAGCAGCACTCTTCTACTCTACTCTGTTTCCTATAGAGCCAGAACAGTCAGCTTGCTCAGAACCAAAGAACTGTGCTTCCTACACACAATGGCCATAACTAGTTCAACTCTGCTTAGGAAACTGACAAGAACAGTAGTTTCTCTTGCGTCCAATACAATGCACTTGCTGGGTACAGACGCAAGTGCTATTTGCACTGTGTATGGCCAAATGAGCACAATAGTGACTCTCCTTACCAGAAAACAACTCTTGGTGCTAGGACCAGAAACTGTATGTGATTCAACTCCGTTTATGAAAGCGAATTCAACTCTAGCTTGCCTTACAAGACACACACTCTGCTTTTGAGAAAGCAGCACTCTTCTACTCTACTGTGTTTCCTATATAGCCAGAACAGTCAGATTGCTCAGAACTAAAGAACTGTGCTTCCTACACACAAGGGCCATATCTAATTCAACTCTGCTTAGGAAACTGACAAGAACAGTAGTTTCTCTTGCGTCCAATACACTGCATTTGCTGGGATAAGACGCGAGTGCTATTTGCACTGTGTATGGCCAATTGAGCACAGTAGTGAATCTCCTTACCAGAAAACAACTTTTGCTGCTAGGACCAGAAACTGCATGTGATTCAACTCCGTTTATGAAAGGGAATTAAACTCTGGCTCGTCTTACAAGAAACACACTCTGCTTTTGAGAAAGCAGCACTCTTCTACTCTACTCTGTTTCCTACATAGCCAGAACAGTCAGCTTGCTCAGAACTAAAGAACTGTGCTTCCTACACACTATGGCCATAACTAGTTCAACTCTGCTTAGGAAACTGACAAGAACAGTAGTTTCTCTTGCGTCCAATACACTGCATTTGCTGGGAACAGACGCGAGTGCTATTTGCAATGTGTATGGCCAATTGAGCACAATAGTGAATCTCCTTACCAGAAAACAACTCTTGCTGCTAGGACCAGAAATTGCATGTGATTCAACTCCGTTTATTAAAGGGAATTAAACTCTGGCTTGCCTTACAAGAAACACACTCTGCTTTTGAGAAAGCAGCACTCTTCTACTCTACTGTGTTTCCTATAGAGCCAGAACAGTCAGCTTGCTCAGAACCAAAGAACTGTGCTTCCTACACACTATGGCCATAACTAGTTCAACTCTGCTTAGGAAACTGACAAGAACAGTAGTTTCTCTTGCGTCCAATACAATGCACTTGCTGGGTACAGACGCGAGTGCTATTTGCACTGTGTATTGCCTAATGAGCACAATAGTGACTCTCCTTACCAGAAAACAACTCTTGGTGCTAGGACCAGAAAGTGTATGTGATTCAACTCCGTTTATGAAAGGGAATTCAACTCTAGCTTGCCTTACAAGAAACACACTCTGCTTTTGAGAAAGCAGCACTCTTCTACTCTACTGTGTTTCCTATATAGCCAGAACAGTCAGCTTGCTCAGAACTAAAGAACTGTGCTTCCTACACACAAGGACCATATCAAATTCAACTCTGCTTAGGAAACTGACAAGAACAGTAGTTTCTCTTGCGTCCAATACACTGCATTTGCTGGGATAAGACGCGAGTGCTATTTGCACTGTGTATGGCCAATTGAGCACAATAGTGAATCTCCTTACCAGAAAACAACTTTTGCTGCTAGGACCAGAAACTGCATGTAATTAAACTCCGTTTATGAAAGGGAATAAAACTCTGGCTCGCTTTACAAGAAACACACTCTGCTTTAGAGAAAGCAGCACTCTTCTACTCTACTGTGTTTCCTATATAGCCAGAACAGTCAGCTTGCTCAGAACTAAAGAACTGTGCTTCCTACACACAAGGGCCATATCTAATTCAACTCTGCTTAGGAAACTGACAAGAACGCTAGTTTCTCTTGTGTCCAATACACTGCATTTGCTGGGAACAGATGCGAGTGCTATTTGCAATGTGTATGGCCAATTGAGCACAATAGTGAATCTCCTTACCAGAAAACAACTCTTGCTCCTAGGACCAGAAATTGCATGTGATTCAACTCCGTTTATGAAAGGGAATTAAACTCTGGCTCGCCTTACAAGAAACACACTCTGCTTTTGAGAAAGCAGCACTCTTCTACTCTACTGTGTTTCCTATAGAGCCAGAATAGTCAGCTTGCTCAGAACCAAAGAACTGTGCTTCCTACACACAATGGCCATAACTAGTTCAACTCTGCTTAGGAAACTGACAAGAACAGTAGTTTCTCTTGCGTCCAATACAATGCACTTGCTGGGTACAGACGCGAGTGCTATTTGCACTGTGTATGGCCAAATGAGCACAATAGTGACTCTCCTTACCTGAAAACAACTCTTGGTGCTAGGACCAGAAACTGCATGTGATTCAACTCCGTTTATGAAAGGGAATTCAACTCTAGCTTGCCTTACAAGAAACACACTCTGCTTTTGAGAAAGCAGCACTCTTCTACTCTACTGTGTTTCCTATATAGCCAGAACAGTCAGCTTGCTCAGAACTAAAGAACTGTGCTTCCTACACACAAGAGCCATATCTAATTCAACTCTGCTTAGGAAACTGACAAGAACAGTAGTTTCTCTTGCGTCCAATACACTGCAATTGCTGGGATAAGACGTGAGTGCTATTGGCACTGTGTGTGGCCAATTGAGCACAATAGTGAATCTCCTTACCAGAAAACAACTTTTGCTGCTAGGACCAGAAACTGCATGTAATTAAACTCCGTTTATGAAAGGGAATAAAACTCTGGCTCGCCTTACAAGAAACACACTCTGCTTTAGAGAAAGCAGCACTCTTCTACTCTACTGTGTTTCCTATATAGCCAGAACAGTCAGCTTGCTCAGAACTAAAGAACTGTGCTTCCTACACACAAGGGCCATATCTAATTCAACTCTGCTTAGGAAACTGACAAGAACGCTAGTTTCTCTTGTGTCCAATACACTGCATTTGCTGGGAACAGATGCGAGTGCTATTTGCAATGTGTATGGCCAATTGAGCACAATAGTGAATCTCCTTACCAGAAAACAACTCTTGCTGCTAGGACCAGAAATTGCATGTGATTCAACTCCGTTTATGAAAGGGAATTAAACTCTGGCTCGCCTTACAAGAAACACACTCTGCTTTTGAGAAAGCAGCACTCTTCTACTCTACTGTGTTTCCTATAGAGCCAGAACAGTCAGCTTGCTCAGAACCAAAGAACTGTGCTTCCTACACACAATGGCCATAACTAGTTCAACTCTGCTTAGGAAACTGACAAGAACAGTAGTTTCTCTTGCGTCCAATACAATGCACTTGCTGGGTACAGACGCGAGTGCTATTTGCACTGTGTATGGCCAAATGAGCACAATAGTGACTCTCCTTACCTGAAAACAACTCTTGGTGCTAGGACCAGAAACTGCATGTGATTCAACTCCGTTTATGAAAGGGAATTCAACTCTAGCTAGCCTTACAGAAACACACTCTGCTTTTGAGAAAGCAGCACTCTTCTACTCTACTGTGTTTCCTATATAGCCAGAACAGTCTGCTTGCTCAGAACTAAAGAACTGTGCTTCCTACACACAAGGGCCATATCTAATTCAACTATGCTTAGGAAACTGACAAGAACAGTAGTTTCTCTTGCGTCCAATACACTGCATTTGCTGGGATAAGACGCGAGTGCTATTTGCACTGTGTATGGCCAATTGAGCACAATAGTGAATCTCCTTACCAGAAAACAACTCTTGCTGCTAGGACCAGAAACTGCATGTGATTCAACTCCGTTTATGAAAGGGAAATCAACTCTAGCTCGCCTTACAAGAAACACACTCTGCTTTAGAGAAAGCAGCACTCTTCTACTCTACTGTTTTTCCTATATAGCCAGAACTGTCAGCTTGCTCAGAACTAAAGAACTGTGCTTCCTACACACAAGGGCCATATCTAATTCAACTCTGCTTAGGAAACTGACAAGAACAGTAGTTTCTCTTGCGTCCAATACACTGCATTTGCTGGGAACAGACGCGAGTGCTATTTGCAATGTGTATGGCCAATTGAGCACAACAGTGAATCTCCTTACCAGAAAACAACTCTTGCTGCTAGGACCAGAAATTGCATGTGATTCAACTCCGTTTATGAAAGGGAATTAAACTCTGGCTTGCCTTACAAGAAACACACTCTGCTTTTGAGAAAGCAGCACTCTTCTACTCTACTGTGTTTCCTATAGAGCCAGAACAGTCAGCTTGCTCAGAACCAAAGAACTGTGCTTCCTACACACAATGGCCATAACTAGTTCAACTCTGCTTAGGAAACTGACAAGAACAGTAGTTTCTCTTGCGTCCAATACAATGCACTTGCTGGGTACAGACGCGAGTGCTATTTGCACTGTGTATGGCCAAATGAGCACAATAGTGACTCTCCTTACCAGAAAACAACTCTTGGTGCTAGGACCAGAAACTGTATGTGATTCAACTCCGTTTATGAAAGGGAATTCAACTCTAGCTTGCCTTACAAGAAACACACTCTGCTTTTGAGAAAGCAGCACTCTTCTACTCTACTGTGTTTCCTATATAGCCAGAACAGTCAGCTTGCTCAGAACTAAAGAACTGTGCTTCCTACACACAAGGGCCATATCTAATTCAACTCTGCTTAGGAAACTGACAAGAACAGTAGTTTCTCTTGCGTCCAATACACTGCATTTGCTGGGAACAGACGCGAGTGCTATTTGCAATGTGTATGGCCAATTGAGCACAACAGTGAATCTCCTTACCAGAAAACAAATCTTGCTGCTAGGACCAGAAATTGCATGTGATTCAACTCCGTTTATGAAAGCGAATTAAACTCTGGCTCGCCTTACAAGAAACACACTCTGCTTTTGAGAAAGCAGCACTCTTCTACTCTACTCTGTTTCCTATAGAGCCAGAACAGTCAGCTTGCTCAGAACCAAAGAACTGTGCTTCCTACACACAATGGCCATAACTAGTTCAACTCTGCTTAGGAAACTGACAAGAACAGTAGTTTCTCTTGCGTCCAATACAATGCACTTGCTGGGTACAGACGCGAGTGCTATTTGCACTGTGTATGGCCAAATGAGCACAATAGTGACTCTCCTTACCAGAAAACAACTCTTGGTGCTAGGACCAGAAACTGTATGTGATTCAACTCCGTTTATGAAAGCGAATTCAACTCTAGCTTGCCTTACAAGACACACACTCTGCTTTTGAGAAAGCAGCACTCTTCTACTCTACTGTGTTTCCTATATAGCCAGAACAGTCAGATTGCTCAGAACTAAAGAACTGTGCTTCCTACACACAAGGGCCATATCTAATTCAACTCTGCTTAGGAAACTGACAAGAACAGTAGTTTCTCTTGCGTCCAATACACTGCATTTGCTGGGATAAGACGCGAGTGCTATTTGCACTGTGTATGGCCAATTGAGCACAGTAGTGAATCTCCTTACCAGAAAACAACTTTTGCTGCTAGGACCAGAAACTGCATGTGATTCAACTCCGTTTATGAAAGGGAATTAAACTCTGGCTCGTCTTACAAGAAACACACTCTGCTTTTGAGAAAGCAGCACTCTTCTACTCTACTCTGTTTCCTACATAGCCAGAACAGTCAGCTTGCTCAGAACTAAAGAACTGTGCTTCCTACACACTATGGCCATAACTAGTTCAACTCTGCTTAGGAAACTGACAAGAACAGTAGTTTCTCTTGCGTCCAATACACTGCATTTGCTGGGAACAGACGCGAGTGCTATTTGCAATGTGTATGGCCAATTGAGCACAATAGTGAATCTCCTTACCAGAAAACAACTCTTGCTGCTAGGACCAGAAATTGCATGTGATTCAACTCCGTTTATTAAAGGGAATTAAACTCTGGCTTGCCTTACAAGAAACACACTCTGCTTTTGAGAAAGCAGCACTCTTCTACTCTACTGTGTTTCCTATAGAGCCAGAACAGTCAGCTTGCTCAGAACCAAAGAACTGTGCTTCCTACACACTATGGCCATAACTAGTTCAACTCTGCTTAGGAAACTGACAAGAACAGTAGTTTCTCTTGCGTCCAATACAATGCACTTGCTGGGTACAGACGCGAGTGCTATTTGCACTGTGTATTGCCTAATGAGCACAATAGTGACTCTCCTTACCAGAAAACAACTCTTGGTGCTAGGACCAGAAAGTGTATGTGATTCAACTCCGTTTATGAAAGGGAATTCAACTCTAGCTTGCCTTACAAGAAACACACTCTGCTTTTGAGAAAGCAGCACTCTTCTACTCTACTGTGTTTCCTATATAGCCAGAACAGTCAGCTTGCTCAGAACTAAAGAACTGTGCTTCCTACACACAAGGACCATATCAAATTCAACTCTGCTTAGGAACTGACAAGAACAGTAGTTTCTCTTGCGTCCAATACACTGCATTTGCTGGGATAAGACGCGAGTGCTATTTGCACTGTGTATGGCCAATTGAGCACAATAGTGAATCTCCTTACCAGAAAACAACTTTTGCTGCTAGGACGAGAAACTGCATGTAATTAAACTCCGTTTATGAAAGGGAATAAAACTCTGGCTCGCTTTACAAGAAACACACTCTGCTTTAGAGAAAGCAGCACTCTTCTACTCTACTGTGTTTCCTATATAGCCAGAACAGTCAGCTTGCTCAGAACTAAAGAACTGTGCTTCCTACACACAAGGGCCATATCTAATTCAACTCTGCTTAGGAAACTGACAAGAACGCTAGTTTCTCTTGTGTCCAATACACTGCATTTGCTGGGAACAGATGCGAGTGCTATTTGCAATGTGTATGGCCAATTGAGCACAATAGTGAATCTCCTTACCAGAAAACAACTCTTGCTCCTAGGACCAGAAATTGCATGTGATTCAACTCCGTTTATGAAAGGGAATTAAGCTCTGGCTCGCCTTACAAGAAACACACTCTGCTTTTGAGAAAGCAGCACTCTTCTACTCTACTGTGTTTCCTATAGAGCCAGAATAGTCAGCTTGCTCAGAACCAAAGAACTGTGCTTCCTACACACAATGGCCATAACTAGTTCAACTCTGCTTAGGAAACTGACAAGAACAGTAGTTTCTCTTGCGTCCAATACAATGCACTTGCTGGGTACAGACGCGAGTGCTATTTGCACTGTGTATGGCCAAATGAGCACAATAGTGACTCTCCTTACCTGAAAACAACTCTTGGTGCTAGGACCAGAAACTGCATGTGATTCAACTCCGTTTATGAAAGGGAATTCAACTCTAGCTTGCCTTACAAGAAACACACTCTGCTTTTGAGAAAGCAGCACTCTTCTACTCTACTGTGTTTCCTATATAGCCAGAACAGTCAGCTTGCTCAGAACTAAAGAACTGTGCTTCCTACACACAAGAGCCATATCTAATTCAACTCTGCTTAGGAAACTGACAAGAACAGTAGTTTCTCTTGCGTCCAATACACTGCAATTGCTGGGATAAGACGTGAGTGCTATTGGCACTGTGTGTGGCCAATTGAGCACAATAGTGAATCTCCTTACCAGAAAACAACTTTTGCTGCTAGGACCAGAAACTGCATGTGATTCAACTCCGTTTATGAAAGGGAATTAAACTCTGGCTCGCCTTACAAGAAACACACTCTGCTTTAGAGAAAGCAGCACTCTTCTACTCTACTCTGTTTCCTACATAGCCAGAACAGTCAGCTTGCTAAGAACTAAAGAACTGTGCTTCCTACACACAAGGGCCATATCTAATTCAACTCTGCTTAGGAAACTGACAAGAACAGTAGTTTCTCTTGCGTCCAATACACTGCATTTGCTGGGAACAGACGCGAGTGCTATTTGCAATGTGTATGGCCAATTGAGCACAATAGTGAATCTCCTTACCAGAAAACAACTCTTGCTGCTAGGACCAGAAATTGCATGTGATTCAACTCCGTTTATGAAAGGGAATTAAACTCTGGCTTGCCTTACAAGAAACACACTCTGCTTTTGAGAAAGCAGCACTCTTCTACTATACTGTGTTTCCTATAGAGCCAGAACAGTCAGCTTGCTCAGAACCAAAGAACTGTGCTTCCTACACACAATGGCCATAACTAGTTCAACTCTGCTTAGGAAACTGACAAGAACAGTAGTTTCTCTTGCGTCCAATACAATGCACTTGCTGGGTACAGACGCGAGTGCTATTTGCACTGTGTATGGCCAAATGAGCACAATAGTGACTCTCCTTACCAGAAAACAACTCTTGGTGCTAGGACCAGAAAGTGTATGTGATTCAACTCCGTTTATGAAAGGGAATTCAACTCTAGCTTGCCTTACAAGAAACACACTCTGCTTTTGAGAAAGCAGCACTCTTCTACTCTACTGTGTTTCCTATATAGCCAGAACAGTCAGCTTGCTCAGAACTAAAGAACTGTGCTTCCTACACACAAGGGCCATATCTATTTCAACTCTGCTTAGGAAACTGACAAGAACAGTAGTTTCTCTTGCGTCCAATACACTGCATTTGCTGGGATAAGACGCGAGTGCTATTTGCACTGTGTATGGCCAATTGAGCACAATAGTGAATCTCCTTACCAGAAAACAACTCTTGCTGCTAGGACCAGAAACTGCATGTGATTCAACTCCGTTTATGAAAGGGAATTAAACTCTGGCTCGCCTTACAAGAAACACACTCTGCTTTTGAGAAAGCAGCACTCTTCTACTCTACTCTGTTTCCTACATAGCCAGAACAGTCAGCTTGCTCAGAACTAAAGAACTGTGCTTCCTACACACAAGGGCCATATCTAATTCAACTCTGCTTAGGAAACTGACAAGAACAGTAGTTTCTCTTGCGTCCAATACACTGCATTTGCTGGGAACAGACGCGAGTGCTATTTGCAATGTGTATGGCCAATTGAGCACAATAGTGAATCTCCTTACCAGAAAACAACTCTTGCTGCTAGGACCAGAAATTGCATGTGATTCAACTCCGTTTATGAAAGGGAATTAAACTCTATCTTGCCTTACAAGAAACACACTCTGCTTTTGAGAAAGCAGCACTCTTCTACTCTACTGTGTTTCCTATAGAGCCAGAACAGTCAGCTTGCTCAGAACCAAAGAACTGTGCTTCCTACACACAATGGCCATAACTAGTTCAACTCTGCTTAGGAAACTGACAAGAACAGTAGTTTCTCTTGCGTCCAATACAATGCACTTGCTGGGTACAGACGCGAGTGCTATTTGCACTGTGTATGGCCAAATGAGCACAATAGTGACTCTCCTTACCAGAAAACAACTCTTGGTGCTAGGACCAGAAAGTGTATGTGATTCAACTCCGTTTATGAAAGGGAATTCAACTCTAGCTTGCCTTACAAGAAACACACTCTGCTTTTGAGAAAGCAGCACTCTTCTACTCTACTGTGTTTCCTATATAGCCAGAACAGTCAGCTTGCTCAGAACTAAAGAACTGTGCTTCCTACACACAAGGGCCATATCTAATTCAACTCTGCTTAGGAAACTGACAAGAACAGTAGTTTCTCTTGCGTCCAATACACTGCATTTGCTGGGATAAGACGCGAGTGCTATTTGCACTGTGTATGGCCAATTGAGCACAATAGTGAATCTCCTTACCAGAAAACAACATTTGCTGCTAGGACCAGAAACTGCATGTAATTAAACTCCGTTTATGAAAGGGAATAAAACTCTGGCTCGCCTTACAAGAAACACACTCTGCTTTAGAGAAAGCAGCACTCTTCTACTCTACTGTGTTTCCTATATAGCCAGAACAGTCAGCTTGCTCAGAACTAAAGAACTGTGCTTCCTACACACAAGGGCCATATCTAATTCAACTCTGCTTAGGAAACTGACAAGAACGCTAGTTTCTCTTGTGTCCAATACACTGCATTTGCTGGGAACAGATGCGAGTGCTATTTGCAATGTGTATGGCCAATTGAGCACAATAGTGAATCTCCTTACCAGAAAACAACTCTTGCTGCTAGGACCAGAAATTGCATGTGATTCAACTCCGTTTATGAAAGGGAATTAAACTCTGGCTCGCCTTACAAGAAACACACTCTGCTTTTGAGAAAGCAGCACTCTTCTACTCTACTGTGTTTCCTATAGAGCCAGAACAGTCAGCTTGCTCAGAACCAAAGAACTGTGCTTCCTACACACAATGGCCATAACTAGTTCAACTCTGCTTAGGAAACTGACAAGAACAGTAGTTTCTCTTGCGTCCAATACAATGCACTTGCTGGGTACAGACGCGAGTGCTATTTGCACTGTGTATGGCCAAATGAGCACAATAGTGACTCTCCTTACCTGAAAACAACTCTTGGTGCTAGGACCAGAAACTGCATGTGATTCAACTCCGTTTATGAAAGGGAATTCAACTCTAGCTAGCCTTACAGAAACACACTCTGCTTTTGAGAAAGCAGCACTCTTCTACTCTACTGTGTTTCCTATATAGCCAGAACAGTCAGCTTGCTCAGAACTAAAGAATTGTGCTTCCTACACACAAGGGCCATATCTAATTCAACTATGCTTAGGAAACTGACAAGAACAGTAGTTTCTCTTGCGTCCAATACACTGCATTTGCTGGGATAAGACGCGAGTGCTATTTGCACTGTGTATGGCCAATTGAGCACAATAGTGAATCTCCTTACCAGAAAACAACTCTTGCTGCTAGGACCAGAAACTGCATGTGATTCAACTCCGTTTATGAAAGGGAAATCAACTCTAGCTCGCCTTACAAGAAACACACTCTGCTTTAGAGGAAGCAGCACTCTTCTACTCTACTGTTTTTCCTATATAGCCAGAACTGTCAGCTTGCTCAGAACTAAAGAACTGTGCTTCCTACACACAAGGGCCATATCTAATTCAACTCTGCTTAGGAAACTGACAAGAACAGTAGTTTCTCTTGCGTCCAATACACTGCATTTGCTGGGAACAGACGCGAGTGCTATTTGCAATGTGTATGGCCAATTGAGCACAATAGTGAATCTCCTTACCAGAAAACAACTCTTGCTGCTAGGACCAGAAATTGCATGTGATTCAACTCCGTTTATGAAAGGGAATTAAACTCTATCTTGCCTTACAAGAAACACACTCTGCTTTTGAGAAAGCAGCACTCTTCTACTCTACTGTGTTTCCTATAGAGCCAGAACAGTCAGCTTGCTCAGAACCAAAGAACTGTGCTTCCTACACACAATGGCCATAACTAGTTCAACTCTGCTTAGGAAACTGACAAGAACAGTAGTTTCTCTTGCGTCCAATACAATGCACTTGCTGGGTACAGACGCGAGTGCTATTTGCACTGTGTATGGCCAAATGAGCACAATAGTGACTCTCCTTACCAGAAAACAACTCTTGGTGCTAGGACCAGAAAGTGTATGTGATTCAACTCCGTTTATGAAAGGGAATTCAACTCTAGCTTGCCTTACAAGAAACACACTCTGCTTTTGAGAAAGCAGCACTCTTCTACTCTACTGTGTTTCCTATATAGCCAGAACAGTCAGCTTGCTCAGAACTAAAGAACTGTGCTTCCTACACACAAGGGCCATATCTAATTCAACTCTGCTTAGGAAACTGACAAGAACAGTAGTTTCTCTTGCGTCCAATACACTGCATTTGCTGGGATAAGACGCGAGTGCTATTTGCACTGTGTATGGCCAATTGAGCACAATAGTGAATCTCCTTACCAGAAAACAACTTTTGCTGCTAGGACCAGAAACTGCATGTAATTAAACTCCGTTTATGAAAGGGAATAAAACTCTGGCTCGCCTTACAAGAAACACACTCTGCTTTAGAGAAAGCAGCACTCTTCTACTCTACTGTGTTTCCTATATAGCCAGAACAGTCAGCTTGCTCAGAACTAAAGAACTGTGCTTCCTACACACAAGGGCCATATCTAATTCAACTCTGCTTAGGAAACTGACAAGAACGCTAGTTTCTCTTGTGTCCAATACACTGCATTTGCTGGGAACAGATGCGAGTGCTATTTGCAATGTGTATGGCCAATTGAGCACAATAGTGAATCTCCTTACCAGAAAACAACTCTTGCTGCTAGGACCAGAAATTGCATGTGATTCAACTCCGTTTATGAAAGGGAATTAAACTCTGGCTCGCCTTACAAGAAACACACTCTGCTTTTGAGAAAGCAGCACTCTTCTACTCTACTGTGTTTCCTATAGAGCCAGAACAGTCAGCTTGCTCAGAACCAAAGAACTGTGCTTCCTACACACAATGGCCATAACTAGTTCAACTCTGCTTAGGAAACTGACAAGAACAGTAGTTTCTCTTGCGTCCAATACAATGCACTTGCTGGGTACAGACGCGAGTGCTATTTGCACTGTGTATGGCCAAATGAGCACAATAGTGACTCTCCTTACCTGAAAACAACTCTTGGTGCTAGGACCAGAAACTGCATGTGATTCAACTCCGTTTATGAAAGGGAATTCAACTCTAGCTAGCCTTACAGAAACACACTCTGCTTTTGAGAAAGCAGCACTCTTCTACTCTACTGTGTTTCCTATATAGCCAGAACAGTCAGCTTGCTCAGAACTAAAGAACTGTGCTTCCTACACACAAGGGCCATATCTAATTCAACTATGCTTAGGAAACTGACAAGAACAGTAGTTTCTCTTGCGTCCAATACACTGCATTTGCTGGGATAAGACGCGAGTGCTATTTGCACTGTGTATGGCCAATTGAGCACAATAGTGAATCTCCTTACCAGAAAACAACTCTTGCTGCTAGGACCAGAAACTGCATGTGATTCAACTCCGTTTATGAAAGGGAAATCAACTCTAGCTCGCCTTACAAGAAACACACTCTGCTTTAGAGGAAGCAGCACTCTTCTACTCTACTGTTTTTCCTATATAGCCAGAACTGTCAGCTTGCTCAGAACTAAAGAACTGTGCTTCCTACACACAAGGGCCATATCTAATTCAACTCTGCTTAGGAAACTGACAAGAACAGTAGTTTCTCTTGCGTCCAATACACTGCATTTGCTGGGAACAGATGCGAGTGCTATTTGCAATGTGTATGGCCAATTGAGCACAATAGTGAATCTCCTTACCAGAAAACAACTCTTGCTGCTAGGACCAGAAATTGCATGTGATTCAACTCCGTTTATGAAAGGGAATTAAACTCTGGCTCGCCTTACAAGAAACACACTCTGCTTTTGAGAAAGCAGCACTCTTCTACTCTACTGTGTTTCCTATAGAGCCAGAACAGTCAGCTTGCTCAGAACCAAAGAACTGTGCTTCCTACACACAATGGCCATAACTAGTTCAACTCTGCTTAGGAAACTGACAAGAACAGTAGTTTCTCTTGCGTCCAATACAATGCACTTGCTGGGTACAGACGCGAGTGCTATTTGCACTGTGTATGGCCAAATGAGCACAATAGTGACTCTCCTTACCAGAAAACAACTCTTGGTGCTAGGACCAGAAACTGTATGTGATTCAACTCCGTTTATGAAAAGTAATTCAACTCTAGCTTGCCTTACAAGAAACACACTCTGCTTTTGAGAAAGCAGCACTCTTCTACTCTACTGTGTTTCCTATATAGCCAGAACAGTCAGCTTGCTCAGAACTAAAGAACTGTGCTTCCTACACACAAGGGCCATATCTAATTCAACTCTGCTTAGGAAACTGACAAGAACAGTAGTTTCTCTTGCGTCCAATACACTGCATTTGCTGGGATAAGACGCGAGTGCTCTTTGCACTGTGTATGGCCAATTGAGCACAATAGTGAATCTCCTTACCAGAAAACAACTCTTGCTGCTAGGACCAGAAACTGCATGTGATTCAACTCCGTTTATGAAAGGGAAATCAACTCTAGCTCGCCTTACAAGAAACACACTCTGCTTTAGAGAAAGCAGCACTCTTCTACTCTACTGTTTTTCCTATATAGCCAGAACTGTCAGCTTGCTCAGAACTAAAGAACTGTGCTTCCTACACACAAGGGCCATATCTAATTCAACTCTGCTTAGGAAACTGACAAGAACAGTAGTTTCTCTTGCGTCCAATACACTGCATTTGCTGGGAACAGACGCGAGTGCTATTTGCAATGTGTATGGCCAATTGAGCACAACAGTGAATCTCCTTACCAGAAAACAACTCTTGCTGCTAGGACCAGAAATTGCATGTGATTCAACTCCGTTTATGAAAGGGAATTAAACTCTGGCTTGCCTTACAAGAAACACACTCTGCTTTTGAGAAAGCAGCACTCTTCCTTCTACTCTACTGTGTTTCCTATAGAGCCAGAACAGTCAGCTTGCTCAGAACCAAAGAACTGTGCTTCCTACACACAATGGCCATAACTAGTTCAACTCTGCTTAGGAAACTGACAAGAACAGTAGTTTCTCTTGCGTCCAATACAATGCACTTGCTGGGTACAGACGCGAGTGCTATTTGCACTGTGTATGGCCAAATGAGCACAATAGTGACTCTCCTTACCAGAAAACAACTCTTGGTGCTAGGACCAGAAACTGTATGTGATTCAACTCCGTTTATGAAAGGGAATTCAACTCTAGCTTGCCTTACAAGAAACACACTCTGCTTTTGAGAAAGCAGCACTCTTCTACTCTACTGTGTTTCCTATATAGCCAGAACAGTCAGCTTGCTCAGAACTAAAGAACTGTGCTTCCTACACACAAGGGCCATATCTAATTCAACTCTGCTTAGGAAACTGACAAGAACAGTAGTTTCTCTTGCGTCCAATACACTGCATTTGCTGGGATAAGACGCGAGTGCTATTTGCACTGTGTATGGCCAATTGAGCACAATAGTGAATCTCCTTACCAGAAAACAACTTTTGCTGCTAGGACCAGAAACTGCATGTGATTCAACTCCGTTTATGAAAGGGAATAAAACTCTGGCTCGCCTTACAAGAAACACACTCTGCTTTAGAGAAAGCAGCACTCTTCTACTCTACTGTGTTTCCTATATAGCCAGAACAGTCAGCTTGCTCAGAACTAAAGAACTGTGCTTCCTACACACAAGGGCCATATCTAATTCAACTCTGCTTAGGAAACTGACAAGAACGCTAGTTTCTCTTGTGTCCAATACACTGCATTTGCTGGGAACAGATGCGAGTGCTATATGCAATGTGTATGGCCAATTGAGCACAACAGTGAATCTCCTTACCAGAAAACAACTCTTGCTGCTAGGACCAGAAATTGCATGTGATTCAACTCCGTTTATGAAAGGGAATTAAACTCTGGCTCGCCTTACAAGAAACACACTCTGATTTTGAGAAAGCAGCACTCTTATACTCTACTGTGTTTCCTATAGAGCCAGAACAGTCAGCTTGCTCAGAACCAAAGAACTGTGCTTCCTACACACAATGGCCATAACTAGTTCAACTCTGCTTAGGAAACTGACAAGAACAGTAGTTTCTCTTGCGTCCAATACAATGCACTTGCTGGGTACAGACGCGAGTGCTATTTGCACTGTGTATGGCCAAATGAGCACAATAGTGACTCCCCTTACCAGAAAACAACTCTTGGTGCTAGGACCAGAAACTGTATGTGATTCAACTCCGTTTATGAAAGGGAATTCAACTCTAGCTTGCCTTACAAGACACACACTCTGCTTTTGAGAAAGCAGCACTCTTCTACTCTACTGTGTTTCCTATATAGCCAGAACAGTCAGATTGCTCAGAACTAAAGAACTGTGCTTCCTACACACAAGGGCCATATCTAATTCAACTCTGCTTAGGAAACTGACAAGAACAGTAGTTTCTCTTGCGTCCAATACACTGCATTTGCTGGGATAAGACGCGAGTGCTATTTGCACTGTGTATGGCCAATTGAGCACAATAGTGAATCTCCTTACCAGAAAACAACTTTTGCTGCTAGGACCAGAAACTGCATGTGATTCAACTCCGTTTATGAAAGGGAATTAAACTCTGGCTCGTCTTACAAGAAACACACTCTGCTTTTGAGAAAGCAGCACTCTTCTACTCTACTCTGTTTCCTACATAGCCAGAACAGTCAGCTTGCTCAGAACCAAAGAACAGTGCTTCCTACACACAATGGCCATAACTAGTTCAACTCTGCTTAGGAAACTGACAAGAACAGTAGTTTCTCTTGCGTCCAATACAATGCACTTGCTGGGTACAGACGCGAGTGCTATTTGCACTGTGTATGGCCAATTGAGCACAATAGTGAATCTCCTTACCAGAAAACAACTTTTGCTGCTAGGACCAGAAACTGCATGTGATTCAACTCCGTTTATGTAAGTGAAATCAACTCTAGCTCGCCTTACAAGAATCACACTCTGCTTTAGAGAAAGCAGCACTCTTCTACTCTACTGTGTTTCCTATATAGCCAGAACTGTCAGCTTGCTCAGAACTAACGAACTGTGCTTCCTACACACAAGGGCAATATCTAATTCAACTCTGCTTAGGAAACTGACAAGAACAGTAGTTTCTCTTGTGTCCAATACACTGCATTTGCTGGGAACTGACGCGAGTGCTATTTGCAATGTGTATGGCCAATTGAGCACAATAGTGAATCTCCTTACCAGAAAACAACTCTTGCTGCTAGGACCAGAAATTGCATGTGATTCAACTCCGTTTATGAAAGGGAATTAAACTCTGGCTCGCCTTACAAGAAACACACTCTGCTTTTGAGAAAGCAGCACTCTTCTACTCTACTCTGTTTCCTATAGAGCCAGAACAGTCAGCTTGCTCAGAACCAAAGAACTGTGCTTCCTACACACAATGGCCATAACTAGTTCAACTCTGCTTAGGAAACTGACAAGAACAGTAGATTCTCTTGCGTCCAATACAATGCACTTGCTGGGTACAGACGCGAGTGCTATTTGCACTGTGTATGGCCAAATGAGCACAATAGTGACTCTCCTTACCAGAAAACAACTCTTGGTGCTAGGACCAGAAACTGTATGTGATTCAACTCCGTTTATGAAAGGGAATTCAACTCTAGCTTGCCTTACAAGAAACACACTCTGCTTTTGAGAAAGCAGCACTCTTCTACTCTACTGTGTTTCCTATATAGCCAGAACAGTCAGCTTGCTCAGAACTAAAGAACTGTGCTTCCTACACACAAGAGCCATATCTAATTCAACTCTGCTTAGGAAACTGACAAGAACAGTAGTTTCTCTTGCGTCCAATACACTGCAATTGCTGGGATAAGACGTGAGTGCTGTTGGCACTGTGTGTGGCCAATTGAGCACAATAGTGAATCTCCTTACCAGAAAACAACTTTTGCTGCTAGGACCAGAAACTGCATGTGATTCAACTCCGTTTATGAAAGGGAATTAAACTCTGGCTCGCCTTACAAGAAACACACTCTGCTTTAGAGAAAGCAGCACTCTTCTACTCTACTCTGTTTCCTACATAGCCAGAACAGTCAGCTTGCTAAGAACTAAAGAACTGTGCTTCCTACACACAAGGGCCATATCTAATTCAACTCTGCTTAGGAAACTGACAAGAACAGTAGTTTTTCTTGCGTCCAATACACTGCATTTGCTGGGAACAGACGCGAGTGCTATTTGCAATGTGTATGGCCAATTGAGCACAATAGTGAATCTCCTTACCAGAAAACAACTCTTGCTGCTAGGACCAGAAATTGCATGTGATTCAACTCCGTTTATGAAAGGGAATTAAACTCTGGCTTGCCTTACAAGAAACACACTCTGCTTTTGAGAAAGCAGCACTCTTCTACTCTACTGTGTTTCCTATAGATCCAGAACAGTCAGCTAGCTCAGAACCAAAGAACTGTGCTTCCTACACACAATGGCCATAACTAGTTCAACTCTGCTTAGGAAACTGACAAGAACAGTAGTTTCTCTTGCGTCCAATACAATGCACTTGCTGGGTACAGACGCAAGTGCTATTTGCACTGTGTATGGCCAAATGAGCACAATAGTGACTCTCCTTACCAGAAAACAACTCTTGGTGCTAGGACCAAAAAGTGTATGTGATTCAACTCCGTTTATGAAAGGGAATTCAACTCTAGCTTGCCTTACAAGAAACACACTCTGCTTTTCAGAAAGCAGCACTCTTCTACTCTACTCTGTTTCCTATATAGCCAGAACAGTCAGCTTGCTCAGAACTAAAGAACTGTGCTTCCTACACACAAGGGCCATATCTAATTCAACTCTGCTTAGGAAACTGACAAGAACAGTAGTTTCTCTTGCGTCCAATACACTGCATTTGCTGGGATAAGACGCGAGTGCTATTTGCACTGTGTATGGCCAATTGAGCACAATAGTGAATCTCCTTACCCGAAAAAAACTTTTGCTGCTAGGACCAGAAACTGCATGTAATTAAACTCCGTTTATGAAAGGGAATAAAACTCTGGCTCGCCTTACAAGAAACACACTCTGCTTTAGAGAAAGCAGCACTCTTCTACTCTACTGTGTTTCCTATATAGCCAGAACAGTCAGCTTGCTCAGAACTAAAGAACTGTGCTTCCTACACACAAGGGCCATATCTAATTCAACTCTGCTTAGGAAACTGACAAGAACGCTAGTTTCTCTTGTGTCCAATACACTGCATTTGCTGGGAACAGATGCGAGTGCTATTTGCAATGTGTATGGCCAATTGAGCACAATAGTGAATCTCCTTACCAGAAAACAACTCTTGCTGCTAGGACCAGAAATTGCATGTGATTCAACTCCGTTTATGAAAGGGAATTAAACTCTGGCTCGCCTTACAAGAAACACACTCTGCTTTTGAGAAAGCAGCACTCTTCTACTCTACTGTGTTTCCTATAGAGCCAGAACAGTCAGCTTGCTCAGAACCAAAGAACTGTGCTTCCTACACACAATGGCCATAACTAGTTCAACTCTGCTTAGGAAACTGACAAGAACAGTAGTTTCTCTTGCGTCCAATACAATGCACTTGCTGGGTACAGACGCGAGTGCTATTTGCACTGTGTATGGCCAAATGAGCACAATAGTGACTCTCCTTACCTGAAAACAACTCTTGGTGCTAGGACCAGAAACTGCATGTGATTCAACTCCGTTTATGAAAGGGAATTCAACTCTAGCTAGCCTTACAGAAACACACTCTGCTTTTGAGAAAGCAGCACTCTTCTACTCTACTGTGTTTCCTATATAGCCAGAACAGTCTGCTTGCTCAGAACTAAAGAACTGTGCTTCCTACACACAAGGGCCATATCTAATTCAACTATGCTTAGGAAACTGACAAGAACAGTAGTTTCTCTTGCGTCCAATACACTGCATTTGCTGGGATAAGACGCGAGTGCTATTTGCACTGTGTATGGCCAATTGAGCACAATAGTGAATCTCCTTACCAGAAAACAACTCTTGCTGCTAGGACCAGAAACTGCATGTGATTCAACTCTGTTTATGAAAGGGAAATCAACTCTAGCTCGCCTTACAAGAAACACACTCTGCTTTAGAGAAAGCAGCACTCTTCTACTCTACTGTTTTTCCTATATAGCCAGAACTGTCAGCTTGCTCAGAACTAAAGAACTGTGCTTCCTACACACAAGGGCCATATCTAATTCAACTCTGCTTAGGAAACTGACAAGAACAGTAGTTTCTCTTGCGTCCAATACACTGCATTTGCTGGGAACAGACGCGAGTGCTATTTGCAATGTGTATGGCCAATTGAGCACAACAGTGAATCTCCTTACCAGAAAACAACTCTTGCTGCTAGGACCAGAAATTGCATGTGATTCAACTCCGTTTATGAAAGGGAATTAAACTCTGGCTTGCCTTACAAGAAACACACTCTGCTTTTGAGAAAGCAGCACTCTTCTACTCTACTGTGTTTCCTATAGAGCCAGAACAGTCACCTTGCTCAGAACCAAAGAACTGTGCTTCCTACACACAATGGCCATAACTAGTTCAACTCTGCTTAGGAAACTGACAAGAACAGTACTTTCTCTTGCGTCCAATACAATGCACTTGCTGGGTACAGACGCGAGTGCTATTTGCACTGTGTATGGCCAAATGAGCACAATAGTGACTCTCCTTACCAGAAAACAACTCTTGGTGCTAGGACCAGAAACTGCATGTGATTCAACTCCGTTTATGAAAGGGAATTCAACTCTAGCTAGCCTTACAAGAAACACACTCTGCTTTTGAAAAAGCAGCACTCTTCTACTCTACTGTGTTTCCTATATAGCCAGAACAGTCAGCTTGCTCAGAACTAAAGAACTGTGCTTCCTACACACAAGGGCCATATCTAATTCAACTCTGCTTAAGAAACTGACAAGAACAGTAGTTTCTCGTGCGTCCAATACACTGCATTTGCTGGGATAAGACGCGAGTGCTATTTGCACTGTGTATGGCCAATTGAGCACAATAGTGAATCTCCTTACCAGAAAACAACTTTTGCTGCTAGGACCAGAAACTGCATGTGATTCAACTCCGTTTATGAAAGGGAATAAAACTCTGGCTCGCCTTACAAGAAACACACTCTGCTTTTGAGAAAGCAGCACTCTTCTACTCTACTGTGTTTCCTATATAGCCAGAACAGTCAGCTTGCTCAGAACTAAAGAACTGTGCTTCCAACACACAAGGGCAGTATCTAATTCAACTCTGCTTAGGAAACTGACAAGAACGCCAGTTTCTCTTGTGTCCAATACACTGCATTTGCTGGGAACAGATGCGAGTGCTATTTGCAATGTGTATGGCCAATTGAGCACAATAGTGAATCTCCTTACCAGAAAACAACTCTTGCTGCTAGGACCAGAAATTGCATGTGATTCAACTCCGTTTATGAAAGGGAATTAAACTCTGGCTCGCCTTACAAGAAACACACTCTGATTTTGAGAAAGCAGCACTCTTCTACTCTACTGTGTTTCCTATAGAGCCAGAACAGTCAGCTTGCTCAGAACCAAAGAACTGTGCTTCCTACACACAATGGCCATAACTAGTTCAACTCTGCTTAGGAAACTGACAAGAACAGTAGTTTCTCTTGCGTCCAATACAATGCACTTGCTGGGTACAGACGCGAGTGCTATTTGCACTGTGTATGGCCAAATGAGCACAATAGTGACTCTCCTTACCAGAAAACAACTCTTGGTGCTAGGACCAGAAACTGTATGTGATTCAACTCCGTTTATGAAAAGGAATTCAACTCTAGCTTGCCTTACAAGAAACACACTCTGCTTTTGAGAAAGCAGCACTCTTCTACTCTACTGTGTTTCCTATATAGCCAGAACAGTCAGCTTGCTCAGAACTAAAGAACTGTGCTTCCTACACACAAGGGCCATATCTAATTCAACTCTGCTTAGGAAACTGACAAGAACAGTAGTTTCTCTTGCGTCCAATACACTGCATTTGCTGGGATAAGACGCGAGTGCTATTTGCACTGTGTATGGCCAATTGAGCACAATAGTGAATCTCCTTACAAGAAAACAACTCTTGCTGCTAGGACCAGAAACTGCATGTGATTCAACTCCGTTTATGAAAGGGAAATCAACTCTAGCTCGCCTTACAAGAAACACACTCTACTTTAGAGAAAGCAGCACTCTTCTACTCTACTGTTTTTCCTATATAGCCAGAACTGTCAGCTTGCTCAGAACTAAAGAACTGTGCTTCCTACACACAACGGCCATATCTAATTCAACTCTGCTTAGGAAACTGACAAGAACAGTAGTTTCTCTTGCGTCCAATACACTGCATTTGCTGGGAACAGACGCGAGTGCTATTTGCAATGTGTATGGCCAATTGAGCACAACAGTGAATCTCCTTACCAGAAAACAACTCTTGCTGCTAGGACCAGAAATTGCATGTTATTCAACTCCGTTTATGAAAGGGAATTAAACTCTGGCTCGCCTTACAAGAAACACACTCTGCTTTTGAGAAAGCAGCACTCTTCCTTCTACTCTACTGTGTTTCCTATAGAGCCAGAACAGTCAGCTTGCTCAGAACCCAAGAACTGTGCTTCCTACACACAATGGCCATAACTAGTTCAACTCTGCTTAGGAAACTGACAAGAACAGTAGTTTCTCTTGCGTCCAATACAATGCACTTGCTGGGTACAGACGCGAGTGCTATTTGCACTGTGTATGGCCAAATGAGCACAATAGTGACTCTCCTTACCAGAAAACAACTCTTGGTGCTAGGACCAGAAACTGTATGTGATTCAACTCCGTTTATGAAATGGAATTCAACTCTAGCTTGCCTTACAAGAAACACACTCTGCTTTTGAGAAAGCAGCACTCTTCTACTCTACTGTGTTTCCTATATAGCCAGAACAGTCAGCTTGCTCAGAACTAAAGAACTGTGCTTCCTACACACAAGGGCCATATCTAATTCAACTCTGCTTAGGAAACTGACAAGAACAGTAGTTTCTCTTGCGTCCAATACACTGCATTTGCTGGGAACAGACGCGAGTGCTATTTGCAATGTGTATGGCCAATTGAGCACAACAGTGAATCTCCTTACCAGAAAACAACTCTTGCTGCTAGGACCAGAAATTGCATGTGATTCAACTCCGTTTATGAAAGGGAATTAAACTCTGGCTCGCCTTACAAGAAACACACTCTGCTTTTGAGAAAGCAGCACTCTTCTACTCTACTCTGTTTCCTATAGAGCCAGAACAGTCAGCTTGCTCAGAACCAAAGAACTGTGCTTCCTACACACAATGGCCATAACTAGTTCAACTCTGCTTAGGAAACTGACAAGAACAGTAGTTTCTCTTGCGTCCAATACAATGCACTTGCTGGGTACAGACGTGAGTGCTATTTGCACTGTGTATGGCCAAATGAGCACAATAGTGACTCTCCTTACCAGAAAACAACTCTTGGTGCTAGGACCAGATCCTGCATGTGATTCAACTCCGTTTATGAAAGGGAATTCAACTCTAGCTAGCCTTACAAGAAACACACTCTGCTTTTGAGAAAGCAGCACTCTTCTACTCTACTGTGTTTCCTATATAGCCAGAACAGTCAGCTTGCTCAGAACTAAAGAACTGTGCTTCCTACACACAAGGGCCATATCTAATTCAACTCTGCTTAGGAAACTGACAAGAACAGTAGTTTCTCTTGCGTCCAATACACTGCATTTGCTGGGATAAGACGCGAGTGCTATTTGCACTGTGTATGGCCAATTGAGCACAATAGTGAATCTCCTTGCCAGAAAACAACTCTTGCTGCTAGGACCAGAAACTGCATGTGATTCAACTCCGTTTATGAAAGGGAATTAAACTCTGGCTCGCCTTACAAGAAACACACTCTGCTTTTGAGAAAGCAGCACTCTTCTACTCTACTGTTTCCTATAGAGCCAGAACAGTCAGCTTGCTCAGAACCAAAGAACTGTGCTTCCTACACAGAATGGCCATAACTAGTTCAACTCTGCTTAGGAAACTGACAAGAACAGTAGTTTCTCTTGCGTCCAATACAATGCACTTGCTGGGTACAGACGCGAGTGCTATTTGCACTTTGTATGGCCAAATGAGCACAATAGTGACTCTCCTTACCAGAAAACAACTCTTGGTGCTAGGACCAGAAACTGTATGTGATTCAACTCCGTTTATGAAAGGGAATTCAACTCTAGCTTGCCTTACAAGACACACACCCTGCTTTTGAGAAAGCAGCACTCTTCTACTCTACTGTGTTTCCTATATAGCCAGAACAGTCAGCTTGCTCAGAACTAAAAACTGTGCTTCCTACACACAAGGGCCATATCTAATTCAACTCTGCTTAGGAAACTGACAAGAACAGTAGTTTCTCTTGCGTCCAATACACTGCATTTGCTGGGATAAGACGCGAGTGCTATTTGCACTGTGTATGGCCAATTGAGCACAATAGTGAATCTCCTTACCAGAAAACAACTTTTGCTGCTAGGACCAGAAACTGCATGTGATTCAACTCCGTTTATGAAAGGGAATTAAACTCTGGCTCGCCTTACAAGAAACACACTCTGCTTTAGAGAAAGCAGCACTCTTCTACTCTACTCTGTTTCCTACATAGCCAGAACAGTCAGCTTGCTAAGAACTAAAGAACTGTGCTTCCTACGCAAAATGGCCATAACTAGTTCAACTCTGCTTAGGAAACTGACAAGAACAGTAGTTTCTCTTGCGTCCAATACAATGCACTTGCTGGGTACAGACGCGAGTGCTATTTGCACTGTGTATGGCCAAATGAGCACAATAGTGACTCTCCTTACCAGAAAACAACTCTTGGTGCTAGGACCAGAAACTGCATGTGATTCAACTCCGTTTATGAAAGGGAATTGAACTCTAGCTAGCCTTACAAGAAACACACTCTGCTTTTGAAAAAGCAGCACTCTTCTACTCTACTGTGTTTCCTATATAGCCAGAACAGTCAGCTTGCTCAGAACTAAAGAACTGTGCTTCCTACACACAAGGGCCATATCTAATTCAACTCTGCTTAAGAAACTGACAAGAACAGTAGTTTCTCTTGCGTCCAATACACTGCATTTGCTGGGATAAGACGCGAGTGCTATTTGCACTGTGTATGGCCAATTGAGCACAATAGTGAATCTCCTTACCAGAAAACAACTTTTGCTGCTAGGACCAGAAACTGCATGTGATTCAACTCCGTTTATGAAAGGGAATAAAACTCTGGCTCGCCTTACAAGAAACACACTCTGCTTTTGAGAAAGCAGCACTCTTCTACTCTACTGTGTTTCCTATATAGCCAGAACAGTCAGCTTGCTCAGAACTAAAGAACTGTGCTTCCAACACACAAGGGCCATATCTAATTAAACTCTGCTTAGGAAACTGACAAGAACGCTAGTTTCTCTTGTATCCAATACACTGCATTTGCTGGGAACAGATGCGAGTGCTATTTGCAATGTGTATGGCCAATTGAGCACAATAGTGAATCTCCTTACCAGAAAACAACTCTTGCTGCTAGGACCAGAAATTGCATGTGATTCAACTCCGTTTATGAAAGGGAATTAAACTGTGGCTCGCCTTACAAGAAACACACTCTGATTTTGAGAAAGCAGCACTCTTCTACTCTACTGTGTTTCCTATAGAGCCACAACAGTCAGCTTGCTCAGAACCAAAGAACTGTGCTTCCTACACACAATGGCCAAAACTAGTTCAACTCTGCTTAGGAAACTGACAAGAACAGTAGTTTCTCTTGCGTCCAATACAATGCACTTGCTGGGTACAGACGCGAGTGCTATTTGCACTGTGTATGGCCAAATGAGCACAATAGTGACTCTCCTTACCAGAAAACAACTCTTGGTGCTAGGACCAGAAACTGTATGTGATTCAACTCCGTTTATGAAAAGGAATTCAACTCTAGCTTGCCTTACAAGAAACACACTCTTCTTTTGAGAAAGCAGCACTCTTCTACTCTACTGTGTTTCCTATATAGCCAGAACAGTCAGCTTGCTCAGAACTAAAGAACTGTGCTTCCTACACACAAGGGCCATATCTAATTCAACTCTGCTTAGGAAACTGACAAGAACAGTAGTTTCTCTTGCGTCCAATACACTGCATTTGCTGGGATAAGACGCGAGTGCTATTTGCACTGTGTATGGCCAATTGAGCACAATAGTGAATCTCCTTACCAGAAAACAACTCTTGCTGCTAGGACCAGAAACTGCATGTGATTCAACTCCGTTTATGAAAGGGAAATCAACTCTAGCTCGCCTTACAAGAAACACACTCTGCTTTAGAGAAAGCAGCACTCTTCTACTCTACTGTTTTTCCTATATAGCCAGAACTGTCAGCTTGCTCAGAACTAAAGAACTGTGCTTCCTACACACAAGGGCCATATCTAATTCAACTCTGCTTAGGAAACTGACAAGAACAGTAGTTTCTCTTGCGTCCAATACACTGCATTTGCTGGGAACAGACGCGAGTGCTATTTGCAATGTGTATGGCCAATTGAGCACAACAGTGAATCTCCTTACCAGAAAACAACTCTTGCTGCTAGGACCAGAAATTGCATGTGATTCAACTCCGTTTATGAAAGGGAATTAAACTCTGGCTTGCCTTACAAGAAACACACTCTGCTTTTGAGAAAGCAGCACTCTTCCTTCTATTCTACTGTGTTTCCTATAGAGCCAGAACAGTCAGCTTGCTCAGAACCCAAGAACTGTGCTTCCTACACACAATGGCCATAACTAGTTCAACTCTGCTTAGGAAACTGACAAGAACAGTAGTTTCTCTTGCGTCCAATACAATGCACTTGCTGGGTACAGACGCGAGTGCTATTTGCACTGTGTATGGCCAAATGAGCACAATAGTGACTCTCCTTACCAGAAAACAACTCTTGGTGCTAGGACCAGAAACTGTATGTGATTCAACTCCGTTTATGAAAGGGAATTCAACTCTAGCTTGCCTTACAAGAAACACACTCTGCTTTTGAGAAAGCAGCACTCTTCTACTCTACTGTGTTTCCTATATAGCCAGAACAGTCAGCTTGCTCAGAACTAAAGAACTGTGCTTCCTACACACAAGGGCCATATCTAATTCAACTCTGCTTAGGAAACTGACAAGAACAGTAGTTTCTCTTGCGTCCAATACACTGCATTTGCTGGGAACAGACGCGAGTGCTATTTGCAATGTGTATGGCCAATTGAGCACAACAGTGAATCTCCTTACCAGAAAACAAATCTTGCTGCTAGGACCAGAAATTGCATGTGATTCAACTCCGTTTATGAAAGCGAATTAAACTCTGGCTCGCCTTACAAGAAACACACTCTGCTTTTGAGAAAGCAGCACTCTTCTACTCTACTCTGTTTCCTATAGAGCCAGAACAGTCAGCTTGCTCAGAACCAAAGAACTGTGCTTCCTACACACAATGGCCATAACTAGTTCAACTCTGCTTAGGAAACTGACAAGAACAGTAGTTTCTCTTGCGTCCAATACAATGCACTTGCTGGGTACAGACGCGAGTGCTATTTGCACTGTGTATGGCCAAATGAGCACAATAGTGACTCTCCTTACCAGAAAACAACTCTTGGTGCTAGGACCAGAAACTGTATGTGATTCAACTCCGTTTATGAAAGGGAATTCAACTCTAGCTTGCCTTACAAGACACACACTCTGCTTTTGAGAAAGCAGCACTCTTCTACTCTACTGTGTTTCCTATATAGCCAGAACAGTCAGATTGCTCAGAACTAAAGAACTGTGCTTCCTACACACAAGGGCCATATCTAATTCAACTCTGCTTAGGAAACTGACAAGAACAGTAGTTTCTCTTGCGTCCAATACACTGCATTTGCTGGGATAAGACGCGAGTGCTATTTGCACTGTGTATGGCCAATTGAGCACAGTAGTGAATCTCCTTACCAGAAAACAACTTTTGCTGCTAGGACCAGAAACTGCATGTGATTCAACTCCGTTTATGAAAGGGAATTAAACTCTGGCTCGCCTTACAAGAAACACACTCTGCTTTAGAGAAAGCAGCACTCTTCTACTCTACTCTGTTTCCTACATAGCCAGAACAGTCAGCTTGCTAAGAACTAAAGAACTGTGCTTCCTACACACAAGGGCCATATCTAATTCAACTCTGCTTAGGAAACTGACAAGAACAGTAGTTTCTCTTGCGTCCAATACACTGCATTTGCTGGGAACAGACGCGAGTGCTATTTGCAATGTGTATGGCCAATTGAGCACAATAGTGAATCTCCTTACCAGAAAACAACTCTTGCTGCTAGGACCAGAAATTGCATGTGATTCAACTCCGTTTATGAAAGGGAATTAAACTCTGGCTTGCCTTACAAGAAACACACTCTGCTTTTGAGAAAGCAGCACTCTTCTACTCTACTGTGTTTCCTATAGAGTCAGAACAGTCAGCTTGCTCAGAACCAAAGAACTGTGCTTCCTACACACTATGGCCATAACTAGTTCAACTCTGCTTAGGAAACTGACAAGAACAGTAGTTTCTCTTGCGTCCAATACAATGCACTTGCTGGGTACAGACGCGAGTGCTATTTGCACTGTGTATTGCCTAATGAGCACAATAGTGACTCTCCTTACCAGAAAACAACTCTTGGTGCTAGGACCAGAAAGTGTATGTGATTCAACTCCGTTTATGAAAGGGAATTCAACTCTAGCTTGCCTTACAAGAAACACACTCTGCTTTTGAGAAAGCAGCACTCTTCTACTCTACTGTGTTTCCTATATAGCCAGAACAGTCAGCTTGCTCAGAACTAAAGAACTGTGCTTCCTACACACAAGGACCATATCTAATTCAACTCTGCTTAGGAAACTGACAAGAACAGTAGTTTCTCTTGCGTCCAATACACTGCATTTGCTGGGATAAGACGCGAGTGCTATTTGCACTGTGTATGGCCAATTGAGCACAATAGTGAATCTCCTTACCAGAAAACAACTTTTGCTGCTAGGACCAGAAACTGCATGTAATTAAACTCCGTTTATGAAAGGGAATAAAACTCTGGCTTGCTTTACAAGAAACACACTCTGCTTTAGAGAAAGCAGCACTCTTCTACTCTACTGTGTTTCCTATATAGCCAGAACAGTCAGCTTGCTCAGAACTAAAGAACTGTGCTTCCTACACACAAGGGCCATATCTAATTCAACTCTGCTTAGGAAACTGACAAGAACGCTAGTTTCTCTTGTGTCCAATACACTGCATTTGCTGGGAACAGATGCGAGTGCTATTTGCAATGTGTATGGCCAATTGAGCACAATAGTGAATCTCCTTACCAGAAAACAACTCTTGCTGCTAGGACCAGAAATTGCATGTGATTCAACTCCGTTTATGAAAGGGAATTAAACTCTGGCTCGCCTTACAAGAAACACACTCTGCTTTTGAGAAAGCAGCACTCTTCTACTCTACTGTGTTTCCTATAGAGCCAGAATAGTCAGCTTGCTCAGAACCAAAGAACTGTGCTTCCTACACACAATGGCCATAACGAGTTCAACTCTGCTTAGGAAACTGACAAGAACAGTAGTTTCTCTTGCGTCCAATACAATGCACTTGCTGGGTACAGACGCGAGTGCTATTTGCACTGTGTATGGCCAAATGAGCACAATAGTGACTCTCCTTACCTGAAAACAACTCTTGGTGCTAGGACCAGAAACTGCATGTGATTCAACTCCGTTTATGAAAGGGAATTCAACTCTAGCTAGCCTTACAGAAACACACTCTGCTTTTGAGAAAGCAGCACTCTTCTACTCTACTGTTTTTCCTATATAGCCTGAACAGTCTGCTTGCTCAGAACTAAAGAACTGTGCTTCCTACACACAAGGGCCATATCTAATTCAACTATGCTTAGGAAACTGACAAGAACAGTAGTTTCTCTTGCGTCCAATACACTGCATTTGCTGGGAACAGACGCGAGTGCTATTTGCAATGTGTATGGCCAATTGAGCACAATAGTGAATCTCCTTACCAGAAAACAACTCTTGCTGCTAGGACCAGAAATTGCATGTGATTCAACTCCGTTTATGAAAGGGAATTAAACTCTGGCTCGCCTTACAAGAAACACACTCTGCTTTTGAGAAAGCAGCACTCTTCTACTCTACTCTGTTTCCTATAGAGCCAGAACAGTCAGCTTGCTCAGAACCAAAGAACTGTGCTTCCTACACACAATGGCCATAACTAGTTCAACTCTGCTTAGGAAACTGACAAGAACAGTAGATTCTCTTGCGTCCAATACAATGCACTTGCTGGGTACAGACGCGAGTGCTATTTGCACTGTGTATGGCCAAATGAGCACAATAGTGACTCTCCTTACCAGAAAACAACTCTTGGTGCTAGGACCAGAAACTGTATGTGATTCAACTCCGTTTATGAAAGGGAATTCAACTCTAGCTTGCCTTACAAGAAACACACTCTGCTTTTGAGAAAGCAGCACTCTTCTACTCTACTGTGTTTCCTATATAGCCAGAACAGTCAGCTTGCTCAGAACTAAAGAACTGTGCTTCCTACACACAAGGGCCATATCTAATTCAACTCTGCTTAGGAAACTGACAAGAACAGTAGTTTCTCTTGCGTCCAATACACTGCAATTGCTGGGATAAGACGTGAGTGCTATTGGCACTGTGTGTGGCCAATTGAGCACAATAGTGAATCTCCTTACCAGAAAACAACTCTTGCTGCTAGGACCAGAAACTGCATGTGATTCAACTCCGTTTATGAAAGGGAATTAAACTCTGGCTCGCCTTACAAGAAACACACTCTGCTTTTGAGAAAGCAGCACTCTTCTACTCTACTCTGTTTCCTATAGAGCCAGAACAGTCAGCTTGCTCAGAACCAAAGAACTGTGCTTCCTACACACAATGGCCATAACTAGTTCAACTCTGCTTAGGAAACTGACAAGAACAGTAGATTCTCTTGCGTCCAATACAATGCACTTGCTGGGTACAGACGCGAGTGCTATTTGCACTGTGTATGGCCAAATGAGCACAATAGTGACTCTCCTTACCAGAAAACAACTCTTGGTGCTAGGACCAGAAACTGTATGTGATTCAACTCCGTTTATGACAGGGAATTCAACTCTAGCTTGCCTTACAAGAAACACACTCTGCTTTTGAGAAAGCAGCACTCTTCTACTCTACTGTGTTTCCTATATAGCCAGAACAGTCAGCTTGCTCAGAACTAAAGAACTGTGCTTCCTACACACAAGAGCCATATCTAATTCAACTCTGCTTAGGAAACTGACAAGAACAGTAGTTTCTCTTGCGTCCAATACACTGCAATTGCTGGGATAAGACGTGAGTGATATTGGCACTGTGTGTGGCCAATTGAGCACAATAGTGAATCTCCTTACCAGAAAACAACTTTTGCTGCTAGGACCAGAAACTGCATGTGATTCAACTCCGTTTATGAAAGGGAATTAAACTCTGGCTCGCCTTACAAGAAACACACTCTGCTTTAGAGAAAGCAGCACTCTTCTACTCTACTCTGTTTCCTACATAGCCAGAACAGTCAGCTTGCTAAGAACTAAAGAACTGTGCTTCCTACACACAAGGGCCATATCTAATTCAACTCTGCTTAGGAAACTGACAAGAACAGTAGTTTCTCTTGCGTCCAATACACTGCATTTGCTGGGAACAGACGCGAGTGCTATTTGCAATGTGTATGGCCAATTGAGCACAATAGTGAATCTCCTTACCAGAAAACAACTCTTGCTGCTAGGACCAGAAATTGCATGTGATTCAACTCCGTTTATGAAAGGGAATTAAACTCTGGCTTGCCTTACAAGAAACACACTCTGCTTTTGAGAAAGCAGCACTCTTCTACTCTACTGTGTTTCCTATAGAGCCAGAACAGTCAGCTTGCTCAGAACCAAAGAACTGTGCTTCCTACACACTATGGCCATAACTAGTTCAACTCTGCTTAGGAAACTGACAAGAACAGTAGTTTCTCTTGCGTCCAATACAATGCACTTGCTGGGTACAGACGCGAGTGCTATTTGCACTGTGTATTGCCTAATGAGCACAATAGTGACTCTCCTTACCAGAAAACAACTCTTGGTGCTAGGACCAGAAAGTGTATGTGATTCAACTGCGTTTATGAAAGGGAATTCAACTCTAGCTTGCCTTACAAGAAACACACTCTGCTTTTGAGAAAGCAGCACTCTTCTACTCTACTGTGTTTCCTATATAGCCAGAACAGTCAGCTTGCTCAGAACTAAAGAACTGTGCTTCCTACACACAAGGACCATATCTAATTCAACTCTGCTTAGGAAACTGACAAGAACAGTAGTTTCTCTTGCGTCCAATACACTGCATTTGCTGGGATAAGACGCGAGTGCTATTTGCACTGTGTATGGCCAATTGAGCACAATAGTGAATCTCCTTACCAGAAAACAACTTTTGCTGCTAGGACCAGAAACTGCATGTAATTAAACTCCGTTTATGAAAGGGAATAAAACTCTGGCTCGCTTTACAAGAAACACACTCTGCTTTAGAGAAAGCAGCACTCTTCTACTCTACTGTGTTTCCTATATAGCCAGAACAGTCAGCTTGCTCAGAACTAAAGAACTGTGCTTCCTACACACAAGGGCCATATCTAATTCAACTCTGCTTAGGAAACTGACAAGAACGCTAGTTTCTCTTGTGTCCAATACACTGCATTTGCTGGGAACAGATGCGAGTGCTATTTGCAATGTGTATGGCCAATTGAGCACAATAGTGAATCTCCTTACCTGAAAACAACTCTTGCTGCTAGGACCAGAAATTGCATGTGATTCAACTCCGTTTATGAAAGGGAATTAAACTCTGGCTCGCCTTACAAGAAACACACTCTGCTTTTGAGAAAGCAGCACTCTTCTACTCTACTGTGTTTCCTATAGAGCCAGAACAGTCAGCTTGCTCAGAACCAAAGAACTGTGCTTCCTACACACAATGGCCATAACTAGTTCAACTCTGCTTAGGAAACTGACAAGAACAGTAGTTTCTCTTGCGTCCAATACACTGCATTTGCTGGGAACAGACGCGAGTGCTATTTGCAATGTGTATGGCCAATTGAGCACAACAGTGAATCTCCTTACCAGAAAACAACTCTTGCTGCTAGGACCAGAAATTGCATGTGATTCAACTCCGTTTATGAAAGGGAATTAAACTCTGGCTTGCCTTACAAGAAACACACTCTGCTTTTGAGAAAGCAGCACTCTTCTACTCTACTGTGTTTCCTATATAGCCAGAACAGTCAGCTTGCTCAGAACTAAAGAACTGTGCTTCCTACACACAAGAGCCATATCTAATTCAACTCTGCTTAGGAAACTGACAAGAACAGTAGTTTCTCTTGTGTCCAATACACTGCAATTGCTGGGATAAGACGTGAGTGCTATTGGCACTGTGTGTGGCCAATTGAGCACAATAGTGAATCTCCTTACCAGAAAACAAGTTTTGCTGCTAGGACCAGAAACTGCATGTGATTCAACTCCGTTTATGAAAGGGAATTAAACTCTGGCTCGCCTTACAAGAAACACACTCTGCTTTAGAGAAAGCAGCACTCTTCTACTCTACTCTGTTTCCTACATAGCCAGAACAGTCAGCTTGCTAAGAACTAAAGAACTGTGCTTCCTACACACAAGGGCCATATCTAATTCAACTCTGCTTAGGAAACTGACAAGAACAGTAGTTTCTCTTGCGTCCAATACACTGCATTTGCTGGGAACAGACGCGAGTGCTATTTGCAATGTGTATGGCCAATTGAGCACAATAGTGAATCTCCTTACCAGAAAACAACTCTTGCTGCTAGGACCAGAAATTGCATGTGATTCAACTCCGTTTATGAAAGGGAATTAAACTCTGGCTTGCCTTACAAGAAACACACTCTGCTTTTGAGAAAGCAGCACTCTTCTACTATACTGTGTTTCCTATAGAGCCAGAACAGTCAGCTTGCTCAGAACCAAAGAACTGTGCTTCCTACACACAATGGCCATAACTAGTTCAACTCTGCTTAGGAAACTGACAAGAACAGTAGTTTCTCTTGCGTCCAATACAATGCACTTGCTGGGTACAGACGCGAGTGCTATTTGCACTGTGTATGGCCAAATGAGCACAATAGTGACTCTCCTTACCAGAAAACAACTCTTGGTGCTAGGACCAGAAAGTGTATGTGATTCAACTCCGTTTATGAAAGGGAATTCAACTCTAGCTTGCCTTACAAGAAACACACTCTGCTTTTGAGAAAGCAGCACTCTTCTACTCTACTGTGTTTCCTATATAGCCAGAACAGTCAGCTTGCTCAGAACTAAAGAACTGTGCTTCCTACACACAAGGGCCATATCTATTTCAACTCTGCTTAGGAAACTGACAAGAACAGTAGTTTCTCTTGCGTCCAATACACTGCATTTGCTGGGATAAGACGCGAGTGCTATTTGCACTGTGTATGGCCAATTGAGCACAATAGTGAATCTCCTTACCAGAAAACAACTTTTGCTGCTAGGACCAGAAACTGCATGTAATTAAACTCCGTTTATGAAAGGGAATAAAACTCTGGCTCGCCTTACAAGAAACACACTCTGCTTTAGAGAAAGCAGCACTCTTCTACTCTACTGTGTTTCCTATATAGCCAGAACAGTCAGCTTGCTCAGAACTAAAGAACTGTGCTTCCTACACACAAGGGCCATATCTAATTCAACTCTGCTTAGGAAACTGACAAGAACGCTAGTTTCTCTTGTGTCCAATACACTGCATTTGCTGGGAACAGATGCGAGTGCTATTTGCAATGTGTATGGCCAATTGAGCACAATAGTGAATCTCCTTACCAGAAAACAACTCTTGCTGCTAGGACCAGAAATTGCATGTGATTCAACTCCGTTTATGAAAGGGAATTAAACTCTGGCTCGCCTTACAAGAAACACACTCTGCTTTTGAGAAAGCAGCACTCTTCTACTCTACTGTGTTTCCTATAGAGCCAGAACAGTCAGCTTGCTCAGAACCAAAGAACTGTGCTTCCTACACACAATGGCCATAACTAGTTCAACTCTGCTTAGGAAACTGACAAGAACAGTAGTTTCTCTTGCGTCCAATACAATGCACTTGCTGGGTACAGACGCGAGTGCTATTTGCACTGTGTATGGCCAAATGAGCACAATAGTGACTCTCCTTACCTGAAAACAACTCTTGGTGCTAGGACCAGAAACTGCATGTGATTCAACTCCGTTTATGAAAGGGAATTCAACTCTAGCTAGCCTTACAGAAACACACTCTGCTTTTGAGAAAGCAGCACTCTTCTACTCTACTGTGTTTCCTATATAGCCAGAACAGTCTGCTTGCTCAGAACTAAAGAACTGTGCTTCCTACACACAAGGGCCATATCTAATTCAACTATGCTTAGGAAACTGACAAGAACAGTAGTTTCTCTTGCGTCCAATACACTGCATTTGCTGGGATAAGACGCGAGTGCTATTTGCACTGTGTATGGCCAATTGAGCACAATAGTGAATCTCCTTACCAGAAAACAACTCTTGCTGCTAGGACCAGAAACTGCATGTGATTCAACTCCGTTTATGAAAGGGAAATCAACTCTAGCTCGCCTTACAAGAAACACACTCTGCTTTAGAGAAAGCAGCACTCTTCTACTCTACTGTTTTTCCTATATAGCCAGAACTGTCAGCTTGCTCAGAACTAAAGAACTGTGCTTCCTACACACAAGGGCCATATCTAATTCAACTCTGCTTAGGAAACTGACAAGAACAGTAGTTTCTCTTGCGTCCAATACACTGCATTTGCTGGGAACAGACGCGAGTGCTATTTGCAATGTGTATGGCCAATTGAGCACAACAGTGAATCTCCTTACCAGAAAACAACTCTTGCTGCTAGGACCAGAAATTGCATGTGATTCAACTCCGTTTATGAAAGGGAATTAAACTCTGGCTTGCCTTACAAGAAACACACTCTGCTTTTGAGAAAGCAGCACTCTTCTACTCTACTGTGTTTCCTATAGAGCCAGAACAGTCAGCTTGCTCAGAACCAAAGAACTGTGCTTCCTACACACAATGGCCATAACTAGTTCAACTCTGCTTAGGAAACTGACAAGAACAGTAGTTTCTCTTGCGTCCAATACAATGCACTTGCTGGGTACAGACGCGAGTGCTATTTGCACTGTGTATGGCCAAGTGAGCACAATAGTGACTCTCCTTACCAGAAAACAACTCTTGGTGCTAGGACCAGAAACTGCATGTGATTCAACTCCGTTTATGAAAGGGAATTCAACTCTAGCTAGCCTTACAAGAAACATACTCTGCTTTTGAAAAAGCAGCACTCTTCTACTCTACTGTGTTTCCTATATAGCCAGAACAGTCAGCTTGCTCAGAACTAAAGAACTGTGCTTCCTACACACAAGGGCCATATCTAATTCAACTCTGCTTAAGAAACTGACAAGAACAGTAGTTTCTCGTGCGTCCAATACACTGCATTTGCTGGGATAAGACGCGAGTGCTATTTGCACTGTGTATGGCCAATTGAGCACAATAGTGAATCTCCTTACCAGAAAACAACTTTTGCTGCTAGGACCAGAAACTGCATGTGATTCAACTCCGTTTATGAAAGGGAATTAAACTCTGGCTCATCCTTACAAGAAACACACTCTGCTTTTGAGAAAGCAGCACTCTTCTACTCTACTCTGTTTCCTACATAGCCAGAACAGTCAGCTTGCTCAGAACTAAAGAACTGTGCTTCCTACACACAAGGGCCATATCTAATTCAACTCTGCTTAGGAAACTGACAAGAACAGTAGTTTCTCTTGCGTCCAATACACTGCATTTGCTGGGAACAGACGCGAGTGCTATTTGCAATGTGTATGGCCAATTGAGCACAATAGTGAATCTCCTTACCAGAAAACAACTCTTGCTGCTAGGACCAGAAATTGCATGTGATTCAACTCCGTTTATGAAAGGGAATTAAACTCTATCTTGCCTTACAAGAAACACACTCTGCTTTTGAGAAAGCAGCACTCTTCTACTCTACTGTGTTTCCTATAGAGCCAGAACAGTCAGCTTGCTCAGAACCAAAGAACTGTGCTTCCTACACACAATGGCCATAACTAGTTCAACTCTGCTTAGGAAACTGACAAGAACAGTAGTTTCTCTTGCGTCCAATACAATGCACTTGCTGGGTACAGACGCGAGTGCTATTTGCACTGTGTATGGCCAAATGAGCACAATAGTGACTCTCCTTACCAGAAAACAACTCTTGGTGCTAGGACCAGAAAGTGTATGTGATTCAACTCCGTTTATGAAAGGGAATTCAACTCTAGCTTGCCTTACAAGAAACACACTCTGCTTTTGAGAAAGCAGCACTCTTCTACTCTACTGTGTTTCCTATATAGCCAGAACAGTCAGCTTGCTCAGAACTAAAGAACTGTGCTTCCTACACACAAGGGCCATATCTAATTCAACTCTGCTTAGGAAACTGACAAGAACAGTAGTTTCTCTTGCGTCCAATACACTGCATTTGCTGGGATAAGACGCGAGTGCTATTTGCACTGTGTATGGCCAATTGAGCACAATAGTGAATCTCCTTACCAGAAAACAACATTTGCTGCTAGGACCAGAAACTGCATGTAATTAAACTCCGTTTATGAAAGGGAATAAAACTCTGGCTCGCCTTACAAGAAACACACTCTGCTTTAGAGAAAGCAGCACTCTTCTACTCTACTGTGTTTCCTATATAGCCAGAACAGTCAGCTTGCTCAGAACTAAAGAACTGTGCTTCCTACACACAAGGGCCATATCTAATTCAACTCTGCTTAGGAAACTGACAAGAACGCTAGTTTCTCTTGTGTCCAATACACTGCATTTGCTGGGAACAGATGCGAGTGCTATTTGCAATGTGTATGGCCAATTGAGCACAATAGTGAATCTCCTTACCAGAAAACAACTCTTGCTGCTAGGACCAGAAATTGCATGTGATTCAACTCCGTTTATGAAAGGGAATTAAACTCTGGCTCGCCTTACAAGAAACACACTCTGCTTTTGAGAAAGCAGCACTCTTCTACTCTACTGTGTTTCCTATAGAGCCAGAACAGTCAGCTTGCTCAGAACCAAAGAACTGTGCTTCCTACACACAATGGCCATAACTAGTTCAACTCTGCTTAGGAAACTGACAAGAACAGTAGTTTCTCTTGCGTCCAATACAATGCACTTGCTGGGTACAGACGCGAGTGCTATTTGCACTGTGTATGGCCAAATGAGCACAATAGTGACTCTCCTTACCTGAAAACAACTCTTGGTGCTAGGACCAGAAACTGCATGTGATTCAACTCCGTTTATGAAAGGGAATTCAACTCTAGCTAGCCTTACAGAAACACACTCTGCTTTTGAGAAAGCAGCACTCTTCTACTCTACTGTGTTTCCTATATAGCCAGAACAGTCAGCTTGCTCAGAACTAAAGAACTGTGCTTCCTACACACAAGGGCCATATCTAATTCAACTATGCTTAGGAAACTGACAAGAACAGTAGTTTCTCTTGCGTCCAATACACTGCATTTGCTGGGATAAGACGCGAGTGCTATTTGCACTGTGTATGGCCAATTGAGCACAATAGTGAATCTCCTTACCAGAAAACAACTCTTGCTGCTAGGACCAGAAACTGCATGTGATTCAACTCCGTTTATGAAAGGGAAATCAACTCTAGCTCGCCTTACAAGAAACACACTCTGCTTTAGAGGAAGCAGCACTCTTCTACTCTACTGTTTTTCCTATATAGCCAGAACTGTCAGCTTGCTCAGAACTAAAGAACTGTGCTTCCTACACACAAGGGCCATATCTAATTCAACTCTGCTTAGGAAACTGACAAGAACAGTAGTTTCTCTTGCGTCCAATACACTGCATTTGCTGGGAACAGACGCGAGTGCTATTTGCAATGTGTATGGCCAATTGAGCACAATAGTGAATCTCCTTACCAGAAAACAACTCTTGCTGCTAGGACCAGAAATTGCATGTGATTCAACTCCGTTTATGAAAGGGAATTAAACTCTATCTTGCCTTACAAGAAACACACTCTGCTTTTGAGAAAGCAGCACTCTTCTACTCTACTGTGTTTCCTATAGAGCCAGAACAGTCAGCTTGCTCAGAACCAAAGAACTGTGCTTCCTACACACAATGGCCATAACTAGTTCAACTCTGCTTAGGAAACTGACAAGAACAGTAATTTCTCTTGCGTCCAATACAATGCACTTGCTGGGTACAGACGCGAGTGCTATTTGCACTGTGTATGGCCAAATGAGCACAATAGTGACTCTCCTTACCAGAAAACAACTCTTGGTGCTAGGACCAGAAAGTGTATGTGATTCAACTCCGTTTATGAAAGGGAATTCAACTCTAGCTTGCCTTACAAGAAACACACTCTGCTTTTGAGAAAGCAGCACTCTTCTACTCTACTGTGTTTCCTATATAGCCAGAACAGTCAGCTTGCTCAGAACTAAAGAACTGTGCTTCCTACACACAAGGGCCATATCTAATTCAACTCTGCTTAGGAAACTGACAAGAACAGTAGTTTCTCTTGCGTCCAATACACTGCATTTGCTGGGATAAGACGCGAGTGCTCTTTGCACTGTGTATGGCCAATTGAGCACAATAGTGAATCTCCTTACCAGAAAACAACTCTTGCTGCTAGGACCAGAAACTGCATGTGATTCAACTCCGTTTATGAAAGGGAAATCAACTCTAGCTCGCCTTACAAGAAACACACTCTGCTTTAGAGAAAGCAGCACTCTTCTACTCTACTGTTTTTCCTATATAGCCAGAACTGTCAGCTTGCTCAGAACTAAAGAACTGTGCTTCCTACACACAAGGGCCATATCTAATTCAACTCTGCTTAGGAAACTGACAAGAACAGTAGTTTCTCTTGCGTCCAATACACTGCATTTGCTGGGAACAGACGCGAGTGCTATTTGCAATGTGTATGGCCAATTGAGCACAACAGTGAATCTCCTTACCAGAAAACAACTCTTGCTGCTAGGACCAGAAATTGCATGTGATTCAACTCCGTTTATGAAAGGGAATTAAACTCTGGCTTGCCTTACAAGAAACACACTCTGCTTTTGAGAAAGCAGCACTCTTCCTTCTACTCTACTGTGTTTCCTATAGAGCCAGAACAGTCAGCTTGCTCAGAACCAAAGAACTGTGCTTCCTACACACAATGGCCATAACTAGTTCAACTCTGCTTAGGAAACTGACAAGAACAGTAGTTTCTCTTGCGTCCAATACAATGCACTTGCTGGGTACAGACGCGAGTGCTATTTGCACTGTGTATGGCCAAATGAGCACAATAGTGACTCTCCTTACCAGAAAACAACTCTTGGTGCTAGGACCAGAAACTGTATGTGATTCAACTCCGTTTATGAAAGGGAATTCAACTCTAGCTTGCCTTACAAGAAACACACTCTGCTTTTGAGAAAGCAGCACTCTTCTACTCTACTGTGTTTCCTATATAGCCAGAACAGTCAGCTTGCTCAGAACTAAAGAACTGTGCTTCCTACACACAAGGGCCATATCTAATTCAACTCTGCTTAGGAAACTGACAAGAACAGTAGTTTCTCTTGCGTCCAATACACTGCATTTGCTGGGATAAGACGCGAGTGCTATTTGCACTGTGTATGGACAATTGAGCACAATAGTGAATCTCCTTACCAGAAAACAACTTTTGCTGCTAGGACCAGAAACTGCATGTGATTCAACTCCGTTTATGAAAGGGAATAAAACTCTGGCTCGCCTTACAAGAAACACACTCTGCTTTAGAGAAAGCAGCACTCTTCTACTCTACTGTGTTTCCTATATAGCCAGAACAGTCAGCTTGCTCAGAACTAAAGAACTGTGCTTCCTACACACAAGGGCCATATCTAATTCAACTCTGCTTAGGAAACTGACAAGAACGCTAGTTTCTCTTGTGTCCAATACACTGCATTTGCTGGGAACAGATGCGAGTGCTATATGCAATGTGTATGGCCAATTGAGCACAACAGTGAATCTCCTTACCAGAAAACAACTCTTGCTGCTAGGACCAGAAACTGCATGTGATTCAACTCCGTTTATGAAAGGGAATTAAACTCTGGCTCGTCTTACAAGAAACACACTCTGCTTTTGAGAAAGCAGCACTCTTCTACTCTACTCTGTTTCCTACATAGCCAGAACAGTCAGCTTGCTCAGAACTAAAGAACTGTGCTTCCTACACACAAGGGCCATATCTAATTCAACTCTGCTTAGGAAACTGACAAGAACAGTAGTTTCTCTTGCGTCCAATACACTGCATTTGCTGGGAACAGACGCGAGTGCTATTTGCAATGTGTATGGCCAATTGAGCACAACAGTGAATCTCCTTACCAGAAAACAACTCTTGCTGCTAGGACCAGAAATTGCATGTGATTCAACTCCGTTTATGAAAGGGAATTAAACTCTGGCTCGCCTTACAAGAAACACACTCTGCTTTTGAGAAAGCAGCACTCTTCTACTATACTCTGTTTCCTATAGAGCCAGAACAGTCAGCTTGCTCAGAACCAAAGAACAGTGCTTCCTACACACAATGGCCATAACTAGTTCAACTCTGCTTAGGAAACTGACAAGAACAGTAGTTTCTCTTGCGTCCAATACAATGCACTTGCTGGGTACAGACGCGAGTGCTATTTGCACTGTGTATGGCCAATTGAGCACAATAGTGAATCTCCTTACCAGAAAACAACTTTTGCTGCTAGGACCAGAAACTGCATGTGATTCAACTCCGTTTATGTAAGTGAAATCAACTCTAGCTCGCCTTACAAGAATCACACTCTGCTTTAGAGAAAGCAGCACTCTTCTACTCTACTGTGTTTCCTATATAGCCAGAACTGTCAGCTTGCTCAGAACTAACGAACTGTGCTTCCTACACACAAGGGCAATATCTAATTCAACTCTGCTTAGGAAACTGACAAGAACAGTAGTTTCTCTTGTGTCCAATACACTGCATTTGCTGGGAACTGACGCGAGTGCTATTTGCAATGTGTATGGCCAATTGAGCACAATAGTGAATCTCCTTACCAGAAAACAACTCTTGCTGCTAGGACCAGAAATTGCATGTGATTCAACTCCGTTTATGAAAGGGAATTAAACTCTGGCTCGCCTTACAAGAAACACACTCTGCTTTTGAGAAAGCAGCACTCTTCTACTCTACTCTGTTTCCTATAGAGCCAGAACAGTCAGCTTGCTCAGAACCAAAGAACTGTGCTTCCTACACACAATGGCCATAACTAGTTCAACTCTGCTTAGGAAACTGACAAGAACAGTAGATTCTCTTGCGTCCAATACAATGCACTTGCTGGGTACAGACGCGAGTGCTATTTGCACTGTGTATGGCCAAATGAGCACAATAGTGACTCTCCTTACCAGAAAACAACTCTTGGTGCTAGGACCAGAAACTGTATGTGATTCAACTCCGTTTATGAAAGGGAATTCAACTCTAGCTTGCCTTACAAGAAACACACTCTGCTTTTGAGAAAGCAGCACTCTTCTACTCTACTGTGTTTCCTTTATAGCCAGAACAGTCAGCTTGCTCAGAACTAAAGAACTGTGCTTCCTACACACAAGAGCCATATCTAATTCAACTCTGCTTAGGAAACTGACAAGAACAGTAGTTTCTCTTGCGTCCAATACACTGCAATTGCTGGGATAAGACGTGAGTGCTATTGGCACTGTGTGTGGCCAATTGAGCACAATAGTGAATCTCCTTACCAGAAAACAACTTTTGCTGCTAGGACCAGAAACTGCATGTGATTCAACTCCGTTTATGAAAGGGAATTAAACTCTGGCTCGCCTTACAAGAAACACACTCTGCTTTAGAGAAAGCAGCACTCTTCTACTCTACTCTGTTTCCTACATAGCCAGAACAGTCAGCTTGCTAAGAACTAAAGAACTGTGCTTCCTACACACAAGGGCCATATCTAATTCAACTCTGCTTAGGAAACTGACAAGAACAGTAGTTTTTCTTGCGTCCAATACACTGCATTTGCTGGGAACAGACGCGAGTGCTATTTGCAATGTGTATGGCCAATTGAGCACAATAGTGAATCTCCTTACCAGAAAACAACTCTTGCTGCTAGGACCAGAAATTGCATGTGATTCAACTCCGTTTATGAAAGGGAATTAAACTCTGGCTTGCCTTACAAGAAACACACTCTGCTTTTGAGAAAGCAGCACTCTTCTACTCTACTGTGTTTCCTATAGAGCCAGAACAGTCAGCTAGCTCAGAACCAAAGAACTGTGCTTCCTACACACAATGGCCATAACTAGTTCAACTCTGCTTAGGAAACTGACAAGAACAGTAGTTTCTCTTGCGTCCAATACAATGCACTTGCTGGGTACAGACGCAAGTGCTATTTGCACTGTGTATGGCCAAATGAGCACAATAGTGACTCTCCTTACCAGAAAACAACTCTTGGTGCTAGGACCAAAAAGTGTATGTGATTCAACTCCGTTTATGAAAGGGAATTCAACTCTAGCTTGCCTTACAAGAAACACACTCTGCTTTTCAGAAAGCAGCACTCTTCTACTCTACTGTGTTTCCTATATAGCCAGAACAGTCAGCTTGCTCAGAACTAAAGAACTGTGCTTCCTACACACAAGGGCCATATCTAATTCAACTCTGCTTAGGAAACTGACAAGAACAGTAGTTTCTCTTGCGTCCAATACACTGCATTTGCTGGGATAAGACGCGAGTGCTATTTGCACTGTGTATGGCCAATTGAGCACAATAGTGAATCTCCTTACCCGAAAAAAACTTTTGCTGCTAGGACCAGAAACTGCATGTAATTAAACTCCGTTTATGAAAGGGAATAAAACTCTGGCTCGCCTTACAAGAAACACACTCTGCTTTAGAGAAAGCAGCACTCTTCTACTCTACTGTGTTTCCTATATAGCCAGAACAGTCAGCTTGCTCAGAACTAAAGAACTGTGCTTCCTACACACAAGGGCCATATCTAATTCAACTCTGCTTAGGAAACTGACAAGAACGCTAGTTTCTCTTGTGTCCAATACACTGCATTTGCTGGGAACAGATGCGAGTGCTATTTGCAATGTGTATGGCCAATTGAGCACAATAGTGAATCTCCTTACCAGAAAACAACTCTTGCTGCTAGGACCAGAAATTGCATGTGATTCAACTCCGTTTATGAAAGGGAATTAAACTCTGGCTCGCCTTACAAGAAACACACTCTGCTTTTGAGAAAGCAGCACTCTTCTACTCTACTGTGTTTCCTATAGAGCCAGAACAGTCAGCTTGCTCAGAACCAAAGAACTGTGCTTCCTACACACAATGGCCATAACTAGTTCAACTCTGCTTAGGAAACTGACAAGAACAGTAGTTTCTCTTGCGTCCAATACAATGCACTTGCTGGGTACAGACGCGAGTGCTATTTGCACTGTGTATGGCCAAATGAGCACAATAGTGACTCTCCTTACCTGAAAACAACTCTTGGTGCTAGGACCAGAAACTGCATGTGATTCAACTCCGTTTATGAAAGGGAATTCAACTCTAGCTAGCCTTACAGAAACACACTCTGCTTTTGAGAAAGCAGCACTCTTCTACTCTACTGTGTTTCCTATATAGCCAGAACAGTCTGCTTGCTCAGAACTAAAGAACTGTGCTTCCTACACACAAGGGCCATATCTAATTCAACTATGCTTAGGAAACTGACAAGAACAGTAGTTTCTCTTGCGTCCAATACACTGCATTTGCTGGGATAAGACGCGAGTGCTATTTGCACTGTGTATGGCCAATTGAGCACAATAGTGAATCTCCTTACCAGAAAACAACTCTTGCTGCTAGGACCAGAAACTGCATGTGATTCAACTCCGTTTATGAAAGGGAAATCAACTCTAGCTCGCCTTACAAGAAACACACTCTGCTTTAGAGAAAGCAGCACTCTTCTACTCTACTGTTTTTCCTATATAGCCAGAACTGTCAGCTGGCTCAGAACTAAAGAACTGTGCTTCCTACACACAAGGGCAATATCTAATTCAACTCTGCTTAGGAAACTGACAAGAACAGTAGTTTCTCTTGCGTCCAATACACTGCATTTGCTGGGAACAGACGCGAGTGCTATTTGCAATGTGTATGGCCAATTGAGCACAATAGTGAATCTCCTTACCAGAAAACAACTCTTGCTGCTAGGACCAGAAATTGCATGTGATTCAACTCCGTTTATGAAAGGGAATTAAACTCTGGCTCGCCTTACAAGAAACACACTCTGCTTTTGAGAAAGCAGCACTCTTCTACTCTACTCTGTTTCCTATAGAGCCAGAACAGTCAGCTTGCTCAGAACCAAAGAACTGTGCTTCCTACACACAATGGCCATAACTAGTTCAACTCTGCTTAGGAAACTGACAAGAACAGTAGATTCTCTTGCGTCCAATACAATGCACTTGCTGGGTACAGACGCGAGTGCTATTTGCACTGTGTATGGCCAAATGAGCACAATAGTGACTCTCCTTACCAGAAAACAACTCTTGGTGCTAGGACCAGAAACTGTATGTGATTCAACTCCGTTTATGAAAGGGAATTCAACTCTAGCTTGCCTTACAAGAAACACACTCTGCTTTTGAGAAAGCAGCACTCTTCTACTCTACTGTGTTTCCTATATAGCCAGAACAGTCAGCTTGCTCAGAACTAAAGAACTGTGCTTCCTACACACAAGGGCCATATCTAATTCAACTCTGCTTAGGAAACTGACAAGAACAGTAGTTTCTCTTGCGTCCAATACACTGCATTTGCTGGGAACAGACGCGAGTGCTATTTGCACTGTGTATGGCCAATTGAGCACAATAGTGAATCTCCTTACCAGAAAACAACTCTTGCTGCTAGGACCAGAAATTGCATGTAATTAAACTCCGTTTATGAAAGGGAATTAAACTCTGGCTCGCCTTACAAGAAACACACTCTGATTTTGAGAAAGCAGCACTCTTCTACTCTACTCTGTTTCCTATAGAGCCAGAACAGTCAGCTTGCTCAGAACCAAAGAACTGTGCTTCCTTCGCAAAATGGCCATAACTAGTTCAACTCTGCTTAGGCAACTGACAAGAACAGTAGTTTCTCTTGCGTCCAATACAATGCACTTGCTGGGTACAGACGCGAGTGCTATTTGCACTGTGTATGGCCAAATGAGCACAATAGTGACTCTCCTTACCAGAAAACAACTCTTGCTGCTAGGACCAGAAACTGCATGTGATTCAACTCCGTTTATGAAAGGGAATTCAACTCTAGCTAGCCTTACAAGAAACACACTCTGCTTTTGAAAAAGCAGCACTCTTCTACTCTACTGTGTTTCCTATATAGCCAGAACAGTCAGCTTGCTCAGAACTAAAGAACTGTGCTTCCTACACACAAGGGCCATATCTAATTCAACTCTGCTTAAGAAACTGACAAGAACAGTAGTTTCTCTTGAGTCCAATACACTGCATTTGCTGGGATAAGACGCGAGTGCTATTTGCACTGTGTATGGCCAATTGAGCACAATAGTGAATCTCCTTACCAGAAAACAACTTTTGCTGCTAGGACCAGAAACTGCATGTGATTCAACTCCGTTTATGAAAGGGAATAAAACTCTGGCAAGCCTTACAAGAAACACACTCTGCTTTTGAGAAAGCAGCACTCTTCTACTCTACTGTGTTTCCTATATAGCCAGAACAGTCAGCTTGCTCAGAACTAAAGAACTGTGCTTCCAACACACAAGGGCCATATCTAATTCAACTCTGCTTAGGAAACTGACAAGAACGCTAGTTTCTCTTGTGTCCAATACACTGCATTTGCTGGGAACAGATGCGAGTGCTATTTGCAATGTGTATGGCCAATTGAGCACAATAGTGAATCTCCTTACCAGAAAACAACTCTTGCTGCTAGGACCAGAAATTGCATGTCATTCAACTCCGTTTATGAAAGGGAATTAAACTCTGGCTCGCCTTACAAGAAACACACTCTGATTTTGAGAAAGCAGCACTCTTCTACTCTACTGTGTTTCCTATAGAGCCAGAACAGTCAGCTTGCTCAGAACCAAAGAACTGTGCTTCCTACACACAATGGCCATAACTAGTTCAACTCTGCTTAGGAAACTGACAAGAACAGTAGTTTCTCTTGCGTCCAATACAATGCACTTGCTGGGTACAGACGCGAGTGCTATTTGCACTGTGTATGGCCAAATGAGCACAATAGTGACTCTCCTTACCAGAAAACAACTCTTGGTGCTAGGACCACAAACTGTATGTGATTCAACTCCGTTTATGAAAAGGAATTCAACTCTAGCTTGCCTTACAAGAAACACACTCTGCTTTTGAGAAAGCAGCACTCTTCTACTCTACTGTGTTTCCTATATAGCCAGAACAGTCAGCTTGCTCAGAACTAAAGAACTGTGCTTCCTACACACAAGGGCCATATCTAATTCAACTCTGCTTAGGAAACTGACAAGAACAGTAGTTTCTCTTGCGTCCAATACACTGCATTTGCTGGGATAAGACGCGAGTGCTATTTGCACTGTGTATGGCCAATTGAGCACAATAGTGAATCTCCTTACCAGAAAACAACTCTTGCTGCTAGGACCAGAAACTGCATGTGATTCAACTCCGTTTATGAAAGGGAAATCAACTCTAGCTCGCCTTACAAGAAACACACTCTGCTTTAGAGAAAGCAGCACTCTTCTACTCTACTGTTTTTCCTATATAGCCAGAACTGTCAGCTTGCTCAGAACTAAAGAACTGTGCTTCCTACACACAAGGGCCATATCTAATTCAACTCTGCTTAGGAAACTGACAAGAACAGTAGTTTCTCTTGCGTCCAATACACTGCATTTGCTGGGAACAGACGCGAGTGCTATTTGCAATGTGTATGGCCAATTGAGCACAACAGTGAATCTCCTTACCAGAAAACAACTCTTGCTGCTAGGACCAGAAATTGCATGTGATTCAACTCCGTTTATGAAAGGGAATTAAACTCTGGCTTGCCTTACAAGAAACACACTCTGCTTTTGAGAAAGCAGCACTCTTCCTTCTACTCTACTGTGTTTCCTATAGAGCCAGAACAGTCAGCTTGCTCAGAACCAAAGAACTGTGCTTCCTACGCAAAATGGCCATAACTAGTTCAACTCTGCTTAGGAAACTGACAAGAACAGTAGTTTCTCTTGCGTCCAATACAATGCACTTGCTGGGTACAGACGCGAGTGCTATTTGCACTGTGTATGGACAAATGAGCACAATAGTGACTCTCCTTACCAGAAAACAACTCTTGGTGCTAGGACCAGAAACTGCATGTGATTCAACTCCGTTTATGAAAGGGAATTCAACACTAGCTAGCCTTACAAGAAACACACTCTGCTTTTGAGAAAGCAGCACTCTTCTACTCTACTGTGTTTCCTATATAGCCAGAACAGTCAGCTTGCTCAGAACTAAAGAACTGTGCTTCCTACACACAAGGGCCATATCTAATTCAACTCTGCTTAGGAAACTGACAAGAACAGTAGTTTCTCTTGCGTCCAATACACTGCATTTGCTGGGAACCGACGCGAGTGCTATTTGCACTGTGTATGGCCAATTGAGCACAATAGTGAATCTCCTTACCAGAAAACAACTTTTGCTGCTAGGACCAGAAACTGCATGTGATTCAACTCCGTTTATGTAAGGGAAATCAACTCTAGCTCGCCTTACAAGAAACACACTCTGCTTTTGAGAAAGCAGCACTCTTCTACTCTACTGTGTTTCCTATATAGCCAGAACTGTCAGCTTGCTCAGAACTAAAGAACTGTGCTTCCTACACACAAGGGCAATATCTAATTCAACTCTGCTTAGGAAACTGACAAGAACAGTAGTTTCTCTTGTGTCCAATACACTGCATTTGCTGGGAACAGACGCGAGTGCTATTTGCAATGTGTATGGCCAATTGAGCACAATAGTGAATCTCCTTACCAGAAAACAACTCTTGCTGCTAGGACCAGAAATTGCATGTGATTCAACTCCGTTTATGAAAGGGAATTAAACTCTGGCTCGCCTTACAAGAAACACACTCTGCTTTTGAGAAAGCAGCACTCTTCTACTCTACTCTGTTTCCTATAGAGCCAGAACAGTCAGCTTGCTCAGAACCAAAGAACTGTGCTTCCTACACACAATGGCCATAACTAGTTCAACTCTGCTTAGGAAACTGACAAGAACAGTAGTTTCTCTTGCGTCCAATACAATGCACTTGCTGGGTACAGACGCGAGTGCTATTTGCACTGTGTATGGCCAAATGAGCACAATAGTGACTCTCCTTACCAGAAAACAACTCTTGCTGCTAGGACCAGAAACGGTATGTGATTCAACTCCGTTTATGAAAGGGAATTCAACTCTAGCTTGCCTTACAAGAAACACACTCTGCTTTTGAGAAAGCAGCACTCTTCTACTCTACTGTGTTTCCTATATAGCCAGAACAGTCAGCTTGCTCAGAACTAAAGAACTGTGCTTCCTACACACAAGAGCCATATCTAATTCAACTCTGCTTAGGAAACTGACAAGAACAGTAGTTTCTCTTGCGTCCAATACACTGCAATTGCTGGGATAAGACGTGAGTGCTATTTGCATTGTGTGTGGCCAATTGAGCACAATAGTGAATCTCCTTACCAGAAAACAACTTTTGCTGCAAGGACCAGAAACTGCTTGTGATTCAACTCCGTTTATGAAAGGGAATTAAACTCTGGCTCGCCTTACAAGAAACACACTCTGCTTTAGAGAAAGCAGCACTCTTCTACTCTACTCTGTTTCCTACATAGCCAGAACAGTCAGCTTGCTCAGAACTAAAGAACTGTGCTTCCTACACACAAGGGCCATATCTAATTCAACTCTGCTTAGGAAACTGACAAGAACAGTAGTTTCTCTTGCGTCCAATACACTGCATTTGCTGGGAACAGACGCGAGTGCTATTTGCAATGTGTATGGCCAATTGAGCACAATAGTGAATCTCCTTACCAGAAAACAACTCTTGCTGCTAGGACCAGAAATTGCATGTGATTCAACTCCGTTTATGAAAGGGAATTAAACTCTGGCTCGCCTTACAAGAAACACACTCTGCTTTTGAGAAAGCAGCACTCTTCTACTCTACTGTGTTTCCTATATAGCCAGAACAGTCAGCTTGCTCAGAACTAAAGAACTGTGCTTCCTACACACAAGAGCCATATCTAATTAAACTCTGCTTAGGAAACTGACAAGAACAGTAGTTTCTCTTGCGTCCAATACAATGCACTTGCTGGGTACAGACGCGAGTGCTATTTGCACTGTGTATGGCCAAATGAGCACAATAGTGACTCTCCTTACCAGAAAACAACTCTTGGTGCTAGGACCAGAAACTGCATGTGATTCAACTCCGTTTATGAAAGGGAAATCAACTCTAGCTCGCCTTACAAGAAACACACTCTGCTTTAGAGAAAGCAGCACTCTTCTACTCTGTTGTGTTTCCTATATAGCCAGAACTGTCAGCTTGCTCAGAACTAAAGAACTGTGCTTCCTACACACAAGGGCAATATCTAATTCAACTCTGCTTAGGAAACTGACAAGAACAGTAGTTTCTCTTGCGTCCAATACACTGCATTTGCTGGGAACAGACGCGAGTGCTATTTGCAATGTGTATGGCCAATTGAGCACAATAGTGAATCTCCTTACCAGAAAACAACTCTTGCTGCTAGGACCAGAAATTGCATGTGATTCAACTCCGTTTATGAAAGGGAATTAAACTCTGGCTCGCCTTACAAGAAACACACTCTGCTTTTGAGAAAGCAGCACTCTTCTACTCTACTCTGTTTCCTATAGAGCCAGAACAGTCAGCTTGCTCAGAACCAAAGAACTGTGCTTCCTACACACAATGGCCATAACTAGTTCAACTCTGCTTAGGAAACTGACAAGAACAGTAGTTTCTCTTGCGTCCAATACAATGCACTTGCTGGGTACAGACACGAGTGCTATTTGCACTGTGTATGGCCAAATGAGCACAATAGTGACTCTCCTTACCAGAAAACAACTTTGGTGCTAGGACCAGAAACTGTATGTGATTCAACTCCGTTTATGAAAGGGAATTCAACTCTAGCTTGCCTTACAAGAAACACACTCTGCTTTTGATAAAGCAGCACTCTTCTACTCTACTGTGTTTCCTATATAGCCAGAACAGTCAGCTTGCTCAGAACTAAAGAACTGTGCTTCCTACACACAAGGGCCATATCTAATTCAACTCTGCTTAGGAAACTGACAAGAACAGTAGTTTCTCTTGCGTCCAATACACTGCATTTGATGGGATAAGACGCGAGTGCTATTTGCACTGTGTATGGCCAATTGAGCACAATAGTGAATCTCCTTACCAGAAAACAACTTTTGCTGCTAGGACCAGAAACTGCATGTGATTCAACTCCGTTTATGAAAGGGAATTAAACTCTGGCTCGCCTTACAAGAAATACACTCTGCTTTAGAGAAAGCAGCACTCTTCTACTCTACTCTGTTTCCTACATAGCCAGAACAGTCAGCTTGCTCAGAACTAAAGAACTGTGCTTCCTACACACAAGGGCCATATCTAATTCAACTCTGCTTAGGAAACTGACAAGAACAGTAGTTTCTCTTGCGTCCAATACACTGCATTTGCTGGGATAAGACGCGAGTGCTATTTGCAATGTGTATGGCCAATTGAGCACAAAGTGAATCTCCTTACCAGAAAACAACTCTTGCTGCTAGGACCAGAAATTGCATGTGATTCATCTCCGTTTATGAAAGGGAATTAAACTCTGGCTCGCCTTACAAGAAACACACTCTGCTTTTGAGAAAGCAGCACTCTTCTACTCTACTCTGTTTCCTATAGAGCCAGAACAGTCAGCTTGCTCAGAACCAAAGAACTGTGCTTCCTACACACAATGGCCATAACTAGTTCAACTCTGCTTAGGAAACTGACAAGAACAGTAGTTTCTCTTGCGTCCAATACAATGCACTTGCTGGGTACAGACGCGAGTGCTATTTGCACTGTGTATGGCCAAATGAGCACAATAGTTACTCTCCTTACCAGAAAACAACTTTGGTGCTAGGACCAGAAACTGTATGTGATTCAACTCCGTTTATGAAAGGGAATTCAACTCTAGCTTGCCTTACAAGAAACACACTCTGCTTTTGAGAAAGCAGCACTCTTCTACTCTACTGTGTTTCCTATATAGCCAGAACAGTCAGCTTGCTCAGAACTAAAGAACTGTGCTTCCTACACACAAGGGCCATATCTAATTCAACTCTGCTTAGGAAACTGACAAGAACAGTAGTTTCTCTTGCGTCCAATACACTGCATTTGATGGGATAAGACGCGAGTGCTATTTGCACTGTGTATGGCCAATTGAGCACAATAGTGAATCTCCTTACCAGAAAACAACTTTTGCTGCTAGGACCAGAAACTGCATGTGATTCAACTCTTTATGAAAGGGAATTAAACTCTGGCTCGCCTTACAAGAAACACACTCTGCTTTAGAGAAAGCAGCACTCTTCTACTCTACTCTGTTTCCTACATAGCCAGAACAGTCAGCTTGCTCAGAACTAAAGAACTGTGCTTCCTACACACAAGGGCCATATCTAATTCAACTCTGCTTAGGAAACTGACAAGAACAGTAGTTTCTCTTGCGTCCAATACACTGCATTTGCTGGGATAAGACGCGAGTGCTATTTGCAATGTGTATGGCCAATTGAGCACAAAGTGAATCTCCTTACCAGAAAACAACTCTTGCTGCTAGGACCAGAAATTGCATGTGATTCAACTCCGTTTATGAAAGGGAATTAAACTCTGGCTCGCCTTACAAGAAACACACTCTGCTTTTGAGAAAGCAGCACTCTTCTACTCTACTCTGTTTCCTATAGAGCCAGAACAGTCAGCTTGCTCAGAACCAAAGAACTGTGCTTCCTACACACAATGGCCATAACTAGTTCAACTCTGCTTAGGAAACTGACAAGAACAGTAGTTTCTCTTGCGTCCAATACAATGCACTTGCTGGGTACAGACGCGAGTGCTATTTGCACTGTGTATGGCCAAATGAGCACAATAGTTACTCTCCTTACCAGAAAACAACTTTGGTGCTAGGACCAGAAACTGTATGTGATTCAACTCCGTTTATGAAAGGGAATTCAACTCTAGCTTGCCTTACAAGAAACACACTCTGCTTTTGAGAAAGCAGCACTCTTCTACTCTACTGTGTTTCCTATATAGCCAGAACAGTCAGCTTGCTCAGAACTAAAGAACTGTGCTTCCTACACACAAGGGCCATATCTAATTCAACTCTGCTTAGGAAACTGACAAGAACAGTAGTTTCTCTTGCGTCCAATACACTGCATTTGATGGGATAAGACGCGAGTGCTATTTGCACTGTGTATGGCCAATTGAGCACAATAGTGAATCTCCTTACCAGAAAACAACTTTTGCTGCTAGGACCAGAAACTGCATGTGATTCAACTCTTTATGAAAGGGAATTAAACTCTGGCTCGCCTTACAAGAAACACACTCTGCTTTAGAGAAAGCAGCACTCTTCTACTCTACTCTGTTTCCTACATAGCCAGAACAGTCAGCTTGCTCAGAACTAAAGAACTGTGCTTCCTACACACAAGGGCCATATCTAATTCAACTCTGCTTAGGAAACTCACAAGAACAGTAGTTTCTCTTGCGTCCAATACACTGCATTTGCTGGGATAAGACGCGAGTGCTATTTGCACTGTGTATGGCCAATTGAGCACAATAGCGAATCTCCTTACCAGAAAACAACTTTTGCTGCTAGGACCAGAAACTGCATGTGATTCAACTCCGTTTATGTAATGGAAATCAACTCTAGCTCGCCTTACAAGAAATACACTCTGCTTTAGAGAAAGCAGCACTCTTCTACTCTACTGTGTTTCCTATATAGCCAGAACTGTCAGCTTGCTCAGAACTAAAGAACTGTGCTTCCTACACACAAGGGCAATATCTAATTCAACTCTGCTTAGGAAACTGACAAGAACACTAGTTTCTCTTGCGTCCAATACACTGCATTTGCTGGGAACAGACGCGAGTGCTATTTGCAATGTGTATGGCCAATTGAGCACAATAGTGAATCTCCTTACCAGAAAACAACTCTTGCTGCTAGGATCAGAAATTGCATGTGATTCAACTCCGTTTATGAAAGGGAATTAAACTCTGGCTCGCCTTACAAGAAACATACTCTGCTTTTGAGAAAGCAGCACTCTTCTACTCTACTCTGTTTCCTATAGAGCCAGAACAGTCAGCTTGCTCAGAACCAAAGAACTGTGCTTCCTACACACAATGGCCATAACTAGTTCAACTCTGCTTAGGAAACTGACAAGAACAGTAGTTTCTCTTGCGTCCAATACAATGCACTTGCTGGGTACAGACACGAGTGCTATTTGCACTGTGTATGGCCAAATGAGCACAATAGTGACTCTCCTTACCAGAAAACAACTCTTGGTGCTAGGACCAGAAACTGTATGTGATTTAACTCCGTTTATGAAAGGGAATTAAACTCTAGCTTGCCTTACAAGAAACACACTCTGCTTTTGAGAAAGCAGCACTCTTCTACTCTACTGTGTTTCCTATACAGCCAGAACAGTCAGCTTGCTCAGAACTAAAGAACTGTGCTTCCTACACACAAGAGCCATATCTAACTCAACTCTGCTTAGGAAACTGACAAGAACAGTAGTTTCTCTTGCGTCCAATACACTGGATTTACTGGGAACAGACGTGAGTGCTATTTGCAATGTGTATGGCCTATTGAGCACAATAGTGAATCTCCTTACCAGAAAACAACTCTTGCTGCTAGGACCAGAAATTGCATGTGATTCAACTCCGTTTATGAAAGGGAATTAAACTCTGGCTCGCCTTACAAGAAACACACTCTGCTTTAGAGAAAGCAGCACTCTTCTACTCTACTGTGTTTCCTATATAGCCAGAACAGTCAGCTTGCTCAGAACTAAAGAACTGTGCTTCCTACACACAAGGGCCATATCTAATTCAACTCTGCTTAGGAAACTGACAAGAACGGTAGTTTCTCTTGTGTCCAATACACTGCATTTGCTGGGAACAGACGCGAGTGCTATTTGCAATGTGTATGGCCTATTGAGCACAATAGTGAATCTCCTTACCAGAAAACAACTCTTGCTGTTAGGACCAGAAATTGCATGTGATTCAACTCCGTTTATGAAGGGAATTAAACTCTGGCTCGCCTTACAAGAAACACACTCTGCTTTTGAGAAAGCAGCACTCTTCAACTCTACTGTGTTTCCTATATAGCCAGAACAGTCAGCTTGCTCAGAACTAAAGAACTGTGCTTCCTACACACAAGGGCTATATCTAATTCAACTCTGCTTAGGAAACTGACAAGAACAGTAGTTTCTCTTGCGTCCAATACACTGCATTTGCTGGGATAAGACGCGAGTGCTATTTGCACTGTGTATGGCCAATTGAGCACAATAGTGAATCTCCTTACCAGAAAACAAGTTTTGCTGCTAGGACCAGAAACTGCATGTGATTCAACTCCGTTTATGAAAGGGAATTAAACTCTGGCTCGCCTTACAAGAAACACACTCTGCTTTAGAGAAAGCAGCACTCTTCTACTCTACTCTGTTTCCTACATAGCCAGAACAGTCAGCTTGCTCAGAACTAAAGAACTGTGCTTCCTACACAAAAGGGCCATATCTAATTCAACTCTGTTTAGGAAACTGACAAGAACAGTAGTTTCTCTTGCGTCCAATACACTGCATTTGCTGGGAACAGACGCGAGTGCTATTTGCAATGTGTATGGCCAATTGAGCACAAAGTGAAGCTCCTTACCAGAAAACAACTCTTGCTGCTAGGACCAGAAATTGCATGTGATTCAACTCCGTTTATGAAAGGGAATTAAACTCTGGCTCGCCTTACAAGAAACACACTCTGCTTTTGAGAAAGCAGCACTCTTCTACTCTAATCTGTTTCCTATAGAGCCAGAACAGTCAGCTTGCTCAGAACCAAAGAACTGTGCTTCCTACACACAGTGGCCATAACTAGTTCTACTCTGCTTAGGAAACTGAGAAGAACAGTAGTTTCTCTTGCGTCCAATACAATGCACTTGCTGGGTACAGACGCGAGTGTTATTTGCACTGTGTATGGCCAATTGAGCACAATAGTGACTCTCCTTACCAGAAAACAACTTTTGCTGCTAGGACCAGAAACTGCATGTGATTCAACTCCGTTTATGAAAGGGAATTAAACTCTGGCTCGCCTTACAAGAAACACACTCTGCTTTAGAGAAAGCAGCACTCTTCTACTCTACTCTGTTTCCTACATAGCCAGAACAGTCAGCTTGCTCAGAACTACAGAACTGTGCTTCCTACACACAAGGGCCATATCTAATTCAACTCTGCTTAGGAAACTGACAAGAACAGTAGTTTCTCTTGCGTCCAATACACTGCATTTGCTGGGAACAGACGCGAGTGCTATTTGCACTGTGTATGGCCAATTGAGCACAATAGTGAATCTCCTTACCAGAAAACAACTTTTGCTGCTAGGACCAGAAACTGCATGTGATTCAACTCCGATTATGAAAGGGAATTAAACTCTGGCTCGCCTTACAAGAAACACACTCTGCTTTAGAGAAAGCAGCACTCTTCTACTCTACTCTGTTTCCTACATAGCCAGAACAGTCAGCTTGCTCAGAACTAAAGAACTGTGCTTCCTACACACAAGGGCCATATCTAATTCAACTCTGCTTAGGAAACTGACAAGAACAGTAGTTTCTCTTGCGTCCAATACACTGCATTTGCTGGGAACAGACGCGAATGCTATTTGCAATGTGTATGGCCAATTGAGCACAATAGTGAATCTCCTTACCAGAAAACAACTCTTGCTGCTAGGACCAGAAATTGCATGTGATTCAACTCCGTTTATGAAAGGGAATTAAACTCTGGCTCGCCTTACAAGAAACACACTCTGCTTTTGAGAAAGCAGCACTCTTCTACTCTACTCTGTTTCCTATAGAGCCAGAACAGTCAGCTTGCTCAGAACCAAAGAACTGTGCTTCCTACACACAATGGCCATAACTAGTTCAACTCTGCTTAGGAAACTGACAAGAACAGTAGTTTCTCTTGCGTCCAATACAATGCACTTGCTGGGTACAGACGCGAGTGCTATTTGCACTGTGTATGGCCAAATGAGCACAATAGTGACTCTCCTTACCAGAAAACAACTCTTGGTGCTAGGACCAGAAAGTGTATGTGATTCAACTCGATTATGAAAGGGAATTCAACTCTAGCTTGCCTTACAAGAAACACACTCTGCTTTTGAGAAAGCAGCACTCTTCTACTCTACTGTGTTTCCTATATAGCCAGAACAGTCAGCTTGCTCAGAACTAAAGAACTGTGCTTCCTACACACAAGGGCCATATCTAATTCAACTGTGCTTAGGAAACTGACAAGAACAGTAGTTTCTCTTGCGTCCAATACACTGCATTTGCTGGGATAAGACGCGAGTGCTATTTGCACTGTGTATGGCCAATTGAGCACAATAGTGAATCTCCTTACCAGAAAACAACTTTTGCTGCTAGGACCAGAAACTGCATGTAATTAAACTCCGTTTATGAAAGGGAATAAAACTCTGGCTCGCCTTACAAGAAACACACTCTGCTTTAGAGAAAGCAGCACTCTTCTACTCTACTGTGTTTCCTATATAGCCAGAACAGTCAGCTTGCTCAGAACTAAAGAACTGTACTTCCTACACACAAGGGCCATATCTAATTAAACTCTGCTTAGGAAACTGACAAGAACGCTAGTTTCTCTTGTGTCCAATACACTGCATTTGCTGGGAACAGATGCGAGTGCTATTTGCAATGTGTATGTCCAATTGAGCACAATAGTGAATCTCCTTACCAGAAAACAACTCTTGCTGCTAGGACCAGAAATTGCATGTGATTCAACTCCGTTTATGAAAGGGAATTAAACTCTGGCTCGCCTTACAAGAAACAAACTCTGCTTTTGAGAAAGCAGCACTCTTCTACTCTACTGTGTTTCCTATAGAGCCAGAACAGTCAGCTTGCTCAGAACCAAAGAACTGTGCTTCCTACACACAATGGCCATAACTAGTTCAACTCTGCTTAGGAAACTGACAAGAACAGTAGTTTCTCTTGCGTCCAATACAATGCACTTGCTGGGTACAGACGCGAGTGCTATTTGCACAGTGTATGGCCAAATGAGCACAATAGTGACTCTCCTTACCTGAAAACAACTCTTGGTGCTAGGACCAGAAACTGCATGTGATTCAACTCCGTTTATGAAAGGGAATTCAACTCTAGCTAGCCTTACAGAAACACACTCTGCTTTTGAGAAAGCAGCACTCTTCTACTCTACTGTGTTTCCTATATAGCCAGAACAGTCTGCTTGCTCAGAACTAAAGAACTGTGCTTCCTACACACAAGGGCCATATCTAATTCAACTCTGCTTAGGAAACTGACAAGAACAGTAGTTTCTCTTGCGTCCAATACACTGCATTTGCTGGGATAAGACGCGAGTGCTATTTGCACTGTGTATGGCCAATTGAGCACAATAGTGAATCTCCTTACCAGAAAACAACTCTTGCTGCTAGGACCAGAAACTGCATGTGATTCAACTCCGTTTATGAAAGGGAAATCAACTCTAGCTCGCCTTACAAGAAACACACTCTGCTTTAGAGAAAGCAGCACTCTTCTACTCTACTGTTTTTCCTATATAGCCAGAACTGTCAGCTTGCTCAGAACTAAAGAACTGTGCTTCCTACACACAAGGGCAATATCTAATTCAACTCTGCTTAGGAAACTGACAAGAACAGTAGTTTCTCTTGCGTCCAATACACTGCATTTGCTGGGAACAGACGCGAGTGCTATTTGCAATGTGTATGGCCAATTGAGCACAATAGTGAATCTCTTTACCAGAAAACAACTCTTGCTGCTAGGACCAGAAATTGCATGTGATTCAACTCCGTTTATGAAAGGGAATTAAACTCTGGCTCGCCTTACAAGAAACACACTCTGCTTTTGAGAAAGCAGCACTCTTCTACTCTACTCTGTTTCCTATAGAGCCAGAACAGTCAGCTTGCTCAGAACCAAAGAACTGTGCTTCCTACACACAATGGCCATAACTAGTTCAACTCTGCTTAGGAAACTGACAAGAACAGTAGATTCTCTTGCGTCCAATACAATGCACTTGCTGGGTACAGACGCGAGTGCTATTTGCACTGTGTATGGCCAAATGAGCACAATAGTGACTCTCCTTACCAGAAAACAACTCTTGGTGCTAGGACCAGAAACTGTATGTGATTCAACTCCGTTTATGAAAGGGAATTCAACTCTAGCTTGCCTTACAAGAAACACACTCTGCTTTTGAGAAAGCAGCACTCTTCTACTCTACTGTGTTTCCTATATAGCCAGAACAGTCAGCTTGCTCAGAACTAAAGAACTGTGCTTCCTACACACAAGGGCCATATCTAATTCAACTCTGCTTAGGAAACTGACAAGAACAGTAGTTTCTCTTGCGTCCAATACACTGCATTTGCTGGGAACAGACGCGAGTGCTATTTGCACTGTATATGGCCAATTGAGCACAATAGTGAATCTCCTTACCAGAAAACAACTCTTGCTGCTAGGACCAGAAATTGCATGTAATTAAACTCCGTTTATGAAAGGGAATTAAACTCTGGCTCGCCTTACAAGAAACACACTCTGATTTTGAGAAAGCAGCACTCTTCTACTCTACTCTGTTTCCTATAGAGCCAGAACAGTCAGCTTGCTCAGAACCAAAGAACTGTGCTTCCTTCGCAAAATGGCCATAACTAGTTCAACTCTGCTTAGGAAACTGACAAGAACAGTAGTTTCTCTTGCGTCCAATACAATGCACTTGCTGGGTACAGACGCGAGTGCTATTTGCACTGTGTATGGCCAAATGAGCACAATAGTGACTCTCCTTACCAGAAAACAACTCTTGCTGCTAGGACCAGAAACTGCATGTGATTCAACTCCGTTTATGAAAGGGAATTCAACTCTAGCTAGCCTTACAAGAAACTCACTCTGCTTTTGAGAAAGCAGCACTCTTCTACTCTACTGTGTTTCCTATACAGCCAGAACAGTCAGCTTGCTCAGAACTAAAGAACTGTGCTTCCTACACACAAGAGCCATATCTAACTCAACTCTGCTTAGGAAACTGACAAGAACAGTAGTTTCTCTTGCGTCCAATACACTGCATTTACTGGGAACAGACGTGAGTGCTATTTGCAATGTGTATGGCCTATTGAGCACAATAGTGAATCTCCTTACCAGAAAACAACTCTTGCTGCTAGGACCAGAAATTGCATGTGATTCAACTCCGTTTATGAAAGGGAATTAAACTCTGGCTCGCCTTACAAGAAACACACTCTGCTTTAGAGAAAGCAGCACTCTTCTACTCTACTGTGTTTCCTATATAGCCAGAACAGTCAGCTTGCTCAGAACTAAAGAACTGTGCTTCCTACACACAAGGGCCATATCTAATTCAACTCTGCTTAGGAAACTGACAAGAACGGTAGTTTCTCTTGTGTCCAATACACTGCATTTGCTGGGAACAGACGCGAGTGCTATTTGCAATGTGTATGGCCTATTGAGCACAATAGTGAATCTCCTTACCAGAAAACAACTCTTGCTGTTAGGACCAGAAATTGCATGTGATTCAACTCCGTTTATGAAGGGAATTAAACTCTGGCTCGCCTTACAAGAAACACACTCTGCTTTTGAGAAAGCAGCACTCTTCAACTCTACTGTGTTTCCTATATAGCCAGAACAGTCAGCTTGCTCAGAACTAAAGAACTGTGCTTCCTACACACAAGGGCTATATCTAATTCAACTCTGCTTAGGAAACTGACAAGAACAGTAGTTTCTCTTGCGTCCAATACACTGCATTTGCTGGGATAAGACGCGAGTGCTATTTGCACTGTGTATGGCCAATTGAGCACAATAGTGAATCTCCTTACCAGAAAACAAGTTTTGCTGCTAGGACCAGAAACTGCATGTGATTCAACTCCGTTTATGAAAGGGAATTAAACTCTGGCTCGCCTTACAAGAAACACACTCTGCTTTAGAGAAAGCAGCACTCTTCTACTCTACTCTGTTTCCTACATAGCCAGAACAGTCAGCTTGCTCAGAACTACAGAACTGTGCTTCCTACACACAAGGGCCATATCTAATTCAACTCTGCTTAGGAAACTGACAAGAACAGTAGTTTCTCTTGCGTCCAATACACTGCATTTGCTGGGAACAGACGCGAGTGCTATTTGCACTGTGTATGGCCAATTGAGCACAATAGTGAATCTCCTTACCAGAAAACAACTTTTGCTGCTAGGACCAGAAACTGCATGTGATTCAACTCCGTTTATGAAAGGGAATTAAACTCTGGCTCGCCTTACAAGAAACACACTCTGCTTTAGAGAAAGCAGCACTCTTCTACTCTACTCTGTTTCCTACATAGCCAGAACAGTCAGCTTGCTCAGAACTAAAGAACTGTGCTTCCTACACACAAGGGCCATATCTAATTCAACTCTGCTTAGGAAACTGACAAGAACAGTAGTTTCTCTTGCGTCCAATACACTGCATTTGCTGGGAACAGACGCGAGTGCTATTTGCAATGTGTATGGCCAATTGAGCACAATAGTGAATCTCCTTACCAGAAAACAACTCTTGCTGCTAGGACCAGAAATTGCATGTGATTCAACTCCGTTTATGAAAGGGAATTAAACTCTGGCTCGCCTTACAAGAAACACACTCTGCTTTTGAGAAAGCAGCACTCTTCTACTCTACTCTGTTTCCTATAGAGCCAGAACAGTCAGCTTGCTCAGAACCAAAGAACTGTGCTTCCTACACACAATGGCCATAACTAGTTCAACTCTGCTTAGGAAACTGACAAGAACAGTAGTTTCTCTTGCGTCCAATACAATGCACTTGCTGGGTACAGACGCGAGTGCTATTTGCACTGTGTATGGCCAAATGAGCACAATAGTGACTCTCCTTACCAGAAAACAACTCTTGGTGCTAGGACCAGAAAGTGTATGTGATTCAACTCCGTTTATGAAAGGGAATTCAACTCTAGCTTGCCTTACAAGAAACACACTCTGCTTTTGAGAAAGCAGCACTCTTCTACTCTACTGTGTTTCCTATATAGCCAGAACAGTCAGCTTGCTCAGAACTAAAGAACTGTGCTTCCTACACACAAGGGCCATATCTAATTCAACTGTGCTTAGGAAACTGACAAGAACAGTAGTTTCTCTTGCGTCCAATACACTGCATTTGCTGGGATAAGACGCGAGTGCTATTTGCACTGTGTATGGCCAATTGAGCACAATAGTGAATCTCCTTACCAGAAAACAACTTTTGCTGCTAGGACCAGAAACTGCATGTAATTAAACTCCGTTTATGAAAGGGAATAAAACTCTGGCTCGCCTTACAAGAAACACACTCTGCTTTAGAGAAAGCAGCACTCTTCTACTCTACTGTGTTTCCTATATAGCCAGAACAGTCAGCTTGCTCAGAACTAAAGAACTGTGCTTCCTACACACAAGGGCCATATCTAATTAAACTCTGCTTAGGAAACTGACAAGAACGCTAGTTTCTCTTGTGTCCAATACACTGCATTTGCTGGGAACAGATGCGAGTGCTATTTGCAATGTGTATGTCCAATTGAGCACAATAGTGAATCTCCTTACCAGAAAACAACTCTTGCTGCTAGGACCAGAAATTGCATGTGATTCAACTCCGTTTATGAAAGGGAATTAAACTCTGGCTCGCCTTACAAGAAACAAACTCTGCTTTTGAGAAAGCAGCACTCTTCTACTCTACTGTGTTTCCTATAGAGCCAGAACAGTCAGCTTGCTCAGAACCAAAGAACTGTGCTTCCTACACACAATGGCCATAACTAGTTCAACTCTGCTTAGGAAACTGACAAGAACAGTAGTTTCTCTTGCGTCCAATACAATGCACTTGCTGGGTACAGACGCGAGTGCTATTTGCACAGTGTATGGCCAAATGAGCACAATAGTGACTCTCCTTACCTGAAAACAACTCTTGGTGCTAGGACCAGAAACTGCATGTGATTCAACTCCGTTTATGAAAGGGAATTCAACTCTAGCTAGCCTTACAGAAACACACTCTGCTTTTGAGAAAGCAGCACTCTTCTACTCTACTGTGTTTCCTATATAGCCAGAACAGTCTGCTTGCTCAGAACTAAAGAACTGTGCTTCCTACACACAAGGGCCATATCTAATTCAACTCTGCTTAGGAAACTGACAAGAACAGTAGTTTCTCTTGCGTCCAATACACTGCATTTGCTGGGATAAGACGCGAGTGCTATTTGCACTGTGTATGGCCAATTGAGCACAATAGTGAATCTCCTTACCAGAAAACAACTCTTGCTGCTAGGACCAGAAACTGCATGTGATTCAACTCCGTTTATGAAAGGGAAATCAACTCTAGCTCGCCTTACAAGAAACACACTCTGCTTTAGAGAAAGCAGCACTCTTCTACTCTACTGTTTTTCCTATATAGCCAGAACTGTCAGCTTGCTCAGAACTAAAGAACTGTGCTTCCTACACACAAGGGCAATATCTAATTCAACTCTGCTTAGGAAACTGACAAGAACAGTAGTTTCTCTTGCGTCCAATACACTGCATTTGCTGGGAACAGACGCGAGTGCTATTTGCAATGTGTATGGCCAATTGAGCACAATAGTGAATCTCCTTACCAGAAAACAACTCTTGCTGCTAGGACCAGAAATTGCATGTGATTCAACTCCGTTTATGAAAGGGAATTAAACTCTGGCTCGCCTTACAAGAAACACACTCTGCTTTTGAGAAAGCAGCACTCTTCTACTCTACTCTGTTTCCTATAGAGCCAGAACAGTCAGCTTGCTCAGAACCAAAGAACTGTGCTTCCTACACACAATGGCCATAACTAGTTCAACTCTGCTTAGGAAACTGACAAGAACAGTAGATTCTCTTGCGTCCAATACAATGCACTTGCTGGGTACAGACGCGAGTGCTATTTGCACTGTGTATGGCCAAATGAGCACAATAGTGACTCTCCTTACCAGAAAACAACTCTTGGTGCTAGGACCAGAAACTGTATGTGATTCAACTCCGTTTATGAAAGGGAATTCAACTCTAGCTTGCCTTACAAGAAACACACTCTGCTTTTGAGAAAGCAGCACTCTTCTACTCTACTGTGTTTCCTATATAGCCAGAACAGTCAGCTTGCTCAGAACTAAAGAACTGTGCTTCCTACACACAAGGGCCATATCTAATTCAACTCTGCTTAAGAAACTGACAAGAACAGTAGTTTCTCTTGAGTCCAATACACTGCATTTGCTGGGATAAGACGCGAGTGCTATTTGCACTGTGTATGGCCAATTGAGCACAATAGTGAATCTCCTTACCAGAAAACAACTTTTGCTGCTAGGACCAGAAACTGCATGTGATTCAACTCCGTTTATGAAAGGGAATAAAACTCTGGCAAGCCTTACAAGAAACACACTCTGCTTTTGAGAAAGCAGCACTCTTCTACTCTACTGTGTTTCCTATATAGCCAGAACAGTCAGCTTGCTCAGAACTAAAGAACTGTGCTTCCAACACACAAGGGCCATATCTAATTCAACTCTGCTTAGGAAACTGACAAGAACGCTAGTTTCTCTTGTGTCCAATACACTGCATTTGCTGGGAACAGATGCGAGTGCTATTTGCAATGTGTATGGCCAATTGAGCACAATAGTGAATCTCCTTACCAGAAAACAACTCTTGCTGCTAGGACCAGAAATTGCATGTCATTCAACTCCGTTTATGAAAGGGAATTAAACTCTGGCTCGCCTTACAAGAAACACACTCTGATTTTGAGAAAGCAGCACTCTTCTACTCTACTGTGTTTCCTATAGAGCCAGAACAGTCAGCTTGCTCAGAACCAAAGAACTGTGCTTCCTACACACAATGGCCATAACTAGTTCAACTCTGCTTAGGAAACTGACAAGAACAGTAGTTTCTCTTGCGTCCAACACAATGCACTTGCTGGGTACAGACGCGAGTGCTATTTGCACTGTGTATGGCCAAATGAGCACAATAGTGACTCTCCTTACCAGAAAACAACTCTTGGTGCTAGGACCACAAACTGTATGTGATTCAACTCCGTTTATGAAAAGGAATTCAACTCTAGCTTGCCTTACAAGAAACACACTCTGCTTTTGAGAAAGCAGCACTCTTCTACTCTACTGTGTTTCCTATATAGCCAGAACAGTCAGCTTGCTCAGAACTAAAGAACTGTGCTTCCTACACACAAGGGCCATATCTAATTCAACTCTGCTTAGGAAACTGACAAGAACAGTAGTTTCTCTTGCGTCCAATACACTGCATTTGCTGGGATAAGACGCGAGTGCTATTTGCACTGTGTATGGCCAATTGAGCACAATAGTGAATCTCCTTACCAGAAAACAACTCTTGCTGCTAGGACCAGAAACTGCATGTGATTCAACTCCGTTTATGAAAGGGAAATCAACTCTAGCTCGCCTTACAAGAAACACACTCTGCTTTAGAGAAAGCAGCACTCTTCTACTCTACTGTTTTTCCTATATAGCCAGAACTGCCAGCTTGCTCAGAACTAAAGAACTGTGCTTCCTACACACAAGGGCCATATCTAATTCAACTCTGCTTAGGAAACTGACAAGAACAGTAGTTTCTCTTGCGTCCAATACACTGCATTTGCTGGGAACAGACGCGAGTGCTATTTGCAATGTGTATGGCCAATTGAGCACAACAGTGAATCTCCTTACCAGACAACAACTCTTGCTGCTAGGACCAGAAATTGCATGTGATTCAACTCCGTTTATGAAAGGGAATTAAACTCTGGCTTGCCTTACAAGAAACACACTCTGCTTTTGAGAAAGCAGCACTCTTCCTTCTACTCTACTGTGTTTCCTATAGAGCCAGAACAGTCAGCTTGCTCAGAACCCAAGAACTGTGCTTCCTACACACAATGGCCATAACTAGTTCAAGTCTGCTTAGGAAACTGACAAGAACAGTAGTTTCTCTTGCGTCCAATACAATGCACTTGCTGGGTACAGACGCGAGTGCTATTTGCACTGTGTATGGCCAAATGAGCACAATAGTGACTCTCCTTACCAGAAAACAACTCTTGGTGCTAGGACCAGAAACTGTATGTGATTCAACTCCGTTTATGAAAGGGAATTCAACTCTAGCTTGCCTTACAAGAAACACACTCTGCTTTTGAGAAAGCAGCACTCTTCTACTCTACTGTGTTTCCTATATAGCCAGAACAGTCAGCTTGCTCAGAACTAAAGAACTGTGCTTCCTACACACAAGGGCCATATCTAATTCAACTCTGCTTAGGAAACTGACAAGAACAGTAGTTTCTCTTGCGTCCAATACACTGCATTTGCTGGGAACAGACGCGAGTGCTATTTGCAATGTGTATGGCCAATTGAGCACAACAGTGAATCTCCTTACCAGAAAACAACTCTTGCTGCTAGGACCATAAATTGCATGTGATTCAACTCCGTTTATGAAAGGGAATTAAACTCTGGCTCGCCTTACAAGAAACACACTCTGCTTTTGAGAAAGCAGCACTCTTCTACTCTACTGTGTTTCCTATAGAGCCAGAACAGTCAGCTTGCTCAGAACCAAAGAACTGTGCTTCCTACACACAATGGCCATAACTAGTTCAACTCTGCTTAGGAAACTGACAAGAACAGTAGTTTCTCTTGCGTCCAATACAATGCACTTGCTGGGTACAGACGTGAGTGCTATTTGCACTGTGTATGGCCAAATGAGCACAATAGTGACTCTCCTTACCAGAAAACAACTCTTGGTGCTAGGACCAGAACCTGCATGTGATTCAACTCCGTTTATGAAAGGGAATTCAACTCTAGCTAGCCTTACAAGAAACACACTCTGCTTTTGAGAAAGCAGCACTCTTCTACTCTACTGTGTTTCCTATATAGCCAGAACAGTCAGCTTGCTCAGAACTAAAGAACTGTGCTTCCTACACAGAATGGCCATAACTAGTTCAACTCTGCTTAGGAAACTGACAAGAACAGTAGTTTCTCTTGCGTCCAATACAATGCACTTGCTGGGTACAGACGCGAGTGCTATTTGCACTGTGTATGGCCAAATGAGCACAATAGTGACTCTCCTTACCAGAAAACAACTCTTGGTGCTAGGACCAGAAACTGTATGTGATTCAACTCCGTTTATGAAAGGGAATTCAACTCTAGCTTGCCTTACAAGACACACACCCTGCTTTTGAGAAAGCAGCACTCTTCTACTCTACTGTGTTTCCTATATAGCCAGAACAGTCAGCTTGCTCAGAACTAAAGAACTGTGCTTCCTACACACAAGGGCCATATCTAATTCAACTCTGCTTAGGAAACTGACAAGAACAGTAGTTTCTCTTGCGTCCAATACACTGCATTTGCTGGGATAAGACGCGAGTGCTATTTGCACTGTGTATGGCCAATTGAGCACAATAGTGAATCTCCTTACCAGAAAACAACTTTTGCTGCTAGGACCAGAAACTGCATGTGATTCAACTCCGTTTATGAAAGGGAATTAAACTCTGGCTCGCCTTACAAGAAACACACTCTGCTTTTGAGAAAGCAGCACTCTTCTACTCTACTCTGTTTCCTACATAGCCAGAACAGTCAGCTTGCTCAGAACTAAAGAACTGTGCTTCCTACACACAAGGGCCATATCTAATTTAACTCTGCTTAGGAAACTGACAAGAACAGTAGTTTCTCTTGCGTCCAATACACTGCATTTGCTGGGAACAGACGCGAGTGCTATTTGCAATGTGTATGGCCAATTGAGCACAACAGTGAATCTCCTTACCAGAAAACAACTCTTGCTGTTAGGACCAAAAATTGCATGTGATTCAACTCCGTTTATGAAAGGGAATTAAACTCTGCCTCGCCTTACAAGAAACACACTCTGCTTTTGAGAAAGCAGCACTCTTCTACTCTACTCTGTTTCCTATAGAGCCAGAACAGTCAGCTTGCTCAGAACCAAAGAACTGTGCTTCCTACACACAATGGCCATAACTAGTTCAACTCTGCTTAGGAAACTGACAAGAACAGTAGTTTCTCTTGCGTCCAATACACTGCAATTGGTGGGATAAGACGCGAGTGCTATTTGCACTGTGTGTGGCCAATTGAGCACAATAGTGAATCTCCTTACCAGAAAACAACTTTTGCTGCTAGGACCAGAAACTGCATGTGATTCAACTCCGTTTATGAAAGGGAATAAAACTCTGGCTCGCCTTACAAGAAACACACTCTGCTTTAGAGAAAGCAGCACTCTTCTACTCTACTCTGTTTCCTACATAGCCAGAACAGTCAGCTTGCTCAGAACTAAAGAACTGTGTTCCTACACACAAGGGCCATATCTAATTCAACTCTGCTTAGGAAACTGACAAGAACAGTAGTTTCTCTTGCGTCCAATACACTGCATTTGCTGGGAACAGACGCGAGTGCTATTTGCAATGTGTATGGCCTATTGAGCACAATAGTGAATCTCCTTACCAGAGAACAACTCTTGCTGCTAGGACCAGAAATTGCATGTGATTCAACTCCGTTTATGAAAGGGAATTAAACTCTGGCTCGCCTTACAAGAAACACACTCTGATTTTGAGAAAGCAGCACTCTTCTACTCTACTGTGTTTCCTATAGAGCCAGAACAGTCAGCTTGCTCAGAACCAAAGAACTGTGCTTCCTACGCAAAATGGCCATAACTAGTTCAACTCTGCTTAGGAAACTGACAAGAACAGTAGTTTCTCTTGCGTCCAATACAATGCACTTGCTGGGTACAGACGCGAGTGCTATTTGCACTGTGTATGGCCAAATGAGCACGATAGTGACTCTCCTTACCAGAAAACAACTCTTGGTGCTAGGACCAGAAACTGTATGTGATTCAACTCCGTTTATGAAAGGGAATTCAACTCTAGCTTGCCTTACAAGAAACACACTATGCTTTTGAGAAAGCAGCACTCTTCTACTCTACTGTGTTTCCTATATAGCCAGAACAGTCAGCTTGCTCAGAACTAAAGAACTGTGCTTCCTACACACAAGAGCCATATCTAATTCAACTCTGCTTAGGAAACTGACAAGAACAGTAGTTTCTCTTGCGTCCAATACACTGCAATTGGTGGGATAAGACGCGAGTGCTATTTGCACTGTGTGTGGCCAATTGAGCACAATAGTGAATCTCCTTACCAGAAAACAACTTTTGCTGCTAGGACCAGAAACTGCATGTGATTCAACTCCGTTTATGAAAGGGAATAAAACTCTGGCTCGCCTTACAAGAAACACACTCTGCTTTAGAGAAAGCAGCACTCTTCTACTCTACTCTGTTTCCTACATAGCCAGAACAGTCAGCTTGCTCAGAACTAAAGAACTGTGTTCCTACACACAAGGGCCATATCTAATTCAACTCTGCTTAGGAAACTGACAAGAACAGTAGTTTCTCTTGCGTCCAATACACTGCATTTGCTGGGAACAGACGCGAGTGCTATTTGCAATGTGTATGGCCTATTGAGCACAATAGTGAATCTCCTTACCAGAGAACAACTCTTGCTGCTAGGACCAGAAATTGCATGTGATTCAACTCCGTTTATGAAAGGGAATTAAACTCTGGCTCGCCTTACAAGAAACACACTCTGATTTTGAGAAAGCAGCACTCTTCTACTCTACTGTGTTTCCTATAGAGCCAGAACAGTCAGCTTGCTCAGAACCAAAGAACTGTGCTTCCTACGCAAAATGGCCATAACTAGTTCAACTCTGCTTAGGAAACTGACAAGAACAGTAGTTTCTCTTGCGTCCAATACAATGCACTTGCTGGGTACAGACGCGAGTGCTATTTGCACTGTGTATGGACAAATGAGCACAATAGTGACAATCCTTACCAGAAAACAACTCTTGGTGCTAGGACCAGAAACTGTATGTGATTCAACTCCGTTTATGAAAGGGAATTCAACTCTAGCTTGCCTTACAAGAAACACACTCTGCTTTTGAGAAAGCAGCACTCTTCTACTCTACTGTGTTTCCTATATAGCCAGAACAGTCAGCTTGCTCAGAACTAAAGAACTGTGCTTCCTACACACAAGGGCCATATCTAATTCAACTCTGCTTAGGAAACTGACAAGAACAGTAGTTTCTCTTGCGTCCAATACACTGCATTTGATGGGATAAGACGCGAGTGCTATTTGCACTGTGTATGGCCAATTGAGCACAATAGTGAATCTCCTTACCAGAAAACAACTTTTGCTGCTAGGACCAGAAACTGCATGTGATTCAACTCTTTATGAAAGGGAATTAAACTCTGGCTCGCCTTACAAGAAACACACTCTGCTTTAGAGAAAGCAGCACTCTTCTACTCTACTCTGTTTCCTACATAGCCAGAACAGTCAGCTTGCTCAGAACTAAAGAACTGTGCTTCCTACACACAAGGGCCATATCTAATTCAACTCTGCTTAGGAAACTCACAAGAACAGTAGTTTCTCTTGCGTCCAATACACTGCATTTGCTGGGATAAGACGCGAGTGCTATTTGCAATGTGTATGGCCAATTGAGCACAAAGTGAATCTCCTTAACATAAAACAACTCTTGCTGCTAGGACCAGAAATTGCATGTGATTCAACTCCGTTTATAAAAGGGAATTAAACTCTGGCTCGCCTTACAAGATACACACTCTGCTTTTGAGAAAGCAGCACTCTTCTACTCTACTCTGTTTCCTATAGAGCCACAACAGTCAGCTTGCTCAGAACCAAAGAACTGTGCTTCCTACACACAATGGCCATAACTAGTTCAACTCTGCTTAGGAAACTGACAAGAACAGTAGTTTCTCTTGCGTCCAATACAATGCACTTGCTGGGTACAGACGCGAGTGCTATTTGCACTGTGTATGGCCAAATGAGCACAATAGTGACTCTCCTTACCAGAAAACAACTCTTGGTGCTAGGACCAGAAACTGTATGTGATTCAACTCCGTTTATGAAAGGGAATTCAACTTTAGCTTGCCTTACAAGAAACACACTCTGCTTTTGAGAAAGCAGCACTCTTCTACTCTACTGTGTTTCCTATATAGCCAGAACAGTCAGCTTGCTCAGAACTAAAGAACTGTGCTTCCTACACACAAGGGCCATATCTAATTCAACTCTGCTTAGGAAACTGACAAGAACAGTAGTTTCTCTTGCGTCCAATACACTGCAATTGCTGGGATAAGACGTGAGTGCTATTTGCACTGTGTGTGGCCAATTGAGCACAATAGTGAATCTCCTTACCAGAAAACAACTTTTGCTGCTAGGACCAGAAACTGCATGTGATTCAACTCCGTTTATGAAAGGGAATTAAACTCTGGCTCGCCTTACAAGAAACACACTCTGCTTTAGAGAAAGCAGCACTCTTCTACTCTACTCTGTTTCCTACATAGCCAGAACAGTCAGCTTGCTCAGAACTAAAGAACTGTGCTTCCTACACACAAGGGCCATATCTAATTCAACTCTGCTTAGGAAACTGACAAGAACAGTAGTTTCTCTTGCGTCCAATACACTGCATTTGCTGGGATAAGACGCGAGTGCTATTTGCACTGTGTATGGCCAATTGAGCACAATAGTGAATCTCCTTACCAGAAAACAACTTTTGCTGCTAGCACCAGAAACTGCATGTGATTCAACTCCGTTTATGTAAGGGAAATCAACTCTAGCTCGCCTTACAAGAAACACACTCTGCTTTAGAGAAAGCAGCACTCTTCTACTCTACTCTGTTTCCTACATAGCCAGAACAGTCAGCTTGCTCAGAACTAAAGAACTGTGCTTCCTACACACAAGGGCCATATCTAATTCAACTCTGCTTAGGAAACTGACAAGAACAGTAGTTTCTCTTGCGTCCAATACACTGCATTTGCTGGGAACAGACGCGAGTGCTATTTGCAATGTGTATGGCCTATTGAGCACAATAGGGAATCTCCTTACCAGAAAACAACTCTTGCTGCTAGGACCAGAAATTGCATGTGATTCAACTCCGTTTATGAAAGGGAATTAAACTCTGGCTCGCCTTACAAGAAACACACTCTGCTTTTGAGAAAGCAGCACTCTTCTACTCTACTCTGTTTCCTATAGAGCCAGAACAGTCAGCTTGCTCAGAACCAAAGAACTGTGCTTCCTACACACAATGGCCATAACTAGTTCAACTCTGCTTAGGAAACTGACAAGAACAGTAGTTTCTCTTGCGTCCAATACAATGCACTTGCTGGGTACAGACGCGAGTGTTATTTGCACTGTGTATGGCCAAATGAGCACAATAGTGACTCTCCTTACCAGAAATCAACTCTTGGTGCTAGGAGCAGAAACTGCATGTGATTCAACTCCGTTTATGAAAGGGAATTCAACTCTAGCCTGCCTTACAAGAAACACACTCTGCTTTTGAGAAAGCAGTACTCTTCTACTCTACTCTGTTTCCTACATAGCCAGAACAGTCAGCTTGCTCAGAACTAAAGAACTGTGCTTCCGACACACAAGGGCCATATCTAATTCAACTCTGCTTAGGAAACTGACAAGAACAGTAGTTTCTCTTGCGTACAATACACTGCATTTGCTGGGAACAGACGCGAGTGCTATTTGCAATGTTTATGGTCTAATGAGCACAATAGTGAATCTCCTTACCAGAAAACAACTCTTGCTGCTAGGACCTGAAATTGCATGTGATTCAACTCCGTTTATGAAGGGAATTAAACTCTGGCTCGCCTTACAAGAAACACACTCTGCTTTTGAGAAAGCAGCACTCTTCTACTCTACTCTGTTTCCTACATAGCCAGAACAGTCAGCTTGCTCAGAACTAAAGAACTGTGCTTCCTACACACAAGGGCAATATCTAATTCAACTCTGCTTAGGAAACTGACAAGAACAGTAGTTTCTCTTGCGTCCAATACACTGCATTTGCTGGGATAAGACGCGAGTGCTATTTGCACTGTGTATGGCCAATTGAGCACAATAGCGAATCTCCTTACCAGAAAACAACTTTTGCTGCTAGGACCAGAAACTGCATGTGATTCAACTCCGTTTATGTAAGGGAAATCAACTCTAGCTCGCCTTACAAGAAATACACTCTGCTTTAGAGAAAGCAGCACTCTTCTACTCTACTGTGTTTCCTATATAGCCAGAACTGTCAGCTTGCTCAGAACTAAAGAACTGTGCTTCCTACACACAAGGGCAATATCTAATTCAACTCTGCTTAGGAAACTGACAAGAACACTAGTTTCTCTTGCGTCCAATACACTGCATTTGCTGGGAACAGACGCGAGTGCTATTTGCAATGTGTATGGCCAATTGAGCACAATAGTGAATCTCCTTACCAGAAAACAACTCTTGCTGCTAGGATCAGAAATTGCATGTGATTCAACTCCGTTTATGAAAGGGAATTAAACTCTGGCTCGCCTTACAAGAAACATACTCTGCTTTTGAGAAAGCAGCACTCTTCTACTCTACTCTGTTTCCTATAGAGCCAGAACAGTCAGCTTGCTCAGAACCAAAGAACTGTGCTTCCTACACACAATGGCCATAACTAGTTCAACTCTGCTTAGGAAACTGACAAGAACAGTAGTTTCTCTTGTGTCCAATACAATGCACTTGCTGGGTACAGACACGAGTGCTATTTGCACTGTGTATGGCCAAATGAGCACAATAGTGACTCTCCTTACCAGAAAACAACTCTTGGTGCTAGGACCAGAAACTGTATGTGATTTAACTCCGTTTATGAAAGGGAATTAAACTCTAGCTTGCCTTACAAGAAACACACTCTGCTTTTGAGAAAGCAGCACTCTTCTACTCTACTGTGTTTCCTATACAGCCAGAACAGTCAGCTTGCTCAGAACTAAAGAACTGTGCTTCCTACACACAAGAGCCATATCTAACTCAACTCTGCTTAGGAAACTGACAAGAACAGTAGTTTCTCTTGCGTCCAATACACTGCATTTGCTGGGAACAGACGTGAGTGCTATTTGCAATGTGTATGGCCTATTGAGCACAATAGTGAATCTCCTTACCAGAAAACAACTCTTGCTGCTAGGACCAGAAATTGCATGTGATTCAACTCCGTTTATGAAAGGGAATTAAACTCTGGCTCGCCTTACAAGAAACACACTCTGCTTTAGAGAAAGCAGCACTCTTCTACTCTACTGTGTTTCCTATATAGCCAGAACAGTCAGCTTGCTCAGAACTAAAGAACTGTGCTTCCTACACACAAGGGCCATATCTAATTCAACTCTGCTTAGGAAACTGACAAGAACGGTAGTTTCTCTTGTGTCCAATACACTGCATTTGCTGGGAACAGACGCGAGTGCTATTTGCAATGTGTATGGCCTATTGAGCACAATAGTGAATCTCCTTACCAGAAAACAACTCTTGCTGTTAGGACCAGAAATTGCATGTGATTCAACTCCGTTTATGAAGGGAATTAAACTCTGGCTCGCCTTACAAGAAACACACTCTGCTTTTGAGAAAGCAGCACTCTTCAACTCTACTGTGTTTCCTATATAGCCAGAACAGTCAGCTTGCTCAGAACTAAAGAACTGTGCTTCCTACACACAAGGGCTATATCTAATTCAACTCTGCTTAGGAAACTGACAAGAACAGTAGTTTCTCTTGCGTCCAATACACTGCATTTGCTGGGATAAGACGCGAGTGCTATTTGCACTGTGTATGGCCAATTGAGCACAATAGTGAATCTCCTTACCAGAAAACAAGTTTTGCTGCTAGGACCAGAAACTGCATGTGATTCAACTCCGTTTATGAAAGGGAATTAAACTCTGGCTCGCCTTACAAGAAACACACTCTGCTTTAGAGAAAGCAGCACTCTTCTACTCTACTCTGTTTCCTACATAGCCAGAACAGTCAGCTTGCTCAGAACTAAAGAACTGTGCTTCCTACACAAAAGGGCCATATCTAATTCAACTCTGTTTAGGAAACTGACAAGAACAGTAGTTTCTCTTGCGTCCAATACACTGCATTTGCTGGGAACAGACTCGAGTGCTATTTGCAATGTGTATGGCCAATTGAGCACAAAGTGAAGCTCCTTACCAGAAAACAACTCTTGCTGCTAGGACCAGAAATTGCATGTGATTCAACTCCGTTTATGAAAGGGAATTAAACTCTGGCTCGCCTTACAAGAAACACACTCTGCTTTTGAGAAAGCAGCACTCTTCTACTCTACTCTGTTTCCTATAGAGCCAGAACAGTCAGCTTGCTCAGAACCAAAGAACTGTGCTTCCTACACACAGTGGCCATAACTAGTTCTACTCTGCTTAGGAAACTGAGAAGAACAGTAGTTTCTCTTGCGTCCAATACAATGCACTTGCTGGGTACAGACGCGAGTGTTATTTGCACTGTGTATGGCCAATTGAGCACAATAGTGACTCTCCTTACCAGAAAACAACTCTTGGTGCTAGGACCAGAAACTGCATGTGATTCAACTCCGTTTATGTAAGGGAAATCAACTCTAGCTCGCCTTACAAGAAACACACTCTGCTTTAGAGAAAGCAGCACTCTTCTACTCTACTGTGTTTCCTATATAGCCAGAACTGTCAGCTTGCTCAGAACTAAAGAACTGTGCTTCCTACACACAATGGCAATATCTAATTCAACTCTGCTTAGGAAACTGACAAGAACACTAGTTTCTCTTGCGTCCAATACACTGCATTTGCTGGGAACAGACGCGAGTGCTATTTGCAATGTGTATGGCCAATTGAGCACAATAGTGAATCTCCTTACCAGAAAACAACTCTTGCTGCAAGGACCAGAAATTGCATGTGATTCAACTCCGTTTATGAAAGGGAATTAAACTCTGCTTGGCCTTACAAGAAACACACTCTGCTTTTGAGAAAGCAGCACTCTTCTACTCTACTCTGTTTCCTATAGAGCCAGAACAGTCAGCTTGCTCAGAACCAAAGAACTGTGCTTCCTACACACAATGGCCATAACTAGTTCAACTCTGCTTAGGAAACTGACAAGAACAGTAGTTTCTCTTGCGTCCAATACAATGCACTTGCTGGGTACAGACGCGAGTGCTATTTGCACTGTGTATGGCCAAATGAGCACAATAGTGACTCTCCTTACCAGAAAACAACTCTTGGTGCTAGGACCAGAAATTGTATGTGATTCAACTCCGTTTATGAAAGGGAATTCAACTCTAGCTTGCCTTACAAGAAACACACTCTGCTTTTGAGAAAGCAGCACTCTTCTACTCTACTGTGTTTCCTATATAGCCAGAACAGTCAGCTTGCTCAGAACTAAAGAACTGTGCTTCCTACACACAAGAGCCATATCTAATTCAACTCTGCTTAGGAAACTGACAAGAACAGTAGTTTCTTTTGCGTCCAATACACTGCAATTGCTAGGATAAGACGCGAGTGCTATTTGCACTGTGTGTGGCCAATTGAGCACAATAGTGAATCTCCTTACCAGAAAACAACTTTTGCTGCTAGGACCAGAAACTGCATGTGATTCAACTCCGTTTATGAAAGGGAATTAAACTCTGGCTCGCCTTACAAGAAACACACTCTGCTTTAGAGAAAGCAGCACTCTTCTACTCTACTCTGTTTCCTACATAGCCAGAACAGTCAGCTTGCTCAGAACTAAAGAACTGTGCTTCCTACACACAAGGGCCATATCTAATTCAACTCTGCTTAGGAAACTGACAAGAACAGTAGTTTCTCTTGCGTCCAATACACTGCATTTGCTGGGAACAGACGCGAGTGCTATTTGCAATGTGTATGGCCTATTGAGCACAATAGTGAATCTCCTTACCAGAAAACAACTCTTGCTGCTAGGACCAGAAATTGCATGTGATTCAACTCCGTTTATGAAAGGGAATTAAACTCTGGCTCGCCTTACAAGAAACACACTCTGCTTTTGAGAAAGCAGCACTCTTCTACTCTACTGTGTTTCCTATATAGCCAGAACAGTCAGCTTGCTCAGAACTAAAGAACTGTGCTTCCTACACACAAGGGCCATATCTAATTCAACTCTGCTTAGGAAACTGACAAGAACAGTAGTTTCTCTTGCGTCCAATACACTGCATTTGCTGGGATAAGACGCGAGTGCTATTTGCACTGTGTATGGCCAATTGAGCACAATAGTGAATCTCCTTACCAGAAAACAACTTTTGCTGCTAGGACCAGAAACTGCATGTGATTCAACTCCGTTTATGAAAGGGAATTAAACTCTGGCTCGCCTTACAAGAAACACACTCTGCTTTAGAGAAAGCAGCACTCTTCTACTCTACTCTGTTTCCTACATAGCCAGAACAGTCAGCTTGCTCAGAACTAAAGAACTGTGCTTCCTACACACAAGGGCCATATCTAATTCAACTCTGCTTAGGAAACTGACAAGAACAGTAGTTTCTCTTGCGTCCAATACACTGCATTTGCTGGGAACAGACGCGAGTGCTATTTGCAATGTGTATGGCCAATTGAGCACAATAGTGAATCTCCTTACCAGAAAACAACTCTTGCTGCTAGGACCAGAAATTGCATGTGATTCAACTCCGTTTATGAAAGGGAATTAAACTCTGGCTCGCCTTACAAGAAACACACTCTGCTTTTGAGAAAGCAGCACTCTTCTACTCTACTCTGTTTCCTATAGAGCCAGAACAGTCAGCTTGCTCAGAACCAAAGAACTGTGCTTCCTACACACAATGGCCATAACTAGTTCAACTCTGCTTAGGAAACTGACAAGAACAGTAGTTTCTCTTGCGTCCAATACAATGCACTTGCTGGGTACAGACGCGAGTGCTATTTGCACTGTGTATGGCCAAATGAGAACAATAGTGACTCTCCTTACCAGAAAACAACTCTTGGTGCTAGGACCAGAAACTGCATGTGATTCAACTCCGTTTATGTAAGGGAAATCAACTCTAGCTCGCCTTACAAGAAACACACTCTGCTTTAGAGAAAGCAGCACTCTTCTACTCTACTGTGTTTCCTATATAGCCAGAACTGTCAGCTTGCTCAGAACTAAAGAACTGTGCTTCCTACACACAATGGCAATATCTAATTCAACTCTGCTTAGGAAACTGACAAGAACACTAGTTTCTCTTGTGTCCAATACACTGCATTTGCTGGGAACAGACGCGAGTGCTATTTGCAATGTGTATGGCCAATTGAGCACAATAGTGAATCTCCTTACCAGAAAACAACTCTTGCTGCTAGGACCAGAAATTGCATGTGATTCAACTCCGTTTATGAAAGGGAATTAAACTCTGGCTCGCCTTACAAGAAACACACTCTGCTTTTGAGAAAGCAGCACTCTTCTACTCTACTCTGTTTCCTATAGAGCCAGAACAGTCAGCTTGCTCAGAACCAAAGAACTGTGCTTCCTACACACAATGGCCATAACTAGTTCAACTCTGCTTAGGAAACTGACAAGAACAGTAGTTTCTCTTGCGTCCAATACAATGCACTTGCTGGGTACAGACGCGAGTGCTATTTGCACTGTGTATGGCCAAATGAGCACAATAGTGACTCTCCTTACCAGAAAACAACTCTTGGTGCTAGGACCAGAAACTGTATGTGATTCAACTCCGTTTATGAAAGGGAATTCAACTCTAGCTTGCCTTACAAGAAACACACTCTGCTTTTGAGAAAGCAGCACTCTTCTACTCTACTGTGTTTCCTATATAGCCAGAACAGTCAGCTTGCTCAGAACTAAAGAACTGTGCTTCCTACACACAAGAGCCATATCTAATTCAACTCTGCTTAGGAAACTGACAAGAACAGTAGTTTCTTTTGCGTCCAATACACTGCAATTGCTAGGATAAGACGCGAGTGCTATTTGCACTGTGTGTGGCCAATTGAGCACAATAGTGAATCTCCTTACCAGAAAACAACTTTTGCTGCTAGGACCAGAAACTGCATGTGATTCAACTCCGTTTATGAAAGGGAATTAAACTCTGGCTCGCCTTACAAGAAACACACTCTGCTTTAGAGAAAGCAGCACTCTTCTACTCTACTCTGTTTCCTACATAGCCAGAACAGTCAGCTTGCTCAGAACTAAAGAACTGTGCTTCCTACACACAAGGGCCATATCTAATTCAACTCTGCTTAGGAAACTGACAAGAACAGTAGTTTCTCTTGCGTCCAATACACTGCATTTGCTGGGAACAGACGCGAGTGCTATTTGCAATGTGTATGGCCTATTGAGCACAATAGTGAATCTCCTTACCAGAAAACAACTCTTGCTGCTAGGACCAGAAATTGCATGTGATTCAACTCCGTTTATGAAAGGGAATTAAACTCTGGCTCGCCTTACAAGAAACACACTCTGCTTTTGAGAAAGCAGCACTCTTCTACTCTACTCTGTTTCCTATAGAGTCAGAACAGTCAGCTTGCTCAGAACCAAAGAACTGTGCTTCCTACACACAATGGCCATAACTAGTTCTACTCTGCTTAGGACACTGAGAAGAACAGTAGTTTCTCTTGCGTCCAATACAATGCACTTGCTGGGTACAGACGCGAGTGTTATTTGCACTGTGTATGGCCAAATGAGCACAATAGTGAATCTCCTTACCAGAAAACAACTTTTGCTGCTAGGACCAGAAACTGCATGTGATTCAACTCCGTTTATGAAAGGGAATTAAACTCTGGCTCGCCTTACAAGAAACACACTCTGCTTTAGAGAAAGCAGCACTCTTCTACTCTACTCTGTTTCCTACATAGCCAGAACAGTCAGCTTGCTCAGAACTAAAGAACTGTGCTTCCTACACACAAGGGCCATATCTAATTCAACTCTGCTTAGGAAACTGACAAGAACAGTAGTTTCTCTTGCGTCCAATACACTGCATTTGCTGGGAACAGACGCGAGTGCTATTTGCAATGTGTATGGCCAATTGAGCACAAAGTGAATCTCCTTACCAGAAAACAACTCTTGCTGCTAGGACCAGAAACTGCATGTGATTCAACTCCGTTTATGAAGGGAATTCAACTCTAGCTTGCCTTACAAGAAACACACTCTGCTTTTGAGAAAGCAGCACTCTTCTACTCTACTGTGTTTCCTATATAGCCAGAACAGTCAGCTTGCTCAGAACTAAAGAACTGTGCTTCCTACACACAAGGGCAATATCTAATTCAACTCTGCTTAGGAAACTGACAAGAACACTAGTTTCTCTTGCGTCCAATACACTGCATTTGCTGGGAACAGACGCGAGTGCTATTTGCAATGTGTATGGCCAATTGAGCACAATAGTGAATCTCCTTACCAGAAAACAACTCTTGCTGCTAGGACCAGGAATTGCATGTGATTCAACTCCGTTTATGAAAGGGAATTAAACTCTGGCTCGCCTTACAGGAAACACACTCTGCTTTTGAGAAAGCAGCACTCTTCTACTCTACTCTGTTTCCTATAGAGCCAGAACAGTCAGCTTGCTCAGAACCAAAGAACTGTGCTTCCTACACACAATGGCCATTACTAGTTCAACTCTGCTTAGGATTCTGACAAGAACAGTAGTTTCTCTTGCGTCCAATACAATGCACTTGCTGGGTACAGACGCGAGTGCTATTTGCACTGTGTATGGCCAAATGAGCACAATAGTGACTCTCCTTACCAGAAAACAACTCTTTGTGCTAGGACCAGAAACTGCATGTGATTCAACTCCGTTTATGAAAGGGAATTCAACTCTAGCTTGCCTTACAAGAAACACACTCTGCTTTTGAGAAAGCAGCACTCTTCTACTCTACTGTGTTTCCTATATAGCCAGAACAGTCAGCTTGCTCAGAACTAAAGAACTGTGCTTCCTACACACAAGGGCCATATCTAATTCAACTCTGCTTAGGAAACTGACAAGAACAGTAGTTTCTCTTGCGTCCAATACACTGCATTTGCTGGTAACAGACGAAAGTGCTATTTGCACTGTGTATGGCCAATTGAGCACAATAGTGAATCTCCTTACCAGAAAACAACTTTTGCTGCTAGGACCAGAAACTGCATGTGATTCAACTCCGTTTATGTAAGGGAAATCAACTCTAGCTCGCCTTACAAGAAACACACTCTGCTTTAGAGAAAGCAGCACTCTTCTACTCTACTGTGTTTCCTATATAGCCAGAACTGTCAGCTTGCTCAGAACTAAAGAACTGTGCTTCCTACACACAAGGGCAATATCTAATTCAACTCTGCTTAGGAAACTGACAAGAACACTAGTTTCTCTTGCGTCCAATACACTGCATTTGCTGGGAACAGACGCGAGTGCTATTTGCAATGTGTATGGCCAATTGAGCACAATAGTGAATCTCCTTACCAGAAAACAACTCTTGCTGCTAGGACCAGGAATTGCATGTGATTCAACTCCGTTTATGAAAGGGAATTAAACTCTGGCTCGCCTTACAGGAAACACACTCTGCTTTTGAGAAAGCAGCACTCTTCTACTCTACTCTGTTTCCTATAGCGCCAGAACAGTCAGCTTGCTCAGAACCAAAGAACTGTGCTTCCTACACACAATGGCCATTACTAGTTCAACTCTGCTTAGGATTCTGACAAGAACAGTAGTTTCTCTTGCGTCCAATACAATGCACTTGCTGGGTACAGACGCGAGTGCTATTTGCACTGTGTATGGCCAAATGAGCACAATAGTGACTCTCCTTACCAGAAAACAACTCTTGGTGCTAGGACCAGAAACTGCATGTGATTCAACTCCGTTTATGAAAGGGAATTCAACTCTAGCTTGCCTTACAAGAAACACACTCTGCTTTTGAGAAAGCAGCACTCTTCTACTCTACTGTGTTTCCTATATAGCCAGAACAGTCAGCTTGCTCAGAACTAAAGAACTGTGCTTCCTACACACAAGGGCCATATCTAATTCAACTCTGCTTAGGAAACTGACAAGAACAGTAGTTTCTCTTGCGTCCAATACACTGCATTTGCTGGTAACAGACGAAAGTGCTATTTGCACTGTGTATGGCCAATTGAGCCATACACTTGTGATACTGAGTCCTCTTACCAGAAAACAACTCTTGCTGCTAGAAACAGAAACTGCATGTGATTCAACTCCGTTTATGTAAGGGAATTCCAATCTAGCTGGCCTTACAAGAAACACACTCTGCTTTTGAGAAAGCAGCACTCTTCTACTCTACTGTGTTTCCTATAGAGCCACAACAGTCAGCTTGCTCAGAACCAAAGTACTGTGCTTCCTACACACACGGGCCATATGTAGTTCAACTCAGCTTAGGAAACGGACAAGAACAGTAGCTTCTTTTGCGTCCAATACACTGAACTTGCTGGGAACAGACGCGAATGCTATTTGCACTGTGTATGGCCAATTGAGCACAATAGTGACTCTCCTTACCAGAAAACAACTCTTGCAGTAGGACCAGAAACTGCAAGTGGTTCAACTCCGTTTATGTTAGGGAATTCAACTCTAGCTTGCCTTACAAGAAACACACTCTGGTTTTGAGAAAACAGCACTCTTCTACTCTACAGTGTTTCCTATAGAGCCACAACAGTCAGCTTGCTGAGAGCAGAAGAACTGTGCTTCCTACACACGGGCCATACCTATTTCAACTCTGCTAAGGAAAATGAGAAGAACAGTAGCTTCTCTTGCGTCCAATACACTGCACTTGCTGGGAACAGACGCGAGTGCTATTTGCGCTGTGTATTGCCAATTGAGCACAATAGTGACTCTCCTTAGCAGAAAACAACTCTTGTTGCTAGGACCAGAAACTACATGTGATTCAACTCCGTTTATGAAAGGGAATTCAACTCTAGCTCGCCTTACAAGAAACACACTCTGCTTTTGAGAAAACAACACTCTTCTATTCTACAGGGTTTCCTATAGAGCCAGAACAGTCAGCTTGCTCAGAACAAAAGAACAGTGCTTCCTACACACACGGGCCATATCTAGTTCAACTCTGCTTAGGAAACTGACGAGAACAGTAGTTTCTCTTGCGTCTAATACACTGCACTTGCTGGGAACAGACGTGAATGCTAGTTGCACAGTGTATGGCCAATTGAGCACAATAGTGACTCTCCTTAGGAGAAAACAACTCTTGTTGCTAGGACCAGAAACTACATGTGATTCAACTCCGTTTATGAAAGAGAATTCAACTCTAGCTCGCCTTATAAGAAACACACTCTGCTTTGGAGAAAGCGATACTCTTCAACTCTAATGTGTTTCCTATAGAGCCACAACAGTCAGCTTGCTCAGAACAAAAGAACTGTGCTTCCTACACACACGAGCCATATCTAGTTCAACTCTTCTTAGGAAACTGACAAGAACAGTAGCTTCACTTGCGTCCAATACACTGCACTTGCTGGGAACAGACGCGAGTGCTATTTGCACTGTGTATGGCCAATTGAGCCATACACTTGTGATACTGAGTCCTCTTACCAGAAAACAACTCTTGCTGCTAGAAACAGAAACTGCATGTGATTCAACTCCGTTTATGTAAGGGAATTCCAATCTAGCTGGCCTTACAAGAAACACACTCTGCTTTTGAGAAAGCAGCACTCTTCTACTCTACTCTGTTTCCTATAGAGCCACAACAGTCAGCTTGCTCAGAACCAAAGTACTGTGCTTCCTACACACACGGGCCATATGTAGTTCAACTCAGCTTAGGAAACGGACAAGAACAGTAGCTTCTCTTGCATCCAATACACTGAACTTGCTGGGAACAGACGCGAATGCTACTTGCACTGTGTATGGCCAATTGAGCACAATAGTGACTCTCCTTACCAGAAAACAACTCTTGCTGTAGGACCAGAAACTGCAAGTGATTCAACTCCGTTTATGTTAGGGAATTCAACTCTAGCTTGCCTTACAAGAAACACACTCTGGTTTTGAGAAAACAGCACTCTTCTACTCTACAGTGTTTCCTATAGAGCCACAACAGTCAGCTTGCTCAGAGCAGAAGAACTGTGCTTCCTACACACACGGGCCATACCTATTTCAACTCTGCTTAGGAAAATGAGAAGAACAGTAGCTTCTCTTGCGTCCAATACACTGCACTTGCTGGGAACAGACGCGAGTGCTATTTGCGCTGTGTATTGCCAATTGAGCACAATAGTGACTCTCCTTAGCAGAAAACAACTCTTGTTGCTAGGACCAGAAACTACATGTGATTCAACTCCGTTTATGAAAGGGAATTCAACTCTAGCTCGCCTTACAAGAAGCACACTGCTTTTGAGAAATCAACACTCTTCTATTCTACAGGGTTTCCTATAGAGCCAGAACAGTCAGCTTGCTCAGAACAAAAGAACAGTGCTTCCTACACACACGGGCCATATCTAGTTCAACTCTGCTTAGGAAACTGACGAGAACAGTAGTTTCTCTTGCGTCCAATACACTGCACTTGCTGGGAACAGACGCGAGTGCTATTTGCACTGTGTATGGCCAATTGAGCCATACACTTGTGATACTGAGTCCTCTTACCAGAAAACAACTCTTGCTGCTAGAAACAGAAACTGCATGTGATTCAACTCCGTTTATGTAAGGGAATTCCAATCTAGCTGGCCTTACAAGAAACACACTCTGCTTTTGAGAAAGCAGCACTCTTCTACTCTACTGTGTTTCCTATAGAGCCGCAACAGTCAGCTTGCTCAGAACCAAAGTACTGTGCTTCCTACACACACGGGCCATATGTAGTTCAACTCAGCTTAGGAAACGGACAAGAACAGTAGCTTCTCTTGCGTCCAATACACTGAACTTGCTGGGAACAGACACGAATGCTATTTGCACTGTGTATGGCCAATTGAGCACAATAGTGACTCTCCTTACCAGAAAACAACTCTTGCTGTAGGACCAGAAACTGCAAGTGATTCAACTCCGTTTATGAAAGGGAATTCAACTCTAGCTCGCCTTACAAGAAACACACTCTGCTTTTGAGAAAACAACACTCTTCTATTCTACAGTGTTTCCTATAGAGCCAGAACAGTCAGCTTGCTCAGAACAAAAGAACAGTGCTTCCTACACACACGGGCCATATCTAGTTCAACTCTGCTTAGGAAACTGACGAGAACAGTAGTTTCTCTTGCGTCCAATACACTGCACTTGCTGGGTACAGACGCGAGTGCTATTTGCACTGTGTATGGCCAAATGAGCACAATAGTGACTCTCCTTACCAGAAAACAACTCTTGCTGCTAGGACCAGAAACTGCAAGTGATTCAACTCCGTTTATGTAAGGGAATTCCAATCTAGCTGGCCTTACAAGAAACACACTCTGCTTTTGAGAAAGCAGCACTCTTCTACTCTACTGTGTTTCCTATAGAGCCACAACAGTCAGCTTGCTCAGAACCAAAGTACTGTGCTTCCTACACACACGGGCCATATGTAGTTCAACTCAGCTTAGGAAACGGACAAGAACAGTAGCTACTCTTGCATCCAATACACTGCACTTGCTGGGAACAGACGTGAGTGCTATTTGCACTGTGTATGGCCAATTGAGCACAATAGTGAGTCCTCTTACCAGAAAACAAGTCTTGCTGCTAGAAACAGAAACTGCATGTGATTCAACTCCGTTTATGGAAGGGAATTCAACTCTAGCTGGCCTTACAAGAAACACACTCTGCTTTTGAGAAAGCAGCACTCTTCTACTCTACTGTGTTTCCTATAGAGCCACAACAGCTTGCTCAGAACAAAAGAACAGTGCTTCCTACACACACGGGCCATATCTAGTTCAACTCTGCTTAGGAAACTGACAAGAACAGGAGTTTCTCTTGCGTTCAATACACTGCACTTGCTGGGAACAGACGCGAGTGCTATTTGCACTGTGTATGGCCAATTGAACACAATAGTGACTCTCCTTACCAGAAAACAACTCTTGCTGTAGGACCAGAAACTGCAAGTGATTCAACTCCGTTTATGTTAGGGAATTCAACTCTAGCTCGCCTTACAAGAAACACACTCTGGTTTTGAGAAAACAGCACTCTTCTACTCTACAGTGTTTCCTATAGAGCCACAACAGTCAGCTTGCTCAGAGCAGAAGAACTGTGCTTCCTACACACACGGGCCATACCTATTTCAACTCTGCTTAGGAAAATGAGAAGAACAGTAGCTTCTCTTGCGTCCAATACACTGCACTTGCTGGGAACAGACGCGAATGCTATTTGCGTTGTGTATTGCCAATTGAGCACAATAGTGACTCTCCTTAGAAGAAAACAACTCTTGTTTCTAGGACCAGAAACTACATGTGATTCAACTCCGTTTATGAAAGGGAATTCAACTCTAGCTCGCCTTACAAGAAACACACTCTGCTTTTGAGAAAACAACACTCTTCTATTCTACAGGGTTTCCTATAGAGCCAGAACAGTCAGCTTGCTCAGAACAAAAGAACAGTGCTTCCTACACACACGGGCCATATCTAGTTCAACTCTGCTTAGGAAACTGACGAGAACAGTAGTTTCTCTTGCGTCCAATACACTGCACTTGCTGGGAACAGACGTGAGTGCTATTTGCACAGTGTATGGCCAATTGAGCACAATAGTGACTCTCCTTAGGAGAAATCAACTCTTGTTGCTAGGACCAGAAACTACATGTGATTCAACTCCGTTTATGAAAGAGAATTCAACTCTAGCTCGCCTTACAAGAAACACACTCTGCTTTTGAGAAAACAACACTCTTCTATTCTACAGTGTTTCCTATAGAGCCAGAACAGTCAGCTTGCTCAGAACAAAAGAACAGTGCTCCCTACACACACGGGCCATATCTAGTTCAACTCTGCTTAGGAAACTGACAAGAACAGTAGTTTCTCTTGCGTCCAATACACTGCACTTGCTGGGTACAGACGCGAGTGCTATTTGCACTGAGTATGGCCAAATGAGCACAATAGTGACTCTCCTTACCAGAAAACAACTCTTGCTGCTAGGACCAGAAACTGCAAGTGATTCAACTCTGTTTATGTTAGGGAATTCAACTCTAGCTCGATTTACAAGAAACACACTCTACTTTAGAGAAAGCGATACTCTTCTACTCTAATGTGTTTCCTATAGAGCCACAACAGTCAGCTTGCTCAGAACAAAAGAACAGTGCTTCCTACACACACGGGCCATATCTCCTTCAACTCTGCTTAGGAAACTGACAAGGACAGTAGTTTCTCTTGCGTCCAATACACTGCACTTGCTGGGAACAGACGTGAGTGCTATTTGCACTGTGTATGGACACTTGAGCACAATAGTGAGTCCTCTTACCAGAAAACAACTCTTGCTGCTAGGACCAGAAACTGCAAGTGATTCAACTCCGTTTATGTTAGGGAATTCAACTCTTGCTCGCCTTACAAGAAACACACTCTGGTTTTGAGAAAACAGCACTCTTCTACTCTACAGTGTTTCCTATAGAGCCACAACAGTCAGCTTGCTCAGAACTAAAGAACTGTGCTTGCTACACACAAGGGCCATACCTATTTCAACTCTGCTTAGGAAAATGAGAAGAACAGTAGCTTCTCTTGCGTCCAATACACTGCACTTGCTGGGAACAGACGCGATTGCTATTTGCGCTGTGTATTGCCAATCGAGCACAATAGTGACTCTCCTTACCAGATAACAACTCTTGCTGCTATGACCAGAAAATGCATGTGATTCAACTCCGTTTATGAAAGGGAATTCAACTCTAACACGCCTTACAAGAAACACACTCTGCTTTTGAGAAAACAACACTCTTCTATTCTACAGTGTTTCCTATTGAGCCAGAACAGTCAGCTTGCTCAGAACAAAAGAACAGTGCTTCCTACACACACGGGCCATATCTAGTTCAACTCCGCTTAGGAAACTGACTAGGACAGGAGTTTCTCTTGCGTCCAATACACTGCACTTGCTGGGCACAGACGTGAGTGGTATTTGCACTGTGTATGGCCAATTGAGCACAATAGTGAGTCCTCTTACCAGAAAACAACTCTTGCTGCTAGGACCAGAAACTGCAAGTGATTCAACTCCGTTTATGTTAGGGAATTCAATTCTAGCTCGCCTTACAAGAAAAACACTCTGCTTTAGAGAAAGCGATACTCTTCTACTCTAATGTGTTTCTTATAGAGCCACAACAGTCCGCTTGCTCAGAACAAAAGAACAGTGCTTCCTACACACACGGGCCATATCTAGTTCAACTCCGCTTAGGAAACTGACAAGGACAGTAGTTTCTCTTTCGTCCAATACACTGCACTTGCTGGGAACAGACGTGAGTGCTATTTGCACTGTGTATGGCCAATTGAGCACAATAGTGAGTCCTCTTACCAGAAAACAAGTCTTGCTGCTAGAAACAGAAACTGCATGTGATTCAACTCCGTTTATGGAAGGGAATTCAACTCTAGCTGGCCTTACAAGAAACACACTCTGCTTTTGAGAAAGCAGCACTCTTCTACTCTACTGTGTTTCCTATAGAGCCACAACAGCTTGCTCAGGACAAAAGAACAGTGCTTCCTACACACACGGGCCATATCTAGTTCAACTCTGCTTAGGAAACTGACAAGAACAGGAGTTTCTCTTGCGTCCAATACACTGCACTTGCTGGGAACAGACGCGAGTGCTATTTGCACTGTGTATGGCCAATTGAACACAATAGTGACTCTCCTTACCAGAAAACAACTCTTGCTGCTAGGAGCAGAATCTCCATGTGATTCAACTCCGTTTATGAAAGGGAATTCAACTCTAACTCGCCTTACAAGAAACACACTCTGCTTTTGAGAAAGCAGCACTCTTCTACTCTACTGTGTTTCCTATAGATCCGCAACAGTCAGCTTGCTCAGAACCAAAGTACTGTGCTTCCTACACACACGGGCCATATGCAGTTCAACTCAGCTTAGGAAACGGACAAGAACAGTAGCTTCTCTTGCGTCCAATACACTGAAGTTGCTGGGAACAGACGCGAATGCTATTTGCACTGTGTATGGCCAAATGAGCACAATAGTGACTCTCCTTACCAGAAAACAACTCTTGCTGTAGGACCAGAAACTGCAAGTGATTCAACTCCGTTTATGTTAGGGAATTCAACTCTAGCTCGCCTTACAAGAAACACACTCTGGTTTTGAGAAAACAGCACTCTTCTACTCTACAGTGTTTCCTATAGAGCCACAACAGTCAGCTTGCTCAGAGCAGAAGAACTGTGCTTCCTACACACACGGGCCATACCTATTTCAACTCTGCTTAGGAAAATGAGAAGAACAGTAGCTTCTCTTGTGTCCAATACACTGCACTTGCTGGGAACAGACGCGAATGCTATTTGCGTTGTGTATTGCCAATTGAGCACAACAGTGACTCTCCTTAGCAGAAAACAACTCTTGCTGCTAGGACCAGAAACTGCAAGTGATTCAACTCCGTTTATGTTAGGGAATTCAACTCTAGCTCGATTTACAAGAAACACACTCTACTTTAGAGAAAGCGATACTCTTCTACTCTAATGTGTTTCCTATAGAGCCACAACAGTCAGCTTGCTCAGAACAAAAGAACAGTGCTTCCTACACACACGGGCCATATCTACTTCAACTCTGCTTAGGAAACTGAAAAGGACAGTAGTTTCTCTTGCGTCCAATACACTGCACTTGCTGGGAACAGACGTGAGTGCTATTTGCACTGTGTATGGACACTTGAGCACAATAGTGAGTCCTCTTACCAGAAAACAACTCTTGCTGCTAGGACCAGAAACTGCAAGTGATTCAACTCCGTTTATGTTAGGGAATTCAACTCTAGCTCGCCTTACAAGAAACACACTCTGGTTTTGAGAAAACAGCACTCTTCTACTCTACAGTGTTTCCTATAGAGCCACAACAGTCAGCTTGCTCAGAACTAAAGAACTGTGCTTCCTACACACAAGGGCCATACCTATTTCAACTCTGCTTAGGAAAATGAGAAGAACAGTAGCTTCTCTTGCGTCCAATACACTGCACTTGCTGGGAACAGACGCGAGTGCTATTTGCGCTGTGTATTGCCAATCGAGCACAATAGTGACTCTCCTTACCAGATAACAACTCTTGCTGCTATGACCAGAAAATGCATGTGATTCAACTCCGTTTATGAAAGGGAATTCAACTCTAACACGCCTTACAAGAAACACACTCTGCTTTTGAGAAAACAACACTCTTCTATTCTACAGTGTTTCCTATTGAGCCAGAACAGTCAGCTTGCTCAGAACAAAAGAACAGTGCTTCCTACACACACGGGCCATATCTAGTTCAACTCCGCTTAGGAAACTGACTAGGACAGGAGTTTCTCTTGCGTCCAATACACTGCACTTGCTGGGCACAGACGTGAGTGGTATTTGCACTGTGTATGGCCAATTGAGCACAATAGTGAGTCCTCTTACCAGAAAACAACTCTTGCTGCTAGGACCAGAAACTGCAAGTGATTCAACTCCGTTTATGTTAGGGAATTCAACTCTAGCTCGCCTTACAAGAAACACACTCTGCTTTAGAGAAAGCGATACTCTTCTACTCTAATGTGTTTCTTATAGAGCCACAACAGTCCGCTTGCTCAGAACAAAAGAACAGTGCTTCCTACACACACGGGCCATATCTAGTTCAACTCCGCTTAGGAAACTGACAAGGACAGTAGTTTCTCTTTCGTCCAATACACTGCACTTGCTGGGAACAGACGTGAGTGCTATTTGCACTGTGTATGGCCAATTGAGCACAATAGTGAGTCCTCTTACCAGAAAACAAGTCTTGCTGCTAGAAACAGAAACTGCATGTGATTCAACTCCGTTTATGGAAGGGAATTCAACTCTAGCTGGCCTTACAAGAAACACACTCTGCTTTTGAGAAAGCAGCACTCTTCTACTCTACTGTGTTTCCTATAGAGCCACAACAGCTTGCTCAGAACAAAAGAACAGTGCTTCCTACACACACGGGCCATATCTAGTTCAACTCTGCTTAGGAAACTGACAAGAACAGGAGTTTCTCTTGCGTCCAATACACTGCACTTGCTGGGAACAGACGCGAGTGCTATTTGCACTGTGTATGGCCAATTGAACACAATAGTGACTCTCCTTACCAGAAAACAACTCTTGCTGCTAGGAGCAGAATCTCCATGTGATTCAACTCCGTTTATGAAAGGGAATTCAACTCTAACTCGCCTTACAAGAAACACACTCTGCTTTTGAGAAAGCAGCACTCTTCTACTCTACTGTGTTTCCTATAGAGCCGCAACAGTCAGCTTGCTCAGAACCAAAGTACTGTGCTTCCTACACACACGGGCCATATGCAGTTCAACTCAGCTTAGGAAACGGACAAGAACAGTAGCTTCTCTTGCGTCCAATACACTGAACTTGCTGGGAACAGACGCGAATGCTATTTGCACTGTGTATGGCCAAATGAGCACAATAGTGACTCTCCTTACCAGAAAACAAC
>NW_026294410.1:0-122309 GCF_007827085.1 Peromyscus californicus insignis | reverse complement strand
CTTTTCAGTTTCCTAAGCAGAGTTGAACTAGATATGACCTGAGTGTGTAGGAAGCACAGTTTTTTGGTTCTGAGCAAGCTGACTGTTCTGGCTCTATAGGAAACACAGTAGAGTAGAAGAGTGCTGCTTTCTCAAATGCAGAGTGTGTTTCTTGTAAGGCGAGCTACAGTAGAATTCCCTTTCATAAACGGAGTTGAATCACATGCAGTTTCTGGTCCTAGCAGCAAAAGTTGTTTTCTGGCAAGGAGAGTCACTATTGTGCTTGTCCAGTGCAAATAGAGCTAGAGTTGAATTCCCTGTCAAGAACTGAGTTGAATCACATGCAGTTCCTGGTCCTAGCAGCAAGAGTTGTTTTCTGGTAAGGAGAGTCACTATTGTGTTCAATAGGCCATACACAGTGCAGATAGCACTCGCTTCTGTTCTCAGCAAGTGAAGTGTATTGGACGCAAGAGAAACTACTGTTCTTGTCAGTTTCCTAAGCAGAGTTGATGCAGATACTGTTCTTGTCAGTTTCCTAAGCAGAGTTGAACTAGTTATGGCCCTTGTGTGTAGGAAGCACAGATCTTTGGTTCTGAGCAAGCTGACTGTTCTGGCTATATAGGAAACACAGTAGAGTAGAAGAGTGCTGCTTTCCAAAAGCAGATTGTGTTTCTTGTAGGGCTAGCTACAATTGAATTCCCTTTCATAAACCGAGTTGAATCACATGCAGTTTCTGGTCCTAGCAGCAAGAGTTGTTTTATGGTAAGGAGAGTCACTATTGTGCTCAATTGGTCATACCCAGTGCAAATAGCACTCGCGTCTTTTCCCAGCAAGTACAGTGTATTGGACGCAAGAGAAGCGACTGTTCTTTTCAGTTTCCTAAGCAGAGTTGAACTAGATATGGCCCTTTTGTGTAGGAAGCACAGTTCATTGGTTCTCAGCAAGTTGACTGTTCTGGCTCTATAGGAAACAGAGTAGAGTAGAAGAGTGCTGCTTTCTCAAGAGCAGAGTGTGTTTCATGTAAGGCGAGCTAGAGTTTAATTCCCTTTCATAATCAGAGTTAAATCACATGCAGTTTCTGGTCCTAGCAGCAAAAGTTGTTTTCTGGTAAGAAGAGTCACTATTGTGCTTATCCAGTCTAAATAGACCTAGAGTTGAATTCCCTGTCATAAACGGAGTTGAATCACATGCAAATTCTGGTCCTAGCAGCAAGAGTTGATTTCTGGTAAGGAGAGTACTATTGTGCTCAATTGGCCATACCCAGTGCAGATAGCACTCGCTTCTGTTCTCAGCAATTGTAGTGTATTGGACGCAAGAGAAAATACTGTTCTTGTCAGTTTCCTAAGCAGAGTGGAAGCAGATATTGTTCTTGTCAGTTTCCTAAGCAGAGTTGAACTAGTTATGGCCCTTGTGTGTAGGAAGGACAGATCTTTGGTTCTGAGCAAGCTGACTGTTCTGGCTCTCTAGGAAAGAGAGTAGAGTAGAAGAGTGCTGCTTTCTCAAAAGCAGAGTGTGTTTCTTGTAGGGCGAGCTACAGTTGAATTCCCTTTCATAAACGGAGTTGAATCACATGCAGTTTCTGGTCCTAGCAGCAAGAGTTGTTTTCTGGTAAGGAGAGTCATTATTATGCTCAATTGGTCATACCCAGTGCAAATAGCACTCGTGTCTGTTCCCAGCAAGTGCAGTGTATTGGACAGAAGAGAAACTACTGTTCTTGTCAGTTTCCTAAGCAGAGTTGAATTAGATATGGCCCTTGTGTGTAGGAAGCACAGTTCTTTGGTTCTGAGCAAGCTGACTGTTCTGGCTCTATAGGAAACACAGTAGAGTAGAAGAGTGCTGCTTTCTCAAAGCAGAGTGTGTTTCTTGTAAGACAAGCTAGAGTTTAATTCCCTTTCATAAACGGAGTTAAATCACATGCACGTTCTGGTCCTAGCAGCAAGAGTTGTTTTCTGGTAAGGAGAGACACTATTGTGCTCCATCGGCCATAAACAGTGGAAATAGCACTCGTGTCTGTTCCCAGCAAGGCAGTGTATTGGACACAAGAGAAACTACTGTTCTTGTCAGTTTCCTAAGCAGAGTTGAAGCAGATACTGTTCTTATCAGTTTCCTAAGCAGAGTTGAACTAGTTATGGCCCTTGTGTGTAGGAAGCACAGATCTTTGGTTGTGAGCAAGCTGACTGTTCTGGCTCTATAGGAAACACAGTAGAGCAGAAGAGTGCTGCTTTCTCAAAAGCAGAGTGTGTTTCTTGTAGGGCGAGCTACAGTTGAATTCCCTTTCATAAATGGAGTTGAATCACATGCAATTTCTGGTCCTAGCAGCAAGAGTTGATTTCTGGTAAGGAGAGTCACTATTGTGCTCAATTTGCCATACCCAGTGCAGATAGCACTCGCGTCTGTTCCCAGCAAGTGCAGTGTATTGGACACAAGAAAAACTACTGTTCTTGTCAGTTTCCTAAGCAGAGTTGAATTACATATGGCCCTTGTGTGTAGGAAGCACAGTTCTTTGGTTCTCAGCAAGCTGACTGTTCTGGCTCTATAGGAAACACAGTAGAGTAGAAGAGTGCTGCTTTCTCAAAAGCAGAGTGTGTTTCTTGTAAGACGAGCTAGAGTTGAATTCCCTTTCATAAACGGAGTTGAATCACATGCAGTTTCTGGTCCTAGCAGCAAAAGTTGTTTTCTGGTAAGGAGAGTCACTATTGTGCTTATCCAGTGCAAATAGAGCTAGAGTTGAATTCCATGTCATAAACGGAGTTGAATCACATGCAGTTTCTGGTCCTAGCAGCAAGAGTTGTTTTCTGGTAAGGAGAGTCACTATTGTGCTCAATTGGCTATACAAAGTGCAGATAGCACTCGCTTCTTTTCTCAGCAAGGGCAGTGTATTGGACGCAAGAAAAACTACTGTTCTTGTCAGTTTCCTAAGCAGAGTTGAAGCAGATACTGTTCTTGTCAGTTTCCTAATTAGAGTTGAACTAGTTATGGCCCTTGTGTGTAGGAAGCACAGATCTTTGGTTCTGAGCAAGCTGACTGTTCTGGCTGTATAGGAAACACAGTAGAGTAGAAGAGTGCTGCTTTCTCAAAAGCAGATTGTGTTTCTTGTAGGGCTAGTACAGTTGAATTCCATTTATTAAACCGAGTTGAATCACATGTAGTTTCTTGTCCTAGCAGCAAGAGTTGTTTTCTGGTAAGGAGAGTCACTATTGTGCTCAATTGGTCATACCCAGTGCAAATAGCACTCGCGTATTTTCCCAGCAAGTGCAGTGTATTGGACGCAAGAGAAGCGACTGTTCTTTTCAGTTTCCTAAGCAGAGTTGAACTAGATATGGCCCTTGTGTGTAGGAAGCACAGTTCTTTCGTTCTGAGCAAGCTGACTGTTCTGGCTCTATAGGAAACACAGTAGAGTAGAAGAGTGCTGCTTTCTCAAAAGCAGAGTGTGTTTCTTGTAGGGCGAGCTACAGTTGAATTCCCTTTCATAAACAGAGATGAATCACATGCAGTTTCTGGTCCTAGCAGCAAGAGTTGTTTTCTAGTAAGGAGATTCACTATTGTGCTCAATTGGCCATACACCCTGCAAATAGCACTCGCGTCTGTTCCCAGCTAGTGCAGTGTATTGGACGCAAGAGAAACTACCGTTCTTGTCAGTTTCCTAAGCAGAGTTGAATTAGATATGGCCCTTGTGTGTAGGAAGCACAGTTCTTTGGTTCTGAGCAAGCTGACTGTTCTGGCTCTATAGGAAACACAGTAGAGTAGAAGAGTGCTGCTTTCTCAACAGCAGAGTGTGTATCTTGTAAGGCGAGCTAGAGTTGAATTCCCTTTCATAAACGGAGTTGAATCACATGCAGTTTCTGGTCCTACCAGTAAAAGTTGTTTTCTGGTAAGGAGAGTCACTCTTGTGCTTATCCAGTGCAAATAGAGCTCTAGTTGAATTCCCTTTCATAAACGGAGTTGAATCACATGTAGTTTCTGGTCCTAGCAGCAAGAGTTGTTTTCTGGTAAGGGGTTGAGCTCATTTTGCCATACCAAGTGAAAATAGCACTCGCGTCTTTCCCAGCAATTGCAGTGTATTGGACGCAAGAGAAGCGACTGTTCTTTTCAGTTACCTAAGCAGAGTTGAACTAGATATAGCCCGTGTGTGTAGGAAGCACAGTTCATTGGTTCTGAGCAAGCTGACTGTTCTGGCTCTATAGGAAACACAGTAGAGTAGAAGAGTGCTGCTTTCTCAAAAGCAGAGTGTGTTTCTTGTAAGGCAAGCTACAGTTCAATTCCCTTTCATAAACGGAGTTGAATCACATGTAGTTTCTCGTCCTAGCATCAAGAGTTGTTTTCTGGTAAGGAGAGTCACTATTGTGCTCAATTGGCCATACACAGTGCAGATAGCACTCGTTTCTGTTCTCAGCAAGTGCAGTGTATTGGACGCAAGAGAAACTACTGTTCTTGTCAGTTTCCTAAGCAGAGTTGAAGCAGATACTGTTCTTGTCAGTTTCCTAAGCAGAGTTGAATTAGATATGGCCCTTGTGTGTAGGAAGCACAGTTCTTTAGTTCTGAGCAAGCTGACAGTACTGGCTATATAGGAAACACAGTAGAGTAGAAGAGTGCTGCTTTTTCAAAAGCAGAGTGTGTTTCTTGTAAGGCGAGCCAGAGTTTAATTCCCTTTCATAAACGGAGTTGAATAACATGCAGTTTCTGGTCCTAGCAGCAAGAGTTGTTTTCTGGTAAGGAGATTCACTACTGTGCTCAATTGGCCATACACAGTGCAAATAGCACTCGCGTCTGTTCCCAGCAAATGCAGTGTATTGGACGCAAGAGAAACTACTGTTCTTGTCAGTTTCCTAAGCAGAGTTGAATTAGATATGGCCTTTGTGTGTAGGAAGCACAGTTCTTTGGTTCTGAGCAAGCTGACTGTTCTGGCTATATAGGAAACACAGTAGAGTAGAAGAGTGCTGCTTTCTCAAAAGCAGAGTTGTTTCTTGTAAGGCGAGCAAGAGTTGATTTCCCTTTCATAAACGGAGTTGAATCACATGCAGTTTCTGGTCCTAGCAGCAAAAGTTGTTTTCTGGTAAGGAGAGTCACTACTGTGCATATGGAGTGCAAATAGAGCTAGAGTTGAATTCTCGTTCATAAACGGAGTTGAATCACATGCAGTTTCTGGTCCTAGCAGCAAGAGTTGTTTTCTGGTAAGGAGAGACACTATTGTGCTCCATCGGCCATAAACAGTGGAAATAGCACTCGTGTCTGTTCCCAGCAAGGCAGTGTATTGGACGCAAGAGAAACGGCTGTTCTTTTCAGTTTCCTAAGCAGAGTTGAACTAGATATGACCTGAGTGTGTAGGAAGCACAGTTCTTTGGTTCTGAGCAAGCTGACTGTTCTGGCTCTATAGGAAACACAGTAGAGTAGAAGAGTGCTGCTTTCTCAAATGCAGAGTGTGTTTCTTGTAAGGCGAGCTACAGTAGAATTCCCTTTCATAAACGGAGTTGAATCACATGCAGTTTCTGGTCCTAGCAGCAAAAGTTGTTTTCTGGCAAGGAGAGTCACTATTGTGCTTGTCCAGTGCAAATAGAGCTAGAGTTGAATTCCCTGTCAAGAACTGAGTTGAATCACATGCAGTTCCTGGTCCTAGCAGCAAGAGTTGTTTTCTGGTAAGGAGAGTCACTATTGTGTTCAATAGGCCATACACAGTGCAGATAGCACTCGCTTCTGTTCTCAGCAAGTGAAGTGTATTGGACGCAAGAGAAACTACTGTTCTTGTCAGTTTCCTAAGCAGAGTTGATGCAGATACTGTTCTTGTCAGTTTCCTAAGCAGAGTTGAACTAGTTATGGCCCTTGTGTGTAGGAAGCACAGATCTTTGGTTCTGAGCAAGCTGACTGTTCTGGCTATATAGGAAACACAGTAGAGTAGAAGAGTGCTGCTTTCCAAAAGCAGATTGTGTTTCTTGTAGGGCTAGCTACAATTGAATTCCCTTTCATAAACCGAGTTGAATCACATGCAGTTTCTGGTCCTAGCAGCAAGAGTTGTTTTATGGTAAGGAGAGTCACTATTGTGCTCAATTGGTCATACCCAGTGCAAATAGCACTCGCGTCTTTTCCCAGCAAGTACAGTGTATTGGACGCAAGAGAAGCGACTGTTCTTTTCAGTTTCCTAAGCAGAGTTGAACTAGATATGGCCCTTTTGTGTAGGAAGCACAGTTCTTTGGTTCTCAGCAAGTTGACTGTTCTGGCTCTATAGGAAACAGAGTAGAGTAGAAGAGTGCTGCTTTCTCAAGAGCAGAGTGTGTTTCATGTAAGGCGAGCTAGAGTTTAATTCCCTTTCATAATCAGAGTTAAATCACATGCAGTTTCTGGTCCTAGCAGCAAAAGTTGTTTTCTGGTAAGAAGAGTCACTATTGTGCTTATCCAGTCTAAATAGACCTAGAGTTGAATTCCCTGTCATAAACGGAGTTGAATCACATGCAAATTCTGGTCCTAGCAGCAAGAGTTGATTTCTGGTAAGGAGAGTACTATTGTGCTCAATTGGCCATACCCAGTGCAGATAGCACTCGCTTCTGTTCTCAGCAAGTGTAGTGTATTGGACGCAAGAGAAAATACTGTTCTTGTCAGTTTCCTAAGCAGAGTGGAAGCAGATATTGTTCTTGTCAGTTTCCTAAGCAGAGTTGAACTAGTTATGGCCCTTGTGTGTTGGAAGCACAGATCTTTGGTTCTGAGCAAGCTGACTGTTCTGGCTCTCTAGGAAAGAGAGTAGAGTAGAAGAGTGCTGCTTTCTCAAAAGCAGAGTGTGTTTCTTGTAGGGCGAGCTACAGTTGAATTCCCTTTCATAAACGGAGTTGAATCACATGCAGTTTCTGGTCCTAGCAGCAAGAGTTGTTTTCTGGTAAGGAGAGTCATTATTATGCTCAATTGGTCATACCCAGTGCAAATAGCACTCGTGTCTGTTCCCAGCAAGTGCAGTGTATTGGACAGAAGAGAAACTACTGTTCTTGTCAGTTTCCTAAGCAGAGTTGAATTAGATATGGCCCTTGTGTGTAGGAAGCACAGTTCTTTGGTTCTGAGCAAGCTGACTGTTCTGGCTCTATAGGAAACACAGTAGAGTAGAAGAGTGCTGCTTTCTCAAAGCAGAGTGTGTTTCTTGTAAGACAAGCTAGAGTTTAATTCCCTTTCATAAACGGAGTTAAATCACATGCAGGTTCTGGTCCTAGCAGCAAGAGTTGTTTTCTGGTAAGGAGAGACACTATTGTGCTCCATCGGCCATAAACAGTGGAAATAGCACTCGTGTCTGTTCCCAGCAAGGCAGTGTATTGGACACAAGAGAAACTACTGTTCTTGTCAGTTTCCTAAGCAGAGTTGAAGCAGATACTGTTCTTGTCAGTTTCCTAAGCAGAGTTGAACTAGTTATGGCCCTTGTGTGTAGGAAGCACAGATCTTTGGTTGTGAGCAAGCTGACTGTTCTGGCTCTATAGGAAACACAGTAGAGCAGAAGAGTGCTGCTTTCTCAAAAGCAGAGTTTGTTTCTTGTAGGGCGAGCTACAGTTGAATTCCCTTTCATAAACGGAGATGAATCACATGCAGTTTCTTGTCCTAGCAGCAAGAGTTGTTTTCTAGTAAGGAGATTCACTATTGTGCTCAATTGGCCATACACCCTGCAAATAGCACTCGCGTCTGTTCCCAGCTAGTGCAGTGTATTGGACGCAAGAGAAACTACCGTTCTTGTCAGTTTCCTAAGCAGAGTTGAATTAGATATGGCCCTTGTGTGTAGGAAGCACAGTTCTTTGGTTCTGAGCAAGCTGACTGTTCTGGCTCTATAGGAAACACAGTAGAGTAGAAGAGTGCTGCTTTCTCAAAAGCAGAGTGTGTTTCTTGTAAGACGAGCTAGAGTTTAATTCCCTTTCATAAACGGAGTTGAATCACATGCATTTTCTGGTCCTAGCAGCAAGAGTTGTTTTCTGTTAAGGAGAGTCACTATTGTGCTCAATAGGCCATAAACAGTGGAAATAGCACTCGTGTCTGTTCCCAGCAAGGCAGTGTATCGGACACAAGAGAAGCGACTGTTCTTTTCAGTTTCCTAAGCAGAGTTGAACTAGATATGACATGTGTGTGTAGGAAGCAGTTTCTTGGTTCTGAGCAAGCCGACTGTTCTGGCTCTATAGGAAACACAGTAGAGTAGAAGAGTGCTGCTTTCTCAAGAGCAGAGTGTGTTTCTTGTAAGGCAAGGTAGAGTTGAATTCCCTTTCATAAACGGAGTTGAATCACATGCAGTTCCTGGTCCTAGCAGCAAGAGTTGTTTTCTGGTAAGGAGAGTCACTATTGTGCTCAATTGGCCATACCCAGTGCAGATAGCACTCGCATCTGTTCTCAGAAGTGCAGTGGATTTATGCAAGAGAAACTACTGTTCTCGTCAGTTTCCTAAGCAGAGTTGAATTAGATATAGCCCTTTTGTGTAGGAAGCACAGTTCTTTGGTTCTGAACAAGCTGACTCTTCTGGCTCTATAGGAAACACAGTAGAGTAGAAGAGTGCTGCTTTCTCAAAAGCAGAGTGTGTTTCCTGTAAGGCGAGCTAGAGTTGAATTCCCTTTCATAAACGGAGTTGAATCACATGCAGTTTCTGGTCCTAGCAGCAAAAGTTGTTTTCTGGTAAGGAGAGTCACTATTGTGCTTATCCAGTGCAAATAGAGCTAGAGTTGAATTCCATGTCATAAACGGAGTTGAATCACATGCAGTTTCTGGTCCTAGCAGCAAGAGTTGTTTTCTGGTAAGGAGAGTCACTATTGTGCTCAATTGGCTATACAAAGTGCAGATAGCACTCGCTTCTTTTCTCAGCAAGGGCAGTGTATTGGACGCAAGAAAAACTACTGTTCTTGTCAGTTTCCTAAGCAGAGTTGAAGCAGATACTGTTCTTGTCAGTTTCCTAATTAGAGTTGAACTAGTTATGGCCCTTGTGTGTAGGAAGCACAGATCTTTGGTTCTGAGCAAGCTGACTGTTCTGGCTGTATAGGAAACACAGTAGAGTAGAAGAGTGCTGCTTTCTCAAAAGCAGATTGTGTTTCTTGTAGGGCTAGTACAATTGAATTCCATTTATTAAACCGAGTTGAATCACATGCAGTTTCTTGTCCTAGCAGCAAGAGTTGTTTTCTGGTAAGGAGAGTCACTATTGTGCTCAATTGGTCATACCCAGTGCAAATAGCACTCGCGTATATTCCCAGCAAGTGCAGTGTATTGGACGCAAGAGAAGCGACTGTTCTTTTCAGTTTCCTAAGCAGAGTTGAACTAGATATGGCCCTTGTGTGTAGGAAGCACAGTTCTTTCGTTCTGAGCAAGCTGACTGTTCTGGCTCTATAGGAAACACAGTAGAGTAGAAGAGTGCTGCTTTCTCAAAAGCAGAGTGTGTTTCTTGTAGGGCGAGCTACAGTTGAATTCCCTTTCATAAACAGAGATGAATCACATGCAGTTTCTGGTCCTAGCAGCAAGAGTTGTTTTCTAGTAAGGAGATTCACTATTGTGCTCAATTGGCCATACACCCTGCAAATAGCACTCGCGTCTGTTCCCAGCTAGTGCAGTGTATTGGACGCAAGAGAAACTACCGTTCTTGTCAGTTTCCTAAGCAGAGTTGAATTAGATATGGCCCTTGTGTGTATGAAGCACAGTTCTTTGGTTCTGAGCAAGCTGACTGTTCTGGCTCTATAGGAAACACAGTAGAGTAGAAGAGTGCTGCTTTCTCAACAGCAGAGTGTGTATCTTGTAAGGCGAGCTAGAGTTGAATTCCCTTTCATAAACGGAGTTGAATCACATGCAGTTTCTGGTCCTACCAGTAAAAGTTGTTTTCTGGTAAGGAGAGTCACTCTTGTGCTTATCCAGTGCAAATAGAGCTCTAGTTGAATTCCCTTTCATAAACGGAGTTGAATCACATGTAGTTTCTGGTCCTAGCAGCAAGAGTTGTTTTCTGGTAAGGGGTTGAGCTCATTTTGCCATACCAAGTGAAAATAGCACTCGCGTCTTTCCCAGCAATTGCAGTGTATTGGACGCAAGAGAAGCGACTGTTCTTTTCAGTTACCTAAGCAGAGTTGAACTAGATATAGCCCGTGTGTGTAGGAAGCACAGTTCATTGGTTCTGAGCAAGCTGACTGTTCTGGCTCTATAGGAAACACAGTAGAGTAGAAGAGTGCTGCTTTCTCAAAAGCAGAGTGTGTTTCTTGAAAGGCAAGCTACAGTTCAATTCCCTTTCATAAACGGAGTTGAATCACATGTAGTTTCTCGTCCTAGCACCAAGAGTTGTTTTCTGGTAAGGAGAGTCACTATTGTGCTCAATTGGCCATACACAGTGCAGATAGCACTCGTTTCTGTTCTCAGCAAGTGCAGTGTATTGGACGCAAGAGAAACTACTGTTCTAGTCAGTTTCCTAAGCAGAGTTGAAGCAGATACTGTTCTTGTCAGTTTCCTAAGCAGAGTTGAATTAGATATGGCCCTTGTGTGTAGGAAGCACAGTTCTTTAGTTCTGAGCAAGCTGACAGTACTGGCTATATAGGAAACACAGTAGAGTAGAAGAGTGCTGCTTTTTCAAAAGCAGAGTGTGTTTCTTGTAAGGCGAGCCAGAGTTTAATTCCCTTTCATAAACGGAGTTGAATAACATGCAGTTTCTGGTCCTAGCAGCAAGAGTTGTTTTCTGGTAAGGAGATTCACTACTGTGCTCAATTGGCCATACACAGTGCAAATAGCACTCGCGTCTGTTCCCAGCAAATGCAGTGTATTGGACGCAAGAGAAACTACTGTTCTTCTCAGTTTCCTAAGCAGAGTTGAATTAGATATGGCCTTTGTGTGTAGGAAGCACAGTTCTTTGGTTCTGAGCAAGCTGACTGTTCTGGCTATATAGGAAACACAGTAGAGTAGAAGAGTGCTGCTTTCTCAAAAGCAGAGTTGTTTCTTGTAAGGCGAGCAAGAGTTGATTTCCCTTTCATAAACGGAGTTGAATCACATGCAGTTTCTGGTGCTAGCAGCAAAAGTTGTTTTCTGGTAAGGAGAGTCACTACTGTGCATATGGAGTGCAAATAGAGCTAGAGTTGAATTCTCGTTCATAAACGGAGTTGAATCACATGCAGTTTCTGGTCCTAGCAGCAAGAGTTGTTTTCTGGTAAGGAGATTCACTACTGTGCTCAATTGGCCATACACAGTGCAAATAGCACCCGCGTCTGTTCCCAGCAAGTGCATTGTATTGGACGCAAGAGAAACTACTGTTCTTGTCAGTTTCCTAAGCGGAGTGTAACTAGTTATGGCCATTGTTTGTAGGAAGCACAGTTCTTTGGTTCTGAGCAAGCTGACTGTTCTGGCTCTATAGGAAACACAGTAGAGTAGAAGAGTGCTGCTTTCTCAAAAGCAGAGTGTGTTTCTTGTAAGGTGAGCCAGAGTTTAATTCCCTTTCATAAACGGAGTTGAATCACATGCAGTTTCTGGTCCTGGCAGCAAGAGTTGTTTTCTTATAAGGAGATTCACTACTGTGCTCAATTGGCCATACACAGTGCAAATAGCACTCGCGTCTGTTCCCAGCAAATGCAGTGTATTGGACGCAAGAGAAACTACTGTTCTTGTCAGTTTCCTAAGCAGAGTTGAATTAGATATGGCCCTTGTGTGTAGGAAGCACAGTTCTTTAGTTCTGAGCAAGCTGACTGTTCTGGCTATATAGGAAACACAGTAGAGTAGAAGAGTGCTGCTTTCTCTAAAGCAGAGTGTGTTTCTTGTAAGGCGAGCTAGAGTTGATTTCCCTTTCATAAACGGAGTTGAATCACATGCAGTTTCTGGTCCTAGCAGCAAAAGTTGTTTTCTGGTAAGGAGATACACTATTGTGCTCAATTGGCCATACACAGTGCAAATAGCACTCGCGTCTTTTCCCTGGAAATGCAGTGTATTGGACGCAAGAGAAACTACAGTTCTTGTCAGTTTCCTAAGCAGAGTTGAAATAGATATGGCCCTTGTGTGTAAGAAGCACACTTCTTTAGTTCTGAGCAAGCTGACTGTTCTGGCTCTATAGGAAACACAGTAGAGTAGAAGAGTGCTGCTTTCTCAAAAGCAGAGTTTGTTTCTTGTAAGGCAAGCTAGAGTTGAATTCCCTTTCATAAACGGAGTTGAATCACATGCAGTTTCTGGTCCTAGCACCAAGAGTTGTTTTCTGGTAAGGAGAGTCACTATTGTGCTCAATTGGCCATACACAGTGCAAATAGCACTCGCTTCTGTTCTCAGCAAGTGCAGTGTATTGGACGCAAGAGAAACTACTGTTTTTGTCAGTTTCCTAAGGAGAGTTGAAGTAGATATGGAGCTTTTGTGTAGGAAGCACAGTTCTTTGGTTCTGAGCAAGCTGACTATTCTGGCTCTATAGGAAACACAGTAGAGTAGAAGAGTGCTGCTTTCTCAAAAGCAGAGTGTGTTTCTTGTAAGGAGAGCTAGAGTTGAATTCCATGGAGTTGAATCACATGCAGTTTCTGGTCCTAGTAGCAAGAGTTGTTTTCTGGTAAAGAGAGTCACTATTGTGCTCATTTGGCCATACACAGTGCAAATAGCACTCGCTTCTGTACCCAGCAAGGGCATTGTATTGGACGCAAGAGAAACTAGTGTTCTTGTCAGTTTCCTAAGCAGAGTTGAACTAGTTATGGCCATTGTGTGTAGGAAGCACAGTTCTTTGGTTCTGAGCAAGCTGACTGTTCTGGTTCTATAGGAAACACAGTAGAGTAGAAGAGTGCTGCTTTCTCTAAAGCAGAGTGTGTTTCTTGTAAGGCGAGCTAGAGTTGATTTCCCTTTCATAAACGGAGTTGAATCACATGCAGTTTCTGGTCCTAGCAGCAAAAGTTGTTTTCTGGTAAGGAGATACACTATTGTGCTCAATTGGCCTTACACAGTGCAAATAGCACTCGCGTCTTATCCCAGGAAATGCAGTGTATTGGACGCAAGAGAAACTACTGTTCTTGTCAGTTTCCTAAGCAGAGTTGAATTAGATATGGCCCTTGTGTGTAAGAAACACACTTCTTTAGTTCTGAGCAAGCTGACTGTTCTGGCTATATAGGAAACACAGTAGAGTAGAAGAGTGCTGCTTTCTCAAAAGCAGAGTGTGTTTCTTGTAAGGCAAGCTAGAGTTGAATTCTCTTTCATAAACGGAGTTGAATCACATGCAGTTTCTGGTCCTAGCACCAAGAGTTGTTTTCTGGTAAGGAGAGTCACTATTGTGCTCATTTGGCCATACACAGTGCAAATATCACTCGCGTCTGTACCCAGCAAGTGCATTGTATTGGACGCAAGAGAAACTACTGTTCTTGTCAGTTTCCTAAGCAGAGTTGAACTAGTTATGGGCATTGTGTGTAGGAAGCACAGTTCTTTGGTTCTGAGCAAGCTGACTGTTCTGGCTCTATAGGAAACACAGTAGAGTAGAAGAGTGCTGCTTTCTCAAAAGCAGAGTGTGTTTCTTGTAAGGTGAGCCAGAGTTTAATTCCCTTTCATAAACGGAGTTGAATCACATGCAGTTTCTGGTCCTGGCAGCAAGAGTTGTTTTCTTATAAGGAGATTCACTACTGTGCTCATTTGGCCATACACAGTGCAAATAGCACTCGCGTCTGTTCCCAGCAAATGCAGTGTATTGGACGCAAGAGAAACTACTGTTCTTGTCAGTTTCCTAAGCAGAGTTGAATTAGATATGGCCCTTGTGTGTAGGAAGCACAGTTCTTTAGTTCTGAGCAAGCTGACTGTTCTGGCTGTATAGGAAACACAGTAGAGTAGAAGAGTGCTGCTTTCTCTAAAGCAGAGTGTGTTTCTTGTAAGGCGAGCTAGAGTTGATTTCCCTTTCATAAACGGAGTTGAATCACATGCAGTTTCTGGTCCTAGCAGCAAAAGTTGTTTTCTGGTAAGGAGATACACTATTGTGCTCAATTGGCCATACACAGTGCAAATAGCACTCGCGTCTTTTCCCTGGAAATGCAGTGTATTGGACGCAAGAGAAACTACAGTTCTTGTCAGTTTCCTAAGCAGAGTTGAAATAGATATGGCCCTTGTGTGTAAGAAGCACACTTCTTTAGTTCTGAGCAAGCTGACTGTTCTGGCTATATAGGAAACACAGTAGAGTAGAAGAGTGCTGCTTTCTCAAAAGCAGAGTTTGTTTCTTGTAAGGCAAGCTAGAGTTGAATTCCCTTTCATAAACGGAGTTGAATCACATGCAGTTTCTGGTCCTAGCACCAAGAGTTGTTTTCTGGTAAGGAGAGTCACTATTGTGCTCAATTGGCCATACACAGTGCAAATAGCACTCGCTTCTGTTCTCAGCAAGTGCAGTGTATTGGACGCAAGAGAAACTACTGTTTTTGTCAGTTTCCTAAGGAGAGTTGAAGTAGATATGGAGCTTTTGTGTAGGAAGCACAGTTCTTTGGTTCTGAGCAAGCTGACTATTCTGGCTCTATAGGAAACACAGTAGAGTAGAAGAGTGCTGCTTTCTCAAAAGCAGAGTGTGTTTCTTGTAAGGAGAGCTAGAGTTGAATTCCATGGAGTTGAATCACATGCAGTTTCTGGTCCTAGTAGCAAGAGTTGTTTTCTGGTAAAGAGAGTCACTATTGTGCTCATTTGGCCATACACAGTGCAAATAGCACTCGCTTCTGTACCCAGCAAGGGCATTGTATTGGACGCAAGAGAAACTAGTGTTCTAGTCAGTTTCCTAAGCAGAGTTGAACTAGTTATGGCCATTGTGTGTAGGAAGCACAGTTCTTTGGTTCTGAGCAAGCTGACTGTTCTGGTTCTATAGGAAACACAGTAGAGTAGAAGAGTGCTGCTTTCTCTAAAGCAGAGTGTGTTTCTTGTAAGGCGAGCTAGAGTTGATTTCCCTTTCATAAACGGAGTTGAATCACATGCAGTTTCTGGTCCTAGCAGCAAAAGTTGTTTTCTGGTAAGGAGATACACTATTGTGCTCAATTGGCCTTACACAGTGCAAATAGCACTCGCGTCTTATCCCAGGAAATGCAGTGTATTGGACGCAAGAGAAACTACTGTTCTTGTCAGTTTCCTAAGCAGAGTTGAATTAGATATGGCCCTTGTGTGTAAGAAACACACTTCTTTAGTTCTGAGCAAGCTGACTGTTCTGGCTATATAGGAAACACAGTAGAGTAGAAGAGTGCTGCTTTCTCAAAAGCAGAGTGTGTTTCTTGTAAGGCAAGCTAGAGTTGAATTCTCTTTCATAAACGGAGTTGAATCACATGCAGTTTCTGGTCCTAGCACCAAGAGTTGTTTTCTGGTAAGGAGAGTCACTATTGTGCTCATTTGGCCATACACAGTGCAAATAGCACTCGCGTCTGTACCCAGCAAGTGCATTGTATTGGACCCAAGAGAAACTACTGTTCTTGTCAGTTTCCTAAGCAGAGTTGAACTAGTTATGGGCATTGTGTGTAGGAAGCACAGTTCTTTGGTTCTGAGCAAGCTGACTGTTCTGGCTCTATAGGAAACACAGTAGAGTAGAAGAGTGCTGCTTTCTCAAAAGCAGAGTGTGTTTCTTGGAAGGCGAGCCAGAGTTTAATTCCCTTTCATAAACGGAGTTGAATCACATGCAATTTCTGGTCCTAGCACCAAGAGTTGTTTTCTGGTAAGGAGATTCACTATTGTGCTCATTTGGCCATACACATTGCAAATAGCACTCGCGTCTGTTCCCAGCAAATGCAGTGTATTGGACGCAAGAGAATCTACTGTTCTTGTCAGTTTCCTAAGCAGACTTGAATTAGATATGGCCCTTGTGTGTAGGAAGCACAGTTCTTTAGTTCTGAGCAAGCTGACAGTACTGGCTATATAGGTAACACAGTAGAGTAGAAGAGTGCTGCTTTCTCTAAAGCAGAGTGTGTTTCTTGTAAGGCGAGCTAGAGTTGATTTCCCTTTCATAAACGGAGTTGAATCACATGCAGTTTCTGGTCCTAGCAGCAAAAGTTGTTTTCTTGTAAGGAGATTCACTATTGTGCTCAATTGGCCTTACACAGTGCAAATAGCACTCAGTCTTATCCCAGCAAATGCAGTGTATTGGACGCAAGAGAAACTACTGTTCTTGTCAGTTTCCTAAGCAGAGTTGAATTAGATATGGCCCTTGTGTGTAGGAAGCACAGTTCTTTAGTTCTGAGCAAGCTGACAGTACTGGCTATATAGGAAACACAGTAGAGTAGAAGAGTGCTGCTTTCTCAAAAGCAGAGTGTGTTTCTTTTAAGGCAAGCTAGAGTTGAATTCCACGGAGTTGAATAACATGCAGGTTCTGGTCCTAGTAGCAAGAGTTGTTTTCTGGTAAGGAGATTCACTATTGTGCTCATTTGGCCATACACAGTGCAAATATCACTCGCGTCTGTTCCCAGCAAGTGCATTGTATTGGATGCAAGAGAACTACTGTTGTTGTCAGTTTCCTAAGCAGAGTTGAAGCAGATACTGTTCTTGTCAGTTTCCTAATTAGAGGTGAACTAGTTATGGCCCTTGTGTGTAGGAAGCACAGATCTTTGGTTCTGAGCAAGCTGACTGTTCTGGCTGTATAGGAAACCCAGTAGAGTAGAGGAGTGCTGCTTTCTCAAAAGCAGATTGTGTTTCTTGTAGGGCTAGTACAGTTGAATTCCATTTAATAAACCGAGTTGAATCACATGCAGTTTCTTGTCCTAGCAGCAAGAGTTGTTTTCTGGTAAGGAGAGTCACTATTGTGCTCAATTGGTCATACCCAGTGCAAATAGCACTCGCGTATTTTCCCAGCAAATGCAGTGTATTGGACGCAAGAGAAACTACTGTTCTTGTCAGTTTCCTAAGCAGAGTTGAATTAGATATGGCCCTTGTGTGTAGGAAGCACAGTTCTTTAGTTCTGAGCAAGCTGACAGTCCTGGCTATATAGGAAACACAGTAGAGTAGAAGAGTGCTGCTTTCTCAAAAGCAGAGTGTGTTTCTTGTAAGGCGAGCCAGAGTTTAATTCCCTTTCATAAACGGAGTTGAATCACATGCAGTTTCTGGTCCTAGCAGCAAGAGTTGTTTTCTGGTAAGGAGATTCACTACTGTGCTCAATTGGCCATACACATTGCAAATAGCACTCGCGTCTGTTCCCAGCAAATGCAGTGTATTGGACGCAAGAGAATCTACTGTTCTTGTCAGTTTCCTAAGCAGAGTTGAATTAGATATGGCCCTTGTGTGTAGGAAGCACAGTTCTTTAGTTCTGAGCAAGCTGACCGTACTGGCTATATAGGTAACACAGTAGAGTAGAAGAGTGCTGCTTTCTCTAAAGCAGAGTGTGTTTCTTGTAAGGCGAGCTAGAGTTGATTTCCCTTTCAGAAACGGAGTTGAATTACATGCAGTTTCTGGTCCTAGCAGCAAAAGTTGTTTTCTGGTAAGGAGATTCACTATTGTGCTCAATTGGCCTTACACAGTGCAAATAGCACTCGCGTGTTATCCCAGCAAATGCAGTGTATTGGACACAAGAGAAACTACTGTTCTTGTCAGTTTCCTAAGCAGAGTTGAATTAGATATGGCCCTTGTGTGTAGGAAGCACAGTTCTTTAGTTCTGAGCAAGCTGACAGTACTGGCTATATAGAAAACACAGTAGAGTAGAAGAGTGCTGCTTTCTCAAAAGCAGAGTGTGTTTCTTTTAAGGCAAGCTAGAGTTGAATTCCACGGAGTTGAATAACATGCAGTTTCTGGTCCTAGTAGCAAGAGTTGTTTTCTGGTAAGGAGATTCACTATTGTGCTCATTTGGCCATACACAGTGCAAATAGCACTCGCGTCTGTTCCCAGCAAGTGCATTGTATTGGATGCAAGAGAACTACTGTTGTTGTCAGTTTCCTAAGCAGAGTTGAAGCAGATACTGTTCTTGTCAGTTTCCTAATTAGAGTTGAACTAGTTATGGCCCTTGTGTGTAGGAAGCACAGATCTTTGGTTCTGAGCAAGCTGACTGTTCTGGCTGTATAGGAAACACAGTAGAGTAGAAGAGTGCTGCTTTCTCAAAAGCAGATTGTGTTTCTTGTAGGGCTAGTACAGTTGAATTCCATTTAATAAACCGAGTTGAATCACATGCAGTTTCTTGTGATAGCAGCAAGAGTTGTTTTCTGGTAAGGAGAGTCACTATTGTGCTCAATTGGTCATACCCAGTGCAAATAGCACTCGCGTATTTTCCCAGCAAGTGCAGTGTATTGGACGCAAGAGAAGCGACTGTTCTTTTCAGTTTCCTAAGCAGAGTTGAACTAGATATGGCCCTTTTGTGTAGGAAGCACAGTTCTTTCGTTCTGAGCAAGCTGACTGTTCTGGCTCTATAGGAAACACAGTAGAGTAGAAGAGTGCTCGTTTCTCAAAAGCAGAATGTGTATCTTGTAAGGCGAGCTAGAGTTGAATTCCCTTTCATAAACGGAGTTGAATCACATGCAGTTTCTGGTCCTAGCAGTAAAAGTTGTTTTCTGGTAAGGAGAGTCACTACTGTGCTTATCCAGTGCAAATAGAGCTCTAGTTGAATTCCCTTTCATAAACGGAGTTGAATCACATGTAGTTTCTGGTCCTAGCAGCAAGAGTTGTTTTCTGGTAAGGGGTTGAGCTCATTTTGCCATACCCAGTGAAAATAGCACTCGCGTCTTTCCCAGCAATTGCAGTGTATTGGACGCAAGAGAAGCGACTGTTCTTTTCAGTTACCTAAGCAGAGTTGAACTAGATATAGCCCGTGTGTGTAGGAAGCACAGTTCATTGGTTCTGAGCAAGCTGACTGTTCTGGCTCTATAGGAAACACAGTAGAGTAGAAGAGTGCTGCTTTCTCAAAAGCAGAGTGTGTTTCTTGTAAGGCAAGCTACAGTTCAATTCCCTTTCATAAACTGAGTTGAGTCACATGTAGTTTCTGGTCCTAGCAGCAAGAGTTGTTTTCTGGTAAGGAGAGTCACTATTGTGCTCAATTGGCCATACACAGTGCAGATAGCACTCGCTTCTGTTCTCAGCAAGTGCAGTGTATTGGACGCAAGAGAAACTACTGTTCTTGTCAGTTTCCTAAGCAGAGGTGAAGCAGATACTGTTCTTGTCAGTTTCCTAAGCAGAGTTGAATTAGATATGGCCCTTGTGTGTAGGAAGCACAGTTTTTTGGTTCTGAGCAAGCTGACTGTTCTGGCTATATAGGAAACACAGTAGAGTAGAAGAGTGCTGCTTTCTCAAAAGCAGAGTGTGTTTCTTGTAAGGCGAGCCAGAGTTTAATTCCCTTTCATAAACGGAGTTGAATCACATGCAGTTTCTGGTCCTAGCAGCAAGAGTTGTTTTCTGGTAAGGAGATTCACTACTGTGCTCAATTGGCAATACACAGTGCAAATAGCACCCGCGTCTGTTCCCAGCAAGTGCATTGTATTGGACGCAAGAGAAACTACTGTTCTTGTCAGTTTCCTAAGCGGAGTGTAACTAGTTATGGCCATTGTGTGTAGGAAGCACAGTTCTTTGGTTCTGAGCAAGCTGACTGTTCTGGCTCTATAGGAAACACAGTAGAGTAGAAGAGTGCTGCTTTCTCAAAAGCAGAGTGTGTTTCTTGTAAGGCGAGCCAGAGTTTAATTCCCTTTCATAAACGGAGTTGAATCGCATGCAGTTTCTGGTCCTGGCAGAAAGAGTTGTTTTTTGGTAAGGAGATTCACTACTGTGCTCAATTGGCCATACACAGTGCAAATAGCACTCGCGTTTGTTCCCAGCAAATGCAGTGTATTGGACGCAAGAGAAACTACTGTTCTTGTCAGTTTCCTAAGCAGAGTTGAATTAGATATGGCCCTTGTGTGTAGGAAGCACAGTTCTTTAGTTTTGAGCAAGCTGACAGTTCTGGCTATATAGGAAACACAGTAGAGTAGAAGAGTGCTGCTTTCTCTAAAGCAGAGTGTGTTTTTTTTAAGGCGAGCTAGAGTTGATTTCCGTTTCATAAACGGAGTTGAATCACATGCAGTTTCTGGTCCTAGCAGCAAAAGTTGTTTTCTGGTAAGGAGATACACTATTGTGCTCAATTGGCCTTACACAGTGCAAATAGCACTCGCGTCTTATCCCAGGAAATGCAGTGTATTGGACGCAAGGAAACTACACTTCTTGTCAGTTTTCTAAGCAGAGTTGAATTAGATATGGCCCTTGTGTGTAAGAACCACACTTCTTTAGTTCTGAGCAAGCTGACTGTTCTGGCTATATAGGAAACACAGTAGAGTAGAAGAGTGCTGCTTTCTCAAAAGCAGAGTGTGTTTCTTGTAAGGCAAGCTAGAGTTGAATTCCCTTTCATAAACGGTATTGAATCACATGCAGTTTCTGGTCCTAGCACCAAGAGTTGTTTTCTGGTAAGGAGAGTCACTATTGTGCTCAATTGGCCATACACAGTGCAAATAGCACTCGCTTCTCTTCTCAGCAAGTGCAGTGTATTGGACGCAAGAGAAACTACTGTTTTTGTCTGTTTCCCTAAGGAGAGTTGAAGTAGATATGGAGCTTTTGTGTAGGAAGCACAGTTCTTTGGTTCTGAGCAAGCTGACTGTTCTGGCTCTATAGGAAACACAGTAGAGTAGAAGAGTGCTGCTTTCTCAAAATCAGAGTGTGTTTCTTGTAAGGTGAGCTAGAGTTGAATTCCATGGAGTTGAATCACATGCAGTTTCTGGTCCTAGTAGCAAGAGTTGTTTTCTGGTAAGGAGAGTCACTATTGTGCTCATTTGGCCATACACAGTGCAAATATCACTCGCTTCTGTACCCAGCAAGGGCATTGTATTGGACGCAAGAGAAACTACTGTTCTTGTCAGTTTCCTAAGCAGAGTTGAACTAGTTATGGCCATTATGTGTAGGAAGCACAGTTCTTTGGTTCTGAGCAAGCTGACTGTTCTGGTTCTATAGGAAACACAGTAGAGTAGAAGAGTGCTGCTTTCTCTAAAGCAGAGTGTGTTTCTTGTAAGGCGAGCTAGAGTTGATTTCCCTTTCATAAACGGAGTTGAATCACATGCAGTTTCTGGTCCTAGCAGCAAAAGTTGTTTTCTGGTTAGGAGATACACTATTGTGCTCAATTGGCCTTACACAGTGCAAATAGCACTCGTGTCTTATCCCAGGAAATGCAGTGTATTGGACGCAAGAGAAACTACTGTTCTTGTCAGTTTCCTAAGCAGAGTTGAATTAGATATGGCCCTTGTGTGTAAGAAGCACACTTCTTTAGTTCTGAGCAAGCTGACTGTTCTGGCTATATAGGAAACACAGTAGAGTAGAAGAGTGCTGCTTTCTCAAAAGCAGAGTGTGTTTCTTGTAAGGCAAGCTAGAGTTGAATTCCCTCTCATAAACGGAGTTGAATCACATGCAGTTTCTGGTCCTAGCACCAAGAGTTGTTTTCTGGTAAGGAGAGTCACTATTGTGCTCATTTGGCCATACACAGTGCAAATAGCACTCGCGTCTGTACCCAGCAAGTGCATTGTATTGGACGCAAGAGAAACTACTGTTCTTGTCAGTTTCCTAAGCAGAGTTGAACTAGTTATGGGCATTGTGTGTAGGAAGCACAGTTCTTTGGTTCTGAGCAAGCTGACTGTTCTGGCTCTATAGGAAACACAGTAGAGAAGAAGAGTGCTGCTTTCTCAAAAGCAGAGTGTGTTTCTTGGAAGGCGAGCCAGAGTTTAATTCCCTTTCATAAACGGAGTTGAATCACATGCAATTTCTGGTCCTAGCACCAAGAGTTGTTTTCTGGTAAGGAGATTCACTATTGTGCTCATTTGGCCATACACATTGCAAATAGCACTCGCGTCTGTTCCCAGCAAATGCAGTGTATTGGACGCAAGAGAATCTACTGTTCTTGTCAGTTTCCTAAGCAGAGTTGAATTAGATATGGCCCTTGTGTGTAGGAAGCACAGTTCTTTAGTTCTGAGCAAGCTGACTGTTCTGGCTATATAGGTAACAAAGTAGAGTAGAAGAGTGCTGCTTTCTCAAAAGCAGAGTGTGTTTCTTGGAAGGGGAGCTGGAGTTGATTTCCCTTTCATAAACGGAGTTGAATCACATGCAGTTTCTGGTCCGAGCAGCAAAAGTTGTTTTCTGGTAAGGAGATTCACTATTGTGCTCAATTGGCCTTACACAGTGCAAATAGCACTCAGTCTTATCCCAGCAAATGCAGTGTATTGGACGCAAGAGAAACTACTGTTCTTGTCAGTCTCCTAAGCAGAGTTGAATTAGATAGGGCCGTTGTGTGTAGGAAACACAGTTCTTTAGTTCTGAGCAAGCTGACAGTTCTGGCTATATAGGAAACACAGTAGAGTAGAAGAGTGCTGCTTTCTCTAAAGCAGAGTGTGTTTCTTGTACGGCGAGCTAGAGTTGATTTCCCTTTCAGAAACGGAGTTGAATCACATGCAGTTTCTGGTCCTAGCAGCAAAAGTTGTTTTCTGGTAAGGAGATTCACTATTGTGCTCAATTGGCCTTACACAGTGCAAATAGCACTCGCTTGTTATCCCAGCAAATGCAGTGTATTGGACACAAGAGAAACTACTGTTCTTGTCAGTTTCCTAAGCAGAGTTGAATTAGATATGGCCCTTGTGTGTAGGAAGCACAGTTCTTTAGTTCTGAGCAAGCTGACAGTACTGGCTATATAGGAAACACAGTAGAGTAGAAGAGTGATGCTTTCTCAAAAGCAGAGTGTGTTTCTTTTAAGGCAAGCTAGAGTTGAATTCCACGGAGTTGAATAACATGCAGTTTCTGGTCCTAGTAGGAAGAGTTGTTTTCTGGTAAGGAGATTCACTATTGTGCTCATTTGGCCATACACAGTGCAAATAGCACTCGCGTCTGTTCCCAGCAAGTGCATTGTATTGGATGCAAGAGAAACTACTGTTGTTGTCAGTTTCCTAAGCGGAGTGTAACTAGTTATGGCCATTGTGTGTAGGAAGCACAGTTCTTTGGTTCTGAGCAAGCTGACTGTTCTGGCTCTATAGGAAACACAGGAGAGTAGAAGAGTGCTGCTTTCTCAAAAGCAGAGTGTGTTTCTTGTAAGGCGAGGCAGAGTTTAATTCCCTTTCATAAACGGAGTTGAATCACATGCAGTTTCTGGTCCTTTCAGCAAGAGTTGTTTTCTGGTAAGGAGATTCACTACTGTGCTCAATTGGCCATACACAGTCAAATAGCACTCGCGTCTATTCCCAGCAAGTGCAGTGTATTGGACGCAAGACAAGAGACTGTTCTTTTCAGTTTCCTAAGCAGAGTTGAAGTAGATATGGCCCTTGTGTGTAGGAAGCACAGTTCTTTAGTTCTGAGCAAGCTGACAGTACTGGCTATATAGGTAACACAGTAGAGTAGAAGAGTGCTGCTTTCTCTAAAGCAGAGTGTGTTTCTTGTAAGGGGAGCTGGAGTTGATTTCCCTTTCATAAACGGAGTTGAATCACATGCAGTTTCTGGTCCTAGCAGCAAAAGTTGTTTTCTGGTAAGGAGATTCACTATTGTGCTCAATTGGCCTTACACAGTGCAAATAGCACTCGCGTGTTATCCCAGCAAATGCAGTGTATTGGACGCAAGAGAAACTACTGTTCTTGTCAGTTTCCTATGGAGAGTTGAATTAGATATGGCCCTTGTGTGTAGGAAACACAGTTCTTTAGTTCTGAGCAAGCTGACAGTTCTGGCTATATAGGAAACACAGTAGAGTAGAACAGTGCTGCTTTCTCTAAAGCAGAGTGTGTTTCTTGTAAGGCGAGCTAGAGTTGATTTCACTTTCAGAAACGGAGTTGAATCACATGCAGTTTCTGGTCCTAGCAGCAAAAGTTGTTTTCTGGTAAGGAGATTCACTATTGTGCTCAATTGGCCTTACACAGTGCAAATAGCACTCGCGTGTTATCCCAGCAAATGCAGTGTATTGGACACAAGAGAAACTACTGTTCTTGTCAGTTTCCTAAGCAGAGTTGAATTAGATATGGCCCTTGTGTGTAGGAAGCACAGTTCTTTAGTTCTGAGCAAGCTGACAGTACTGGCTATATAGGAAACACAGTAGAGTAGAAGAGTGATGCTTTCTCAAAAGCAGAGTGTGTTTCTTTTAAGGCAAGCTAGAGTTGAATTCCACGGAGTTGAATAACATGCAGTTTCTGGTCCTAGTAGCAAGAGTTGTTTTCTGGTAAGGAGATTCACTATTGTGCTCATTTGGCCATACACAGTGCAAATAGCACTCGCGTCTGTTCCCAGCAAGTGCATTGTATTGGATGCAAGAGAAACTACTGTTGTTGTCAGTTTCCTAAGCGGAGTGTAACTAGTTATGGCCATTGTGTGTAGGAAGCACAGTTCTTTGGTTCTGAGCAAGCTGACTGTTCTGGCTATATAGGAAACACACGAGAGTAGAAGAGTGCTGCTTTCTCAAAAGCAGAGTGTGTTTCTTTTAAGGCGAGCCAGAGTTTAATTCCCTTTCATAAACGGAGTTGAATCACATGCAGTTTCTGGTCCTAGCAGCAAAAGTTGTTTTCTGGTAAGGAGAGTCACTATTGTGCATATGGAGTGCAAATAGAGCTAGAGTTGAATTCTCTTTCATAAACGGAGTTGAATCACATGCAGTTTCTGGTCCTAGCAGAAAGAGTTGTTTTCTGTTAAGGAGAGTCACTATTGTGCTCAATTGGCCATACCCAGTGCAAATAGCACTCGCGTCTATTCCCAGCAAGTGCAGTGTATTGGATGTAAGACAAGAGACTGTTCTTTTCAGTTTCCTAAGCAGAGTTGAAGTAGATATGGCCAGTGAGTGTAGGAAGCACAGTTCTTTGGTTCTGAGCAAGCTGACTGTTCTGGCTATATAGGAAACACAGGAGAGTAGAAGAGTGCTGCTTTCTCAAAAGCAGAGTGTGTTTCTTGTAAGGCAAGCTAGAGTTGAATTCCCTTTCATAAACGGCGTTGAATTACATGCAGTTTCTGGTCCTAGCACCAAGAGTTGTTTTCTGGTAAGGAGAGTCACTATTGTGCTCATTTGGCCATACACAGTGCAAATAGCACTCGCGTCTGTACCCAGCAAGTGCATTGTATTGGACGCAAGAGAAACTACTGTTCTTGTCAGTTTCCTAAGCAGAGTTGAACTAGTTATGGCCATTGTGTGTAGGATGCACAGTTCTTTGGTTCTGAGCTAGTTGACTGTTCTGGATCTATAGGAAACACAGTAGAGTAGAAGAGTGCTGCTTTCTCAAAAGCAGAGTGTGTTTCTTGTAAGGCGAGCCAGAGTTTAATTCCCTTTCATAAACGGAGTTGAATCACATGCAGTTTCTGGTCCTAGCAGCAAGAGTTGTTTTCTGGTAAGGAGATTCACTATTGTGCTCAATTGGCCAGACACATTGCAAATAGCACTCGCATCTGTTCCCAGCAAATGCAGTGTATTGGACGCAAGAGAAACTACTGTTCTTGTCAGTTTCCTAAGCAGAGTTGAATTAGATATGGCCCTTTTGTGTAGGAAGCACAGTTCTTTAGTTCTGAGCAAGCTGACAGTTCTGGCTATATAGGAAACACAGTAGAGTAGAAGAGTGCTGCTTTCTCTAAAGCAGAGTGTGTTTCTTGTAAGGCGAGCTAGAGTTGAATTCCATGGAGTTGAATCACATGCAGTTTCTGGTCCTAGTTGCAAGAGTTGTTTTCTGATAAGGAGAGTCACTATTGTGCTCATTTGGCCATACACAGTGCAAATAGCACTCGCTTCTGTACCCAGCAAGGGCATTGTATTGGACGCAAGAGAAACTACTGTTCTTGTCAGTTTCCTAAGCAGAGTTGAACTAGTTATGGCCATTGTGTGTAGGAAGCACAGTTCTTTGGTTCTGAGCAAGCTGACTGTTCTGGCTCTATAGGAAACACAGTAGAGTAGAAGAGTGCTGCTTTCTCAAAAGCAGAGTGTGTTTCTTGTAAGGCGAGCAAGAGTTTAATTCCCTTTCATAAACGAAGTTGAATCACATGCAGTTTCTGGTCCTAGCAGCAAAAGTTGTTTTCTGGTAAGGAGATACACTATTGTGCTCAATTGGCCTTACACAGTTCAAATAGCACTCGCATCTTATCCCAGGAAATGCAGTGTATTGGACGCAAGAGAAACTACTTTTCTTGTCAGTTTCCTAAGCAGAGTTGAATTAGATATGGCCCTTGTGTGTAAGAAGCACACTTCTTTAGTTCTGAGCAAGCTGACTGTTATGGCTATATAGGAAACACAGTAGAGTAGAAGAGTGCTGCTTTCTCAAAAGCAGAGTGTGTTTCTTGTAAGGCAAGCTAGAGTTGAATTCCCTTTCATAAACGGAGTTGAATCACATGCAGTTTCTGGTCCTAGCACCAAGAGTTGTTTTCTGGTAAGGAGAGTCACTATTGTGCTCATTTGGCCATACACAGTGCAAATAGCACTCGCGTCTGTACCCAGCAAGTGCATTGTATTGGACGCAAGAGAAACTACTGTTCTTGTCAGTTTCCTAAGCAGAGTTGAACTAGTTATGGGCATTGTGTGTAGGAAGCACAGTTCTTTGGTTCTGAGCAAGCTGACTGTTCTGGCTCTATAGGAAACACAGTAGAGTAGAAGAGTGCTGCTTTCTCAAAAGCAGAGTGTGTTTCTTGTAAGGCGAGCCAGAGTTTAATTCCCTTTAATAAACGGAGTTGAATCACATGCAATTTCTGGTCCTAGCACCAAGAGTTGATTTCTGGTAAGGAGATTCACTATTGTGCTCATTTGGCCATACACATTGCAAATAGCACTCGCGTCTGTTCCCAGCAAATGCAGTGTATTGGACGCAAGAGAATCTACTGTTCTTGTCAGTTTCCTAAGCAGAGTTGAATTAGATATGGCCCTTGTGTGTAGGAAGCACAGTTCTTTAGTTCTGAGCAAGCTGACAGTACTGGCTATATAGGTAACACAGTAGAGTAGAAGAGTGCTGCTTTCTCTAAAGCAGAGTGTGTTTCTTGTAAGGGGAGTTGGAGTTGATTTCCCTTTCATAAACGGAGTTGAATCACATGCAGTTTCTGGTCCTAGCAGCAAAAGTTGTTTTCTGGTAAGGAGATTCACTATTGTGCTCATTTGGCCTTACACAGTGCAAATAGCACTCAGTCTTATCCCAGCAAATGCAGTGTATTGGACGCAAGAGAAACTACTGTTCTTGTCAGTTTCCTAAGCAGAGTTGAATTAGATATGGCCCTTGTGTGTAGGAAACACAGTTCTTTAGTTCTGAGCAAGCTGACAGTTCTGGCTATATAGGAAACACAGTAGAGTAGAAGAGTGCTGCTTTCTCTAAAGCAGAGTGTGTTTCTTGTAAGGCGAGCTAGAGTTGATTTCCCTTTCATAAACGGAGTTGAATCACATGCAGTTTCTGGTCCTAGCAGCAAGAGTTGTTTTCTGGTAAGGAGATTCACTGCTGTGCTCAATTGGCCATACACAGTGCAAATACCACTCGCGTCTGTTCCCAGCAAATGCAGTGTATTGGACGCAAGAGAAACTACTGTTCTTGTCAGTTTCCTAAGCAGAGTTGAATTAGATATGGCCCTTGTATGTAGGAAGCACAGTTCTTTCGTTCTGAGCAAGCTGACTGTTCTGGCTCTATAGGAAACACAGTAGAGTAGAAGAGTGCTGCTTTCTCAAAAGCAGAGTGTGTTTCTTGGAAGGCGAGCCAGAGTTTAATTCCCTTTCATAAACGGAGTTGAATCACATGCAATTTCTGGTCCTAGCACCAAGAGTTGTTTTCTGGTAAGGAGATTCACTATTGTGCTCATTTGGCCATACACATTGCAAATAGCACTCGCGTCTGTTCCCAGCAAATGCAGTGTATTGGACGCAAGAGAATCTACTGTTCTTGTCAGTTTCCTAAGCAGAGTTGAATTAGATATGGCCCTTGTGTGTAGGAAGCACAGTTCTTTAGTTCTGAGCAAGCTGACAGTACTGGCTATATAGGTAACACAGTAGAGTAGAAGAGTGCTGCTTTCTCTAAAGCAGAGTGTGTTTCTTGTAAGGGGAGCTGGAGTTGATTTCCCTTTCATAAACGGAGTTGAATCACATGCAGTTTCTGGTCCTAGCAGCAAAAGTTGTTTTCTGGTAAGGAGATTCACTATTGTGCTCAATTGGCCTTACACAGTGCAAATAGCACTCGCGTGTTATCCCAGCAAATGCAGTGTATTGGACGCAAGAGAAACTACTGTTCTTGTCAGTTTTCTAAGCAGAGTTGAATTAGATATGGCCATTGTGTGTAGGAAACACAGTTCTTTAGTTCTGAGCAAGCTGACAGTTCTGGCTATATAGGAAACACAGTAGAGTAGAAGAGTGCTGCTTTCTCTAAAGCAGAGTGTGTTTCTTGTAAGGCGAGCTAGAGTTGATTTCCCTTTCATAAACGGAGTTGAATCACATGCAGTTTCTGGTCCTAGCAGCAAAAGTTGTTTTCTGGTAAGGAGATTCACTATTGTGCTCAATTGGCCTTACACAGTGCAAATAGCAATCGCGTGTTATCCCAGCAAATGCAGTGTATTGGACATAAGAGAAACTACTGTTCTTGTCAGTTTCCTAAGCAGAGTTGAATTAGATATGGCCCTTGTGTGTAGGAAGCACAGTTCTTTAGTTCAGAGCAAGCTGACAGTACTGCCTATATAGGAAACACAGTAGAGTAGAAGAGTGCTGCTTTCTCTAAAGCAGAGTGTGTTTCTTGTACGGCGAGCTAGAGTTGATTTCCCTTTCAGAAACGGAGTTGAATCACATGCAGTTTCTGGTCCTAGCAGCAAAAGTTGTTTTCTGGTAAGGAGATTCACTATTGTGCTCAATTGGCCTTACACAGTGCAAATAGCACTCGCGTGTTATCCCAGCAAATGCAGTGTATTGGACACAAGAGAAACTACTGTTCTTGTCAGTTTCCTAAGCAGAGTTGAATTAGATATGGCCCTTGTGTGTAGGAAGCACAGTTCTTTAGTTCTGAGCAAGCTGACAGTACTGGCTATATAGGAAACACAGTAGAGTAGAAGAGTGCTGCTTTCTCAAAAGCAGAGTGTGTTTCTTTTAAGGCAAGCTAGAGTTGAATTCCACGGAGTTGAATAACATGCAGTTTCTGGTCCTAGTAGCAAGAGTTGTTTTCTGTAAGGAGATTCACTATTGTGCTCATTTGGCCATACACAGTGCAAGTAGCACTCGCGTCTGTTCCCAGCAAGTGCATTGTATTGGATGCAAGAGAAACTACTGTTGTTGTCAGTTTCCTAAGCGGAGTGTAACTAGTTATGGCCATTGTGTGTAGGAAGCACAGTTCTTTGGTTCTGAGCAAGCTGACTGTTCTGGCTCTATAGGAAACACAGGAGAGTAGAAGAGTGCTGCTTTCTCAAAAGCAGAGTGTTTTTCTTGTAAGGCGAGGCAGAGTTTAATTCCCTTTCATAAACGGAGTTGAATCACATGCAGTTTCTGGTCCTGGCAGCAAGAGTTGTTTTCTGGTAAGGAGATTCACTACTGTGCTCAATTGGCCATACACAGTGCAAATAGCACTCGCGTCTATTCCCAGCAAGTGCAGTGTATTGGACGCAAGACAAGAGACTGTTCTTTTCAGTTTCCTAAGCAGAGTTGAAGTAGATATGGCCCTTGTGTGTAGGAAGCACAGTTCTTTAGTTCTGAGCAAGCTGACAGTACTGGCTATATAGGTAACACAGTAGAGTAGAAGAGTGCTGCTTTGTCTAAAGCAGAGTGTGTTTCTTGTAAGGGGAGCTGGAGTTGATTTCCCTTTCATAAACGGAGTTGAATCACATGCAGTTTCTGGTCCTAGTTGCAAGAGTTGTTTTCTGATAAGGAGAGTCACTATTGTGCTCATTTGGCCATACACAGTGCAAATAGCACTCGCTTCTGTACCCAGCAAGGGCATTGTATTGGACGCAAGAGAAACTACTGTTCTTGTCAGTTTCCTAAGCAGAGTTGAACTAGTTATGGGCATTGTGTGTAGGAAGCACAGTTCTTTGGTTCTGAGCAAGCTGACTGTTCTGGCTCTATAGGAAACACAGTAGAGTAGAAGAGTGCTGCTTTCTCAAAAGCAGAGTGTGTTTCTTGTAAGGCGAGCAAGAGTTTAATTCCCTTTCATAAACGAAGTTGAATCACATGCAGTTTCTGGTCCTAGCAGCAAAAGTTGTTTTCTGGTAAGGAGATACACTATTGTGCTCAATTGGCCTTACACAGTTCAAATAGCACTCGCATCTTATCCCAGGAAATGCAGTGTATTGGACGCAAGAGAAACTACTTTTCTTGTCAGTTTCCTAAGCAGAGTTGAATTAGATATGGCCCTTGTGTGTAAGAAGCACACTTCTTTAGTTCTGAGCAAGCTGACTGTTATGGCTATATAGGAAACACAGTAGAGTAGAAGAGTGCTGCTTTCTCAAAAGCAGAGTGTGTTTCTTGTAAGGCAAGCTAGAGTTGAATTCCCTTTCATAAACGGAGTTGAATCACATGCAGTTTCTGGTCCTAGCACCAAGAGTTGTTTTCTGGTAAGGAGAGTCACTATTGTGCTCATTTGGCCATACACAGTGCAAATAGCACTCGCGTCTGTACCCAGCAAGTGCATTGTATTGGACGCAAGAGAAACTACTGTTCTTGTCAGTTTCCTAAGCAGAGTTGAACTAGTTATGGGCATTGTGTGTAGGAAGCACAGTTCTTTGGTTCTGAGCAAGCTGACTGTTCTGGCTCTATAGGAAACACAGTAGAGTAGAAGAGTGCTGCTTTCTCAAAAGCAGAGTGTGTTTCTTGTAAGGCGAGCCAGAGTTTAATTCCCTTTAATAAACGGAGTTGAATCACATGCAATTTCTGGTCCTAGCACCAAGAGTTGATTTCTGGTAAGGAGATTCACTATTGTGCTCATTTGGCCATACACATTGCAAATAGCACTCGCGTCTGTTCCCAGCAAATGCAGTGTATTGGACGCAAGAGCATCTATTGTTCTTGTCAGTTTCCTAAGCAGAGTTGAATTAGATATGGCCCTTGTGTGTAGGAAGCACAGTTCTTTAGTTCTGAGCAAGCTGACAGTACTGGCTATATAGGTAACACAGTAGAGTAGAAGAGTGCTGCTTTCTCTAAAGCAGAGTGTGTTTCTTGTAAGGGGAGTTGGAGTTGATTTCCCTTTCATAAACGGAGTTGAATCACATGCAGTTTCTGGTCCTAGCAGCAAAAGTTGTTTTCTGGTAAGGAGATTCACTATTGTGCTCATTTGGCCTTACACAGTGCAAATAGCACTCAGTCTTATCCCAGCAAATGCAGTGTATTGGACGCAAGAGAAACTACTGTTCTTGTCAGTTTCCTAAGCAGAGTTGAATTAGATATGGCCCTTGTGTGTAGGAAACACAGTTCTTTAGTTCTGAGCAAGCTGACAGTTCTGGCTATATAGGAAACACAGTAGAGTAGAAGAGTGCTGCTTTCTCTAAAGCAGAGTGTGTTTCTTGTAAGGCGAGCTAGAGTTGATTTCCCTTTCATAAACGGAGTTGAATCACATGCAGTTTCTGGTCCTAGCAGCAAGAGTTGTTTTCTGGTAAGGAGATTCACTGCTGTGCTCAATTGGCCATACACAGTGCAAATACCACTCGCGTCTGTTCCCAGCAAATGCAGTGTATTGGACGCAAGAGAAACTACTGTTCTTGTCAGTTTCCTAAGCAGAGTTGAATTAGATATGGCCCTTGTATGTAGGAAGCACAGTTCTTTCGTTCTGAGCAAGCTGACTGTTCTGGCTCTATAGGAAACACAGTAGAGTAGAAGAGTGCTGCTTTCTCAAAAGCAGAGTGTGTTTCTTGGAAGGCGAGCCAGAGTTTAATTCCCTTTCATAAACGGAGTTGAATCACATGCAATTTCTGGTCCTAGCACCAAGAGTTGTTTTCTGGTAAGGAGATTCACTATTGTGCTCATTTGGCCATACACATTGCAAATAGCACTCGCGTCTGTTCCCAGCAAATGCAGTGTATTGGACGCAAGAGAATCTACTGTTCTTGTCAGTTTCCTAAGCAGAGTTGAATTAGATATGGCCCTTGTGTGTAGGAAGCACAGTTCTTTAGTTCTGAGCAAGCTGACAGTACTGGCTATATAGGTAACACAGTAGAGTAGAAGAGTGCTGCTTTCTCTAAAGCAGAGTGTGTTTCTTGTAAGGGGAGCTGGAGTTGATTTCCCTTTCATAAACGGAGTTGAATCACATGCAGTTTCTGGTCCTAGCAGCAAAAGTTGTTTTCTGGTAAGGAGATTCACTATTGTGCTCAATTGGCCTTACACAGTGCAAATAGCACTCGCGTGTTATCCCAGCAAATGCAGTGTATTGGACGCAAGAGAAACTACTGTTCTTGTCAGTTTTCTAAGCAGAGTTGAATTAGATATGGCCATTGTGTGTAGGAAACACAGTTCTTTAGTTCTGAGCAAGCTGACAGTTCTGGCTATATAGGAAACACAGTAGAGTAGAAGAGTGCTGCTTTCTCTAAAGCAGAGTGTGTTTCTTGTAAGGCGAGCTAGAGTTGATTTCCCTTTCATAAACGGAGTTGAATCACATGCAGTTTCTGGTCCTAGCAGCAAAAGTTGTTTTCTGGTAAGGAGATTCACTATTGTGCTCAATTGGCCTTACACAGTGCAAATAGCAATCGCGTGTTATCCCAGCAAATGCAGTGTATTGGACACAAGAGAAACTACTGTTCTTGTCAGTTTCCTAAGCAGAGTTGAATTAGATATGGCCCTTGTGTGTAGGAAGCACAGTTCTTTAGTTCAGAGCAAGCTGACAGTACTGCCTATATAGGAAACACAGTAGAGTAGAAGAGTGCTGCTTTCTCTAAAGCAGAGTGTGTTTCTTGTACGGCGAGCTAGAGTTGATTTCCCTTTCAGAAACGGAGTTGAATCACATGCAGTTTCTGGTCCTAGCAGCAAAAGTTGTTTTCTGGTAAGGAGATTCACTATTGTGCTCAATTGGCCTTACACAGTGCAAATAGCACTCGCGTGTTATCCCAGCAAATGCAGTGTATTGGACACAAGAGAAACTACTGTTCTTGTCAGTTTCCTAAGCAGAGTTGAATTAGATATGGCCCTTGTGTGTAGGAAGCACAGTTCTTTAGTTCTGAGCAAGCTGACAGTACTGGCTATATAGGAAACACAGTAGAGTAGAAGAGTGCTGCTTTCTCAATAGCAGAGTGTGTTTCTTTTAAGGCAAGCTAGAGTTGAATTCCACGGAGTTGAATAACATGCAGTTTCTGGTCCTAGTAGCAAGAGTTGTTTTCTGTAAGGAGATTCACTATTGTGCTCATTTGGCCATACACAGTGCAAGTAGCACTCGCGTCTGTTCCCAGCAAGTGCATTGTATTGGATGCAAGAGAAACTACTGTTGTTGTCAGTTTCCTAAGCGGAGTGTAACTAGTTATGGCCATTGTGTGTAGGAAGCACAGTTCTTTGGTTCTGAGCAAGCTGACTGTTCTGGCTCTATAGGAAACACAGGAGAGTAGAAGAGTGCTGCTTTCTCAAAAGCAGAGTGTTTTTCTTGTAAGGCGAGGCAGAGTTTAATTCCCTTTCATAAACGGAGTTGAATCACATGCAGTTTCTGGTCCTGGCAGCAAGAGTTGTTTTCTGGTAAGGAGATTCACTACTGTGCTCAATTGGCCATACACAGTGCAAATAGCACTCGCGTCTATTCCCAGCAAGTGCAGTGTATTGGACGCAAGACAAGAGACTGTTCTTTTCAGTTTCCTAAGCAGAGTTGAAGTAGATATGGCCCTTGTGTGTAGGAAGCACAGTTCTTTAGTTCTGAGCAAGCTGACAGTACTGGCTATATAGGTAACACAGTAGAGTAGAAGAGTGCTGCTTTGTCTAAAGCAGAGTGTGTTTCTTGTAAGGGGAGCTGGAGTTGATTTCCCTTTCATAAACGGAGTTGAATCACATGCAGTTTCTGGTCCTAGTTGCAAGAGTTGTTTTCTGATAAGGAGAGTCACTATTGTGCTCATTTGGCCATACACAGTGCAAATAGCACTCGCTTCTGTACCCAGCAAGGGCATTGTATTGGACGCAAGAGAAACTACTGTTCTTGTCAGTTTCCTAAGCAGAGTTGAACTAGTTATGGCCATTGTGTATAGGAAGCACAGTTCTTTGGTTCTGAGCAAGCTGACTGTTCTGGCTCTATAGGAAACACAGTAGAGTAGAAGAGTGCTGCTTTCTCAAAAGCAGAGTGTGTTTCTTGTAAGGCGAGCAAGAGTTTAATTCCCTTACATAAACGAAGTTGAATCACATGCAGTTTCTGGTCCTAGCAGCAAAAGTTGTTTTCTGGTAAGGAGATACACTATTGTGCTCAATTGGCCTTACACAGTGCAAATAGCACTCGCATCTTTTCCCAGGAAATGCAGTGTATTGGACGCAAGAGAAACTACTTTTCTTGTCAGTTTCCTAAGCAGAGTTGAATTAGATATGGCCCTTGTGTGTAAGAAGCACACTTCTTTAGTTCTGAGCAAGCTGACTGTTCTGGCTATATAGGAAACACAGTAGAGTAGAAGAGTGCTGCTTTCTCAAAAGCAGAGTGTGTTTCTTGTAAGGCAAGCTAGAGTTGAATTCCCTTTCATAAACGGAGTTGAATCACATGCAGTTTCTGGTCCTAGCACCAAGAGTTGTTTTCTGGTAAGGAGAGTCACTATTGTGCTCATTTGGCCATACACAGTGCAAATAGCACTCGCGTCTGTACCCAGCAAGTGCATTGTATTGGACGCAAGACAAACTACTGTTCTTGTCAGTTTCCTAAGCAGAGTTGAACTAGTTATGGGCATTGTGTGTAGGAAGCACAGTTCTTTGGTTCTGAGCAAGCTGACTGTTCTGGCTCTATAGGAAACACAGTAGAGTAGAAGAGTGCTGCTTTTTCAAAAGCAGAGTGTGTTTCTTGTAAGGCGAGCCAGAGTTTAATTCCCTTTAATAAACGGAGTTGAATCACATGCAATTTCTGGTCCTAGCACCAAGAGTTGATTTCTGGTAAGGAGATTCACTATTGTGCTCATTTGGCCATACACATTGCAAATAGCACTCGCGTCTGTTCCCAGCAAATGCAGTGTATTGGACGCAAGAGAATCTACTGTTCTTGTCAGTTTCCTAAGCAGAGTTGAATTAGATATGGCCCTTGTGTGTAGGAAGCACAGTTCTTTAGTTCTGAGCAAGCTGACAGTACTGGCTATATAGGTAACACAGTAGAGTAGAAGAGTGCTGCTTTCTCTAAAGCAGAGTGTGTTTCTTGTAAGGGGAGTTGGAGTTGATTTCCCTTTCATAAACGGAGTTGAATCACATGCAGTTTCTGGTCCTAGCAGCAAAAGTTGTTTTCTGGTAAGGAGATTCACTATTGTGCTCAATTGGCCTTACACAGTGCAAATAGCACTCAATCTTATCCCAGCAAATGCAGTGTATTGGACGCAAGAGAAACTACTGTTCTTGTCAGTTTCCTAAGCAGAGTTGAATTAGATATGGCCCTTGTGTGTAGGAAACACAGTTCTTTAGTTCTGAGCAAGCTGACAGTTCTGGCTATATAGGAAACACAGTAGAGTAGAAGAGTGCTGCTTTCTCTAAAGCAGAGTGTGTTTCTTGTAAGGCGAGCTAGAGTTGATTTCCCTTTCAGAAACGGAGTTGAATCACATGCAGTTTCTGGTCCTAGCAGCAAGAGTTGTTTTCTGGTAAGGAGATTCACTGCTGTGCTCAATTGGCCATACACAGTGCAAATACCACTCGCGTATGTTCCCAGCAAATGCAGTGTATTGGACGCAAGAGAAACTACTGTTCTTGTCAGTTTCCTAAGCAGAGTTGAATTAGATATGGCCCTTGTATGTAGGAAGCACAGTTCTTTCGTTCTGAGCAAGCTGACTGTTCTGGCTCTATAGGAAACACAGTAGAGTAGAAGAGTGCTGCTTTCTCAAAAGCAGAGTGTGTTTCTTGGAAGGCGAGCCAGAGTTTAATTCCCTTTCATAAACGGAGTTGAATCACATGCAATTTCTGGTCCTAGCACCAAGAGTTGTTTTCTGGTAAGGAGATTCACTATTGTGCTCATTTGGCCATACACATTGCAAATAGCACTCACGTCTGTTCCCAGCAAATGCAGTGTATTGGACGCAAGAGAATCTACTGTTCTTGTCAGTTTCCTAAGCAGAGTTGAATTAGATATGGCCCTTGTGTGTAGGAAGCACAGTTCTTTAGTTCTGAGCAAGCTGACAGTACTGGCTATATAGGTAACACAGTAGAGTAGAAGAGTGCTGCTTTCTCTAAAGCAGAGTGTGTTTCTTGTAAGGGGAGCTGGAGTTTATTTCCCTTTCATAAACGGAGTTGAATCACATGCAGTTTCTGGTCCTAGCAGCAAAAGTTGTTTTCTGGTAAGGAGAGTCACTATTGTGCTCAATTGGCCTTACACAGTGCAAATAGCACTCGCGTGTTATCCCAGCAAATGCAGTGTATTGGACGCAAGAGAAACTACTGTTCTTGTCACTTTCCTAAGGAGAGTTGAATTAGATATGGCCATTGTGTGTAGGAAACACAGTTCTTTAGTTCTGAGCAAGCTGACAGTTCTGGCTATATAGGAAACACAGTAGAGTAGAAGAGTGCTGCTTTCTCTAAAGCAGAGTGTGTTTCTTGTAAGGCGAGCTAGAGTTGATTTCCCTTTCATAAACGGAGTTGAATCACATGCAGTTTCTGGTCCTAGCAGCAAAAGTTGTTTTCTGGTAAGGAGATTCACTATTGTGCTCAATTGGCCTTACACAGTGCAAATAGCAATCGCGTGTTATCCCAGCAAATGCAGTGTATTGGACACAAGAGAAACTACTGTTCTTGTCAGTTTCCTAAGCAGAGTTGAATTAGATATGGCCCTTGTGTGTAGGAAGCACAGTTCTTTAGTTCTGAGCAAGCTGACAGTACTGCCTATATAGGAAACACAGTAGAGTAGAAGAGTGCTGCTTTCTCAAAAGCAGAGTGTGTTTCTTTTAAGGCAAGCTAGAGTTGAATTCCACGGAGTTGAATAACATGCAGTTTCTGGTCCTAGGAGCAAGAGTTGTTTTCTGGTAAGGAGATTCACTATTGTGCTCATTTGGCCATGCACAGTGCAAATAGCACTCGCGTCTGTTCCAAGCAAGTGCATTGTATTGGATGCAAGAGAAACTACTGTTGTTGTCAGTTTCCTAAGCGGAGTGTAACTAGTTATGGCCATTGTGTGTAGGAAGCACAGTTCTTTGGTTCTGAGCAAGCTGACTGTTCTGGCTCTATAGGAAACACAGTAGAGTAGAAGAGTGCTGCTTTCTCAAAAGCAGAGTGTGTTTCTTGTAAGGCGAGCCAGAGTTTAATTCCCTTTCATAAACGGAGTTGAATCACATGCAGTTTCTGGTCCTAGCAGCAAGAGTTGTTTTCTGGTAAGGAGATTCACTACTGTGCTCAATTGGCCATACACAGTGCAAATAGCACTCGCGTCTGTTCCCAGCAAATGCAGTGTATTGGACGCAAGAGAAACTACTGTTCTTGTCAGTTTCCTAAGTAGAGTTGAATTAGATATGGCCCTTGTATGTAGGAAGCACAGTTCTTTCGTTCTGAGCAAGCTGACTGTTCTGGCTCTATAGGAAACACAGTAGAGTAGAAGTGTGCTGCTTTCTCAAAAGCAGAGTGTGTTTCTTGGAAGGCGAGCCAGAGTTTAATTCCCTTTCATAAACGTAGTTGAATCACATGCAATTTCTGGTCCTAGCACCAAGAGTTGTTTTCTGGTAAGGAGATTCACTATTGTGCTCAATTGGCCTTACACAGTGCAAATAGCACTCAGTCTTATCCCAGCAAATGCAGTGTATTGGACGCAAGAGAAACTACTGTTCTTGTCAGTTTCCTAAGCAGAGTTGAATTAGATATGGCCCTTGTGTGTAGGAAACACAGTTCTTTAGTTCTGAGCAAGCTGACAGTTCTGGCTATATAGGAAACACAGTAGAGTAGAAGAGTGCTGCTTTCTCTAAAGCAGAGTGTGTTTCTTGTAAGGCGAGCTAGAGTTGATTTCCCTTTCAGAAACGGAGTTGAATCACATGCAGTTTCTAGTCCTAGCAGCAAAAGTTGTTTTCTGGTAAGGAGAGTCACTATTGTGCATATGGAGTGCAAATAGAGCTAGAGTTGAATTCTCTTTCATAAACGGAGTTGAATCACATGCAGTTTCTGGTCCTAGCAGAAAGAGTTGTTTTCTGTTAAGGAGAGTCACTATTGTGCTCAATTGGCCATACCCAGTGCAAATAGCACTCGTGTCTATTCCCAGCAAGTGCAGTGTATTGGACGCAAGACAAGAGACTGTTCTTTTCAGTTTCCTAAGCAGAGTTGAAGTAGATATGGCCAGTGAGTGTAGGAAGCACAGTTCTTTGGTTCTGAGCAAGCTGACTGTTCTGGCTATATAGGAAACACAGGAGAGTAGAAGAGTGATGCTTTCTCAAAAGCAGAGTGTGTTTCTTGTAAGGCAAGCTAGAGTTGAATTCCCTTTCATAAACGGAGTTGAATCACATGAAGTTTCTGGTCCTAGCACCAAGAGTTGTTTTCTGGTAAGGAGTGTCACTATTGTGCTCATTTGGCCATACACAGTGCAAAAAGCACTCGCGTCTGTACCCAGAATGTGCATTGTATTGGACGCAAGAGAAACTACTGTTCTGGTCAGTTTCCTAAGCAGAGTTGAACTACTTATGGCCATTGTGTGTAGGAAGCACAGTTCTATGGTTCTGAGCAAGCTGACTGTTCTGGCTCTATAGGAAACACAGTAGAGTAGAAGAGTGCTGCTTTCTCAAAAGCAGAGTGTGTTTCTTGTAAGGCGAGCCAGAGTTTAATTCCCTTTCATAAACGGAGTTGAATCACATGCAATTTCTGGTCCTAGCAGCAAGAGTTGTTTTCTGGTAAGGAGATTCACTATTGTGCTCAATTGGCCATACACATTGCAAATAGCACTCGCATCTGTTCCCAGCAAATGCAGTGTATTGGACGCAAGAGAAACTACTGTTCTTGTCAGTTTCCTAAGCAGAGTTGAATTAGATATGGCCCTTGTGTGTAGGAAGCACAGTTCTTTAGTTCTGAGCAAGCTGACAGTTCTGGCTATATAGGAAACACAGTAGAGTAGAAGAGTGCTGCTTTCTCTAAAGCAGAGTGTGTTTCTTGTAAGGCGAGCTAGAGTTGAATTCCATGGAGTTGAATCACATGCAGTTTCTGGTCCTAGTTGCAAGAGTTGTTTTCTGATAAGGAGAGTCACTATTGTGCTCATTTGGCCTTACACAGTGCAAATAGCACTCGCTTCTGTACCCAGCAAGGGCATTGTATTGGAGGCAAGACAAGAGACTGTTCTTTTCAATTTCCTAAGCAGAGTTGAAGTAGATATGGCCCCTGTGGGTAGGAAGCACAGTTCTTTGGTTCTGAGCACGCTGACTGTTCTGGTTCTATAGGAAACACAGTAGAGTATAAGAGTGCTGCTTTCTCTAAAGCAGAGTGTGTTTCTTGTAAGGCGAGCTAGAGTTGATTTCCCTTTCATAAACGGAGTTGAATCACATGCAGTTTCTGGTCCTAGCAGCAAAAGTTGTTTTCTGGTAAGGAGATACACTATTGTGCTCAATTGGCCTTACACAGTGCAAATAGCCCTCGCGTCTTATCCCATTAAATGCAGTGTATTGGACGCAAGAGAAACTACTGTTCTTGTCAGTTTCCTAAGCAGAGTTGAATTAGATATGGCCCTTGTATGTAGGAAGCACAGTTCTTTCGTTCTGAGCAAGCTGACTGTTCTGGCTATATAGGAAACACAGTAGAGTAGAAGAGTGCTGCTTTCTCAAAAGCAGAGTTGTTTCTTGTAGGGCGAGCAAGAGTTGATTTCCCTTTCATAAACGGAGTTGAATCACATGCAGTTTCTTGTCCTAGCAGCAAAAGTTGTTTTCTGGTAAGAAGAGTCACTATTGTGCATATGGAGTGCAAATAGAGCTAGAGTTGAATTCTCTTTCATAAACGGAGTTGAATCACATGCAGTTTCTGGTCCTAGTTGCAAGAGTTGTTTTCTGATAAGGAGAGTCACTATTGTGCTCATTTGGCCATACACAGTGCAAATAGCACTCGCGTCTGTACCCAGCAAGGGCATTGTATTGGACGCAAGAGAAACTACTGTTCTTGTCAGTTTCCTAAGCAGAGTTGAACTAGTTATGGCCATTGTGTGTAGGAAGCACAGTTCTTTGGTTCTGAGCAAGCTGACTGTTCTGGCTCTATAGGAAACACAGTAGAGTAGAAGAGTGCTGCTTTCTCAAAAGCAGAGTGTGTTTCTTGTAAGGCGAGCCAGAGTTTAATTCCCTTTCATAAACGGAGTTGAATCACATGCAGTTTCTGGTCCTAGCACCAAGAGTTGTTTTCTGGTAAGGAGATTCACTATTGTGGTCAATTGGCCATACACAGTGCAAATAGCACTCGCGTCTGTTCCCAGCAAATGCAGTGTATTGGACGCAAGAGAAACTACTGTTCTTGTCAGTTTCCTAAGCAGAGTTCAATTAGATATGGCCCTTGTGTGTAAGAAGCACACTTCTTCAGTTCTGAGCAAGCTGACTGTTCTGGCTATATAGGAAACACAGTAGAGTAGAAGAGTGCTGCTTTCTCAAAAGCAGAGTGTGTTTCTTTTAAGGCAAGCTAGAGTTGAATTCCACGGAGTTGAATCACATGCAGTTTATGGTCCTAGTAGCAAGAGTTGTTTTCTAGTAAGGAGATTCACTATTGTGCTCTTTTGGCCATACACAGTGCAAATAGCACTCGCGTCTGTTCCCAGCAAGTGCATTGTATTGGAAACAAGAGAAACTACTTTTCTTGTCAGTTTCCTAAGCGGAGTGTAACTAGTTATGGCCATTGTGTGTAGGAAGCACAGTTCTTTGGTTCTGAGCAAGCTGACTGTTCTGGCTCTATAGGAAACACAGTAGAGTAGAAGAGTGCTGCTTTCTCAAAAGCAGAGTGTGTTTCTTTTAAGGCAAGCTAGAGTTGAATTCCACGGAGTTGAATAACATGCAGTTTCTGGTCCTAGTAGCAAGAGTTGTTTTCTGGTAAGGAGATTCACTATTGTGCTCATTTGGCCATACACAGTGCAAATAGCACTCGCGTCTGTTCCCAGCAAGTGCATTGTATTGGATGCAAGAGAAACTACTGTTGTTGTCAGTTTCCTAAGCGGAGTGTAACTAGTTATGGCCATTGTGTGTAGGAAGTACAGTTCTTTGGTTCTGAGCAAGCTGACTGTTCTGGCTCTATAGGAAACACAGTAGAGTAGAAGAGTGCTGCTTTCTCAAAAGCAGAGTGTGTTTCTTGTAAGGCGAGCCAGAGTTTAATTCCCTTTCATAAATGGAGTTGAATCACATGCAGTTTCTGGTCCTAGCAGCAAGAGTTGTTTTCTGGTAAGGAGATTCACTACTGTGCTCAATTTGCCATACACAGTACAAATAGCACTCGCGTCTGTTCCCAGCAAATGCAGTGTATTGGACGCAAGAGAAACTACTGTTCTTGTCAGTTTCCTAAGGAGAGTTGAATTAGATATGGCCCTTGTATGTAGGAAGCACAGTTCTTTCGTTCTGAGCAAGCTGACTGTTCTGGCTATATAGGAAACACAGTAGAGTAGAAGAGTGCTGCTTTCTCAAAAGCAGAGTTGTTTCTTGTAAGGCGAGCAAGAGTTGATTTCCCTTTCATAAACGGAGTTGAATCACATGCAGTTTCTTGTCCTAGCAGCAAAAGTTGTTTTCTGGTAAGGAGAGTCACTATTGTGCTTATCCAGTGCAAATAGAGCTAGAGTTGAATTCCCTTTCATAAACGGAGTTGAATCACATGCAGTTTCTGGTCCTAGCAGCAAAAGTTGTTTTCTGGTAAGGAGAGTCACTATTGTGCATATGGAGTGCAAATAGAGCTAGAGTTGAATTCTCTTTCATAAACGGAGTTGAATCACATGCAGTTTCTGGTCCTAGTAGCAAGAGTTGTTTTCTGGTAAGGAGAGTCACTATTGTGCTCAATTGGCCATACCCAGTGCAAATAGCACTCGCGTCTATTCCCAGCAAGTGCAGTGTATTTGACACAAGAGAAACTACTGTTCTTGTCAGTTTCCTAAGCAGAGTTGAAGTAGATATGTCCAGTGAGTGTAGGAAGCACAGTTCTTTGGTTCTGAGCAAGCTGACTGTTCTGGCTATATAGGAAACACAGGAGAGTAGAAGAGTGCTGCTTTCTCAAAAGCAGAGTGTGTTTCTTGTAAGGCAAGCTAGAGTTGAATTCCCTTTCATAAACGGAGTTGAATCACATGCAGTTTCTGGTCCTAGCACCAAGAGTGTTTTCTGGTAAGGAGAGTCACTATTGTGCTCATTTGGCCATACACAGTGCAAATAGCACTCGCGTCTGTACCCAGCAAGTACATTGTATTGGACGCAAGAGAAACTACTGTTCTTGTCAGTTTCCTAAGCAGAGTTGAACTAGTTATGGCCATTGTGTGTAGGATGCACAGTTCTTTGGTTCTGAGCAAGCTGACTGTTCTGGCTCTATAGGAAACACAGTAGAGTAGAAGAGTGCTGCTTTCTCAAAAGCAGAGTGTGTTTCTTGTAAGGCGAGCCAGAGTTTAATTCCCTTTCATAAACGGAGTTGAATCATATGCAATTTCTGGTCCTAGCAGCAAGAGTTGTTTTCTGGTAAGGAGATTCACTATTGTACTCAATTGGCCATACCCATTGCAAATAGCACTCGCATCTGTTTTCAGCAAATGCAGTGTATTGGACGCAAGAGAAACTACTGTTCTTGTCAGTTTCCTAAGCAGAGTTGAATTAGATATGGCCCTTGTGTGTAGGAAGCACAGTTCTTTAGTTCTGAGCAAGCTGACAGTTCTGGCTATATAGGAAACACAGTAGAGTAGAAGAGTGCTGCTTTCTCTAAAGCAGAGTGTGTTTCTTGTAAGGCGAGCTAGAGTTGAATTCCATGGAGTTGAATCACATGCAGTTTCTGGTCCTAGTTGCAAGAGTTGTTTTCTGATAAGGAGAGTCACTATTGTGCTCATTTGGCCATAGACAGTGCAAATAGCGCTCGCTTCTGTACCCAGCAAGGGCATTGTATTGGACGCAAGAGAAACTACTGTTCTTGTCAGTTTCCTAAGCAGAGTTGAACTAGTTATGGCCATTGTGTGTAGGAAGCACAGTTCTTTGGTTCTGAGCAAGCTGACTGTTCTGGCTCTATAGGAAACACAGTAGAGTAGAAGAGTGCTGCTTTCTCAAAAGCAGAGTGTGTTTCTTTTAAGGCAAGCTAGAGTTGAATTCCACGGAGTTGAATCACATGCAGTTTATGGTCCTAGTAGCAAGAGTTGTTTACGAGTAAGGAGATTCACTATTGTGCTCTTTTGGCCATACACAGTGCAAATAGCACTCGCGTCTGTTCCCAGCAAGTGCAGTGTATTGGACGCAAGACAAGAGACTGTTCTTTTCAATTTCCTAAGCAGAGTTGAAGTAGATATGGCCAGTGAGTGTAGGAAGCACAGTTCTTTGGTTCTGAGCATGCTAACTTTTCTGGCTATATAGGAAACACAGTAGAGTAGAAGAGTGCTGCTTTCTCAAAAGCAGAGTGTGTTTCTTGTAAGGCAAGCTAGAGTTTAATTCCCGTTCATAAACGGAGTTGAATCACATCCAGTTTGTGGTCCTAGCAGCAAGAGTTGTTTTCTGGTAAGGAGAGTCACTATAGTGTTCAATTGGCCATACACAGTGCAAATAGCACTCGCTTCTATTCCCAGCAAATGCAGTGTATTGGACACAAGAGAAATTACTGTTCTTGTCAGTTTCCTAAGCAGAGTTGAATTAGATATTGCCCGTGTGTAGGAAGCACACTTCCTTAGTTCTGAGCAAGCTGACAGTACTGGCTATATAGGAAACACAGTAGAGTAGAAGAGTGCTGCTTTCTCAAAAGCAGAGTGTGGTTCTTGTAAGGCAAGCTAGAGTTGAATTCCCTTTCATAAACGGAGTTGAATCACATGCAGTTTCTGGTCCTAGCACCAAGAGTTGTTTTCTGGTAAGGAGAGTCACTATTGTGCTCATTTGGCCATACACAGTGCAAATAGCACTCGCGTCTGTACCCAGCAAGTGCATTGTATTGGACGCAAGAGAAACTACTGTTCTGGTCAGTTTCCTAAGCAGAGTTGAACTAGTTATGGCCATTGTGTGTAGGAAGCACAGTTCTTTGATTCTGAGCAAGCTGACTGTTCTGGCTCTATAGGAAACACAGTAGAGTAGAAGAGTGCTGCTTTCTCAAAAGCAGAGTGTGTTTCTTGTAAGGCGAGCCAGAGTTTAATTCCCTTTCATAAACGGAGTTGAATCACATGCAATTTCTGGTCCTAGCAGCAAGAGTTGTTTTCTGGTAAGGAGATTCACTATTGTGCTCAATTGGCCATACACATTGCAAATAGCACTCGCGTCTGTTCCCAGCAAATGCAGTGTATTGGACGCAAGAGAAACTACTGTTCTTGTCAGTTTCCTAAGCAGAGTTGAATTAGATATGGCCCTTGCGTGTAGGAAGCACAGTTCTTTAGTTCTGAGCAAGCTGACAGTTCTGGCTATATAGGAAACACAGTAGAGTAGAAGAGTGCTGCTTTCTCTAAAGCAGAGTGTGTTTTTTGTAAGGCGAGCTAGAGTTGATTTCCCTTTCATAAACGGAGTTGAATCACATGCAGTTTCTGGTCCTAGCAGCAAAAGTTGTTTTCTGGTAAGGAGATTCACTATTGTGCTCAATTGGCCATACACAGTGCAAATAGCACTCACGTCTGTTCCCACCAAATGCAGTGTATTGGACGCAAGAGAAACTACTATTCTTGTCAGTTTCCTAAGCTGAGTTGAATTAGGTATGGCCCTTGTGTGTAGGAAGCACAGTTCTTTAGTTCTGAACAAGCTGACAGTTCTGGCTATGTAGGAAACACAGTAGAGTAGAAGAGTGCTGCTTTCTCTAAAGCAGAGTGTGTTTCTTGTAAGGCGAGCAAGAGTTTATTTCCCTTTCATAAACGGAGTTGAATCACATTCAGTTTTTGGTCCTAGCAGCAAAAGTTGTTTTCTGTAAGGAGAGTCACTATTGTGCTTATCCAGTGCAAATAGAGCTAGAGTTGAATTCCCTTTCATAAACGGAGTTGAATCACATGCAGTTTCTGGTCCTAGCAGAAAGAGTTGTTTTCTGGTAAGGAGAGTCACTATTGTGCTCAATTGGCCATACCCAGTACAAATAGCACTCGCGTCTGTTCCCAGCAAGTGCAGTGTATTGGACGCAAGACAAGAGACTGTTCTTTTCAGTTTCCAAAGCAGAGTTGAAGTAGATATGGCCCCTGTGTGTAGGAAGCACAGTTCTTTGGTTCTGAGCAAGCTGACTGTTCTGGCTCTATAGAAAACACAGTAGAGTAGAAGAGTGCTGCTTTCTCTAAAGCAGAGTGTGTTTCTTGTAAGGCGAGCCAGAGTTTAATTCCCCTTCATAAACGGAGTTGAATCACATGCAGTTTCTGGTCCTAGCAGCAAAAGTTGTTTTCTGGTAAGGAGATTCACTATTGTGCTCAATTGGCCTTACACAGTGCAAATAGCACTCGCGTGTTATCCCAGCAAATGCAGTGTATTAGACGCAAGAGAAACTACTGTTCTTGTCAGTTTCCTAAGCAGAGTTGAATTAGATATGGCCCTTGTGTGTAGGAAGCACAATTCTTTAGTTCTGAGCAAGCTGACAGTACTGGCTATATAGGAAACACAGTAGAGTAGAAGAGTGCTGCTTTCTCAAAAGCAGAGTGTGTTTCTTTTAAGGCAAGCTAGAGTTGAATTCATGCAGTTTCTGGTCCTAGCAGCAAGAGTTGTTTTCTGGTAAGGAGATTCACTACTGTGCTCAATTGTCCATACAAAGTGCAAATAGCACTCGCGTCTGTTCCCAGCAAATGCAGTGTATTGGACGCAAGAGAAACTACTGTTCTTGTCAGTTTCCTAAGCAGAGTTGAATTAGATATGGCCCTTGTATGTAGGAAGCACAGTTGTTTCGTTCTGAGCAAGCTGACTGTTCTGGCTATATAGGAAACAGAGTAGAGTAGAAGAGTGCTGCTTTCTCAAAAGCAGAGATGTTTCTTGTAAGGCGAGCAAGAGTTGATTTCCCTTTCATAAACGGAGTTGAATCACATGCAGTTTCTGGTCCTAGCATCAAAAGTTGTTTTCTGGTAAGTAGAGTCACTATTGTGCATATGGAGTGCAAATAGAGCTAGAGTTGAATTCTCTTTCATAAACGGAGTTGAATCACATGCAGTTTCTGGTCCTAGCAGAAAGAGTTGTTTTCTGTTAAGGAGAGTCACTATTGTGCTCAATTGGCCATACCCAGTGCAAATAGCACTCGCGTCTATTCCCAGCAAGTGCAGTGTATTGGACGCAAGACAAGAGACTGTTTTTTTCAGTTTCCTAAGCAGAGTTGAAGTAGATATGGCCAGTGAGTGTAGGAAGGACAGTTCTTTGGTTCTGAGCAAGCTGACTGTTCTGGCTATATAGGAAACACAGGAGAGTAGAAGAGTGCTGCTTTCTCAAAAGCAGAGTGTGTTTCTTGTAAGGCAAGCTAGAGTTGAATTCCCTTTCATAAACGGAGTTGAATCACATGCAGTTTCTGGTCCTAGCACCAAGAGTTGTTTTCTGGTAAGGAGAGTCACTATTGTGCTCATTTGGCCATACACAGTGCAAATAGCACTCGCGTCTGTACCCAGCAAGTGCATTGTATTGGATGCAAGAGAAACTACTGTTCTTGTCAGTTTCCTAAGCAGAGTTGAACTAGTTATGGCCATTGTGTGTAAGAAGCACACTTCTTCAGTTCTGAGCAAGCTGACTGTTCTGGCTATATAGGAAACACAGTAGAGTAGAAGAGTGCTGTTCTCAAAAGCAGAGTGTGTTTTTTTTTTAAGGCAAGCTAGAGTTGAATTCCACGGAGTTGAATCACATGCAGTTTATGGTCCTAGTAGCAAGAGTTGTTTTCTGGTAAGGAGATTCACTATTGTGCTCATTTGGCCATACACAGTGCAAATAGCACTCGCGTCTGTTCCCAGGAAGTGCATTGTATTGGAAACAAGAGAAACTACTGTTGTTGTCAGTTTCCTAAGCGGAGTGTAACTAGTTATGGCCATTGTGTGTAGGAAGCACAGTTCTTTGGTTCTGAGCACGCTGACTGTTCTGGCTCTATAGGAAACCAGTAGAGTAGAAGAGTGCTGCTTTCTCTAAAGCAGAGTGTGTTTCTTGTAAGGCGAGCAAGAGTTGATTTCCCTTTCATAAACGGAGTTGAATCACATGCAGTTTCTTGTCCTAGCAGCAAAAGTTGTTTTCTGGTAAGGAGAGTCACTATTGTGCATATGGAGTGCAAATAGAGCTAGAGTTGAATTCTCTTTCATAAACGGAGTTGAATCACATGCAGTTTCTGGTCCTAGTTGCAAGAGTTGTTTTCTGATAAGGAGAGTCACTATTGTGCTCATTTGGCCATACACAGTGCAAATAGCACTCGCGTCTGTACCCAGCAAGGGCATTGTATTGGACGCAAGAGAAACTACTGTTCTTGTCAGTTTCCTAAGCAGAGTTGAACTAGTTATGGCCATTGTGTGTAGGAAGCACAGTTCTTTGGTTCTGAGCAAGCTGACTGTTCTGGCTCTATAGGAAACACAGTAGAGTAGAAGAGTGCTGCTTTCTCAAAAGCAGAGTGTGTTTCTTGTAAGGCGAGCCAGAGTTTAATTCCCTTTCATAAACGGAGTTGAATCACATGCAGTTTCTGGTCCTAGCACCAAGAGTTGTTTTCTGGTAAGGAGATTCACTATTGTGGTCAATTGGCCATACACAGTGCAAATAGCACTCGCGTCTGTTCCCAGCAAATGCAGTGTATTGGACGCAAGAGAAACTACTGTTCTTGTCAGTTTCCTAAGCAGAGTTCAATTAGATATGGCCCTTGTGTGTAAGAAGCACACTTCTTCAGTTCTGAGCAAGCTGACTGTTCTGGCTATATAGGAAACACAGTAGAGTAGAAGAGTGCTGCTTTCTCAAAAGCAGAGTGTGTTTCTTTTAAGGCAAGCTAGAGTTGAATTCCACGGAGTTGAATCACATGCAGTTTATGGTCCTAGTAGCAAGAGTTGTTTTCTAGTAAGGAGATTCACTATTGTGCTCTTTTGGCCATACACAGTGCAAATAGCACTCGCGTCTGTTCCCAGCGAGTGCATTGTATTGGAAACAAGAGAAACTACTTTTCTTGTCAGTTTCCTAAGCGGAGTGTAACTAGTTATGGCCATTGTGTGTAGGAAGCACAGTTCTTTGGTTCTGAGCAAGCTGACTGTTCTGGCTCTATAGGAAACACAGTAGAGTAGAAGAGTGCTGCTTTCTCTAAAGCAGAGTGTGTTTCTTGTAAGGCGAGCAAGAGTTGATTTCCCTTTCATAAACGGAGTTGAATCACATGCAGTTTCTGGTCCTAGCAGCAAAAGTTGTTTTCTGGTAAGGAGAGTCACTATTGTGCTTATACAGTGCAAATAGAGCTAGAGTTGAATTCCCTTTCATAAACGGAGTAGAATCACATGCAGTTTCTGGTCCTAGCAGCCAGAGTTATTTTCTGGTAAGGAGAGTCACTATTGTGCTCAATTGGCCATACCCAGTGCAAATAGCACTCGCGTCTGTTCCCAGCAAGTGCATTGTATTGGACGCAAGAGAAACTACTGTTCTGGTCAGTTTCCTAAGCAGAGTTGAACTAGTTATGGCCATTGTGTGTAGGAAGTACAGTTCTTTGGTTCTGAGCAAGCTGACTGTTCTGGCTCTATAGGAAACACAGTAGAGTAGAAGAGTGCTGCTTTCTCAAAAGCAGAGTGTGTTTCTTGTAAGGCGAGCCAGAGTTTAATTCCCTTTCATAAACGGAGTTGAATCACATGCAGTTTCTGGTCCTAGCAGCAAGAGTTGTTTTCTGGTAAGGAGATTCACTACTGTGCTCAATTGGCCATACACAGTACAAATAGCACTCGCGTCTGTTCCCAGCAAATGCAGTGTATTGGACGCAAGAGAAACTACTGTTCTTGTCAGTTTCCTAAGCAGAGTTGAATTAGATATGGCCCTTGTATGTAGGAAGCACAGTTCTTTCGTTCTGAGCAAGCTGACTGTTCTGGCTATATAGGAAACACAGTAGAGTAGAAGAGTGCTGCTTTCTCAAAAGCAGAGTTGTTTCTTGTAAGGCGAGCAAGAGTTGATTTCCCTTTCATAAACGGAGTTGAATCACATGCAGTTTCTGGTCCTAGCAGCAAAAGTTGTTTTCTGGTAAGGAGAGTCACTATTGTGCTTATCCAGTGCAAATAGAGCTAGAGTTGAATTCCCTTTCATAAACGGAGTTGAATCACATGCAGTTTCTGGTCCTAGCCGCAAAAGTTGTTTTCTGGTAAGGAGAGTCACTATTGTGCATATGGAGTGCAAATAGAGCGAGAGTTGAATTCTCTTTCATAAACGGAGTTGAATCACATGCAGTTTCTGGTCCTAGCAGAAAGAGTTGTTTTCTGTTAAGGAGAGTCACTATTGTGCTCAATTGGCCATACCCAGTGCAAATAGCACTCGCGTCTATTCCCAGCAAGTGCAGTGTATTGGACGCAAGACAAGAGACTGTTCTTTTCAGTTTCCTAAGCAGAGTTGAAGTAGATATGTCCAGTGAGTGTAGGAAGCACAGTTCTTTGGTTCTGAGCAAGCTGACTGTTCTGGCTATATAGGAAACACAGGAGAGTAGAAGAGTGCTGCTTTCTCAAAAACAGAGTGTGTTTCTTGTAAGGCAAGCTAGAGTTGAATTCCCTTTCATAAACGGAGTTGAATCACATGCAGTTTCTGGTCCTAGCACCAAGAGTGTTTTCTGGTAAGGAGAGTCACTATTGTGCTCATTTGGCCATACACAGTGCAAATAGCACTCGCGTCTGTACCCAGCAAGTACATTGTATTGGACGCAAGAGAAACTACTGTTCTTGTCAGTTTCCTAAGCAGAGTTGAACTAGTTATGGCCATTGTGTGTAGGATGCACAGTTCTTTGGTTCTGAGCAAGCTGACTGTTCTGGCTCTATAGCAAACACAGTAGAGTAGAAGAGTGCTGCTTTCTCAAAAGCAGAGTGTGTTTCTTGTAAGGCGAGCCAGAGTTTAATTCCCTTTCATAAACGGAGTTGAATCATATGCAATTTCTGGTCCTAGCAGCAAGAGTTGTTTTCTGGTAAGGAGATTCACTATTGTACTCAATTGGCCATACCCATTGCAAATAGCACTCGCATCTGTTTTCAGCAAATGCAGTGTATTGGACGCAAGAGAAACTACTGTTCTTGTCAGTTTCCTAAGCAGAGTTGAATTAGATATGGCCCTTGTGTGTAGGAAGCACAGTTCTTTAGTTCTGAGCAAGCTGACAGTTCTGGCTATATAGGAAACACAGTAGAGTAGAAGAGTGCTGCTTTCTCTAAAGCAGAGTGTGTTTCTTGTAAGGCGAGCTAGAGTTGAATTCCATGGAGTTGAATCACATGCAGTTTCTGGTCCTAGTTGCAAGAGTTGTTTTCTGATAAGGAGAGTCACTATTGTGCTCATTTGGCCATACACAGTGCAAATAGCACTCGCTTCTGTACCCAGCAAGGGCATTGTATTGGACGCAAGAGAAACTACTGTTCTTGTCAGTTTCCTAAGCAGAGTTGAACTAGTTATGGCCATTGTGTGTAGGAAGCACAGTTCTTTGGTTCTGAGCAAGCTGACTGTTCTGGCTCTATAGGAAACACAGTAGAGTAGAAGAGTGCTGCTTTCTCAAAAGCAGAGTGTGTTTCTTTTAAGGCAAGCTAGAGTTTTATTCCACGGAGTTGAATCACATGCAGTTTATGGTCTTAGTAGCAAGAGTTGTTTACGAGTAAGGAGATTCACTATTGTGCTCTTTTGGCCATACACAGTGCAAATAGCACTCGCGTCTGTTCCCAGCAAGTGCATTGTATTGGAAACAAGAGAAACTACTTTTCTTGTCAGTTTCCTAAGCGGAGTGTAACTAGTTATGGCCATTGTGTGTAGGAAGCACAGTTCTTTGGTTCTGAGCACGCTGACTGTTCTGGCTCTATAGGAAACACAGTAGAGTAGAAGAGTGCTGCTTTCTCTAAAGCAGAGTGTGTATCTTGTAAGGCGAGCAAGAGTTGATTTCCCTTTCATAAACGGAGTTGAATCACATGCAGTTTCTGGTCCTAGCAGCAAAAGTTGTTTTCTGGTAAGGAGAGTCACTATTGTGCTTATACAGTGCAAATAGAGCTAGAGTTGAATTCCCTTTCATAAACGGAGTAGAATCACATGCAGTTTCTGGTCCTAGCAGCAAGAGTTATTTTCTGGTAAGGAGAGTCACTATTGTGCTCAATTGGCCATACCCAGTGCAAATAGCACTCGCGTCTGTTCCCAGCAAGTGCAGTGTATTGGACGCAAGACAAGAGACTGTTCTTTTCAATTTCCTAAGCAGAGTTGAAGTAGATATGGCCAGTGAGTGTAGGAAGCACAGTTCTTTGGTTCTGAGCATGCTAACTTTTCTGGCTATATAGGAAACACAGTAGAGTAGAAGAGTGCTGCTTTCTCAAAAGCAGAGTGTGTTTCTTGTAAGGCAAGCTAGAGTTTAATTCCCGTTCATAAACGGAGTTGAATCACATCCAGTTTGTGGTCCTAGCAGCAAGAGTTGTTTTCTGGTAAGGAGAGTCACTATAGTGTTCAATTGGCCATACACAGTGCAAATAGCACTCGCTTCTATTCCCAGCAAATGCAGTGTATTGGACACAAGAGAAATTACTGTTCTTGTCAGTTTCCTAAGCAGAGTTGAATTAGATATTGCCCGTGTGTAGGAAGCACACTTCTTTAGTTCTGAGCAAGCTCACAGTACTGGCTATATAGGAAACACAGTAGAGTAGAAGAGTGCTGCTTTCTCAAAAGCAGAGTGTGGTTCTTGTAAGGCAAGCTAGAGTTGAATTCCCTTTCATAAACGGAGTTGAATCACATGCAGTTTCTGGTCCTAGCACCAAGAGTTGTTTTCTGGTAAGGAGAGTCACTATTGTGCTCATTTGGCCATACACAGTGCAAATAGCACTCGCGTCTGTACCCAGCAAGTGCATTGTATTGGACGCAAGAGAAACTACTGTTCTGGTCAGTTTCCTAAGCAGAGTTGAACTAGTTATGGCCATTGTGTGTAGGAAGCACAGTTCTTTGATTCTGAGCAAGCTGACTGTTCTGGCTCTATAGGAAACACAGTAGAGTAGAAGAGTGCTGCTTTCTCAAAAGCAGAGTGTGTTTCTTGTAAGGCGAGCCAGAGTTTAATTCCCTTTCATAAACGGAGTTGAATCACATGCAATTTCTGGTCCTAGCAGCAAGAGTTGTTTTCTGGTAAGGAGATTCACTATTGTGCTCAATTGGCCATACACATTGCAAATAGCACTCGCGTCTGTTCCCAGCAAATGCAGTGTATTGGACGCAAGAGAAACTACTGTTCTTGTCAGTTTCCTAAGCAGAGTTGAATTAGATATGGCCCTTGCGTGTAGGAAGCACAGTTCTTTAGTTCTGAGCAAGCTGACAGTTCTGGCTATATAGGAAACACAGTAGAGTAGAAGAGTGCTGCTTTCTCTAAAGCAGAGTGTGTTTTTTGTAAGGCGAGCTAGAGTTGATTTCCCTTTCATAAACGGAGTTGAATCACATGCAGTTTCTGGTCCTAGCAGCAAAAGTTGTTTTCTGGTAAGGAGATTCACTATTGTGCTCAATTGGCCATACACAGTGCAAATAGCACTCACGTCTGTTCCCACCAAATGCAGTGTATTGGACGCAAGAGAAACTACTATTCTTGTCAGTTTCCTAAGCTGAGTTGAATTAGGTATGGCCCTTGTGTGTAGGAAGCACAGTTCTTTAGTTCTGAACAAGCTGACAGTTCTGGCTATGTAGGAAACACAGTAGAGTAGAAGAGTGCTGCTTTCTCTAAAGCAGAGTGTGTTTCTTGTAAGGCGAGCAAGAGTTTATTTCCCTTTCATAAACGGAGTTGAATCACATTCAGTTTTTGGTCCTAGCAGCAAAAGTTGTTTTCTGTAAGGAGAGTCACTATTGTGCTTATCCAGTGCAAATAGAGCTAGAGTTGAATTCCCTTTCATAAACGGAGTTGAATCACATGCAGTTTCTGGTCCTAGCAGAAAGAGTTGTTTTCTGGTAAGGAGAGTCACTATTGTGCTCAATTGGCCATACCCAGTACAAATAGCACTCGCGTCTGTTCCCAGCAAGTGCAGTGTATTGGACGCAAGACAAGAGACTGTTCTTTTCAGTTTCCAAAGCAGAGTTGAAGTAGATATGGCCCCTGTGTGTAGGAAGCACAGTTCTTTGGTTCTGAGCAAGCTGACTGTTCTGGCTCTATAGAAAACACAGTAGAGTAGAAGAGTGCTGCTTTCTCTAAAGCAGAGTGTGCTTCTTGTAAGGCGAGCCAGAGTTTAATTCCCCTTCATAAACGGAGTTGAATCACATGCAGTTTCTGGTCCTAGCAGCAAAAGTTGTTTTCTGGTAAGGAGATTCACTATTGTGCTCAATTGGCCTTACACAGTGCAAATAGCACTCGCGTGTTATCCCAGCAAATGCAGTGTATTAGACGCAAGAGAAACTACTGTTCTTGTCAGTTTCCTAAGCAGAGTTGAATTAGATATGGCCCTTGTGTGTAGGAAGCACAATTCTTTAGTTCTGAGCAAGCTGACAGTACTGGCTATATAGGAAACACAGTAGAGTAGAAGAGTGCTGCTTTCTCAAAAGCAGAGTGTGTTTCTTTTAAGGCAAGCTAGAGTTGAATTCCACAGAGTTGAATAACATGCAGTTTCTGGTCCTAGTAGCAAGAGTTGTTTTCTGGTAAGGAGATTCACTATTGTGCTCATTTGGCCATACACAGTGCAAATAGCACTCGCGTCTGTTCCCAGCAAGTGCATTGTATTGGATGCAAGAGAAACTACTGTTGTTGTCAGTTTCCTAAGCGGAGTGTAACTAGTTATGGCCATTGTGTGTAGGAAGCACAGTTCTTTGGTTCTGAGCAAGCTGACTGTTCTGGCTCTATAGGAAACACAGTAGAGTAGAAGAGTGCTGCTTTCTCAAAAGCAGAGTGTGTTTCTTGTAAGGCGAGCCAGAGTTTAATTCCCTTTCATAAACGGAGTTGAATCACATGCAGTTTCTGGTCCTAGCAGCAAGAGTTGTTTTCCGGTAAGGAGATTCACTACTGTGCTCAATTGTCCATACAAAGTGAAAATAGCACTCGCGTCTGTTCCCAGCAAATGCAGTGTATTGGACGCAAGAGAAACTACTGTTCTTGTCAGTTTCCTAAGCAGAGTTGAATTAGATATGGCCCTTGTATGTAGGAAGCACAGTTCTTTCGTTCTGAGCAAGCTGACTGTTCTGGCTATATAGGAAACAGAGTAGAGTAGAAGAGTGCTGCTTTCTCAAAAGCAGAGTTGTTTCTTGTAAGGCGAGCAAGAGTTGATTTCCCTTTCATAAACGGAGTTGAATCACATGCAGTTTCTGGTCCTAGCATCAAAAGTTGTTTTCTGGTAAGTAGAGTCACTATTGTGCATATGGAGTGCAAATAGAGCTAGAGTTGAATTCTCTTTCATAAACGGAGTTGAATCACATGCAGTTTCTGGTCCTAGCAGAAAGAGTTGTTTTCTGTTAAGGAGAGTCACTATTGTGCTCAATTGGCCATACCCAGTGCAAATAGCACTCGCGTCTATTCCCAGCAAGTGCAGTGTATTGGACGCAAGACAAGAGACTGTTCTTTTCAGTTTCCTAAGCAGAGTTGAAGTAGGTATGGCCAGTGAGTGTAGGAAGCACAGTTCTTTGGTTCTGAGCAAGCTGACTGTTCTGGGTATATAGGAAACACAGGAGAGTAGAAGAGTGCTGCTTTCTCAAAAGCAGAGTGTGTTTCTTGTAAGGCAAGCTAGAGTTGAATTCCCTTTCATAAACGGAGTTGAATCACATGCAGTTTCTGGTCCTAGCACCAAGAGTTGTTTTCTGGAAAGGAGAGTCACTATTGTGCTCATTTGGCCATACACAGTGCAAATAGCACTCGCGTCTGTACCCAGCAAGTGCATTGTATTGGATGCAAGAGAAACTACTGTTCTTGTCAGTTTCCTAAGCAGAGTTGAACTAGTTATGGCCATTGTGTGTAAGAAGCACACTTCTTCAGTTCTGAGCAAGCTGACTGTTCTGGCTATATAGGAAACACAGTAGAGTAGAAGATTGCTGTTCTCAAAAGCAGAGTGTGTTTTTTTTTTAAGGCAAGCTAGAGTTGAATTCCACGGAGTTGAATCACATGCAGTTTATGGTCCTAGTAGCAAGAGTTGTTTTCTGGTAAGGAGATTCACTATTGTGCTCATTTTGCCATACACAGTGCAAATAGCACTCGCGTCTGTTCCCAGCAAGTGCATTGTATTGGAAACAAGAGAAACTACTGTTGTTGTCAGTTTCCTAAGCGGAGTGTAACTAGTTATGGCCATTGTGTGTAGGAAGCACAGTTCTTTGGTTCTGAGCACGCTGACTGTTCTGGCTCTATAGGAAACCAGTAGAGTAGAAGAGTGCTGCTTTCTCTAAAGCAGAGTGTGTTTCTTGTAAGGCGAGCAAGAGTTGATTTCCCTTTCATAAACGGAGTTGAATCACATGCAGTTTCTGGTCCTAGCAGAAAAAGTTGTTTTCTGGTAAGGAGAGTCACTATTGTGCTTATACAGTGCAAATAGAGCTAGATTTGAATTCCCTTTCATAAACGGAGTAGAATCACATGCAGTTTCTGGTCCTAGCAGCAAGAGTTATTTTCTGGTAAGGAGAGTCACTATTGTGCTCAATTGGCCATACCCAGTGCAAATAGCACTCGCGTCTGTTCCCAGCAAGTGCAGTGTATTGGACGCAAGACAAGAGACTGTTCTTTTCAGTTTCCTAAGCAGAGTTGAACTAGTTATGGCCATTGTGTGTAGGAAGCACAGTCTTTGGTTCTGAGCAAGCTGACTGTTCTGGCTCTATAGGAAACACAGTAGAGTAGAAGAGTGCTGCTTTCTCAAAAGCAGAGTGTGTTTCTTGTAAGGAGAGCAAGAGTTTAATTCCCTTTCATAAACGGAGTTGAATCACATGCAGTTTCTGGTCCTAGCACCAAGAGTTGTTTTCTGGTAACGAGATTCACTATTGTGGTCAATTGGCCATACACAGTGCAAATAGCACTCGCGTCTGTTCCCAGCAAATGCAGTGTATTGGACGCAAGAGAAACTACTGTTCTTGTCAGTTTCCTAAGCAGAGTTGAATTAAATATGGCCCTTGTGTGTAGGAAGCACAGTTCTTTATTTCTGAGCAAGCTGACAGTTCTGGCTATATAGGAAACACAGTAGAGTAGAAGAGTGCTGCTTTCTCTAAAGCAGAGTGTGTTCCTTGTAAGGCGAGCTAGAGTTGATTTCCCTTTCAGAAACGGAGTTGAATCATATGCAGTTTCTGGTCCTAGCAGCAAAAGATGTTTTCTGGTAAGGAGATACACTATTGTGCTCAATTGGCCATACACAGTGCAAATAGCACTCGCGTCTTATCCCAGGAAATGCAGTGTATTGGACGCAAGAGAAACTACTGTTCTTGTCAGTTTCCTAAGCAGAGTTGAATTAGATATGGCCCTTGCGTGTAGGAAGCACAGTTCTTTAGTTCTGAGCAAGCTGACAGTTCTGGCTATATAGGAAACACAGTAGAGTAGAAGAGTGCTGCTTTCTCTAAAGCAGAGTGTGTTTTTTGTAAGGCGAGCTAGAGTTGATTTCCCTTTCATAAACGGAGTTGAATCACATGCAGTTTCTGGTCCTAGCAGCAAAAGTTGTTTTCTGGTAAGGAGATTCACTATTGTGCTCAATTGGCCATACACAGTGCAAATAGCACTCACGTCTGTTCCCACCAAATGCAGTGTATTGGACGCAAGAGAAACTACTATTCTTGTCAGTTTCCTAAGCTGAGTTGAATTAGGTATGGCCCTTGTGTGTAGGAAGCACAGTTCTTTAGTTCTGAACAAGCTGACAGTTCTGGCTATGTAGGAAACACAGTAGAGTAGAAGAGTGCTGCTTTCTCTAAAGCAGAGTGTGTTTCTTGTAAGGCGAGCAAGAGTTTATTTCCCTTTCATAAACGGAGTTGAATCACATTCAGTTTTTGGTCCTAGCAGCAAAAGTTGTTTTCTGTAAGGAGAGTCACTATTGTGCTTATCCAGTGCAAATAGAGCTAGAGTTGAATTCCCTTTCATAAACGGAGTTGAATCACATGCAGTTTCTGGTCCTAGCAGAAAGAGTTGTTTTCTGGTAAGGAGAGTCACTATTGTGCTCAATTGGCCATACCCAGTACAAATAGCACTCGCGTCTGTTCCCAGCAAGTGCAGTGTATTGGACGCAAGACAAGAGACTGTTCTTTTCAGTTTCCAAAGCAGAGTTGAAGTAGATATGGCCCCTGTGTGTAGGAAGCACAGTTCTTTGGTTCTGAGCAAGCTGACTGTTCTGGCTCTATAGAAAACACAGTAGAGTAGAAGAGTGCTGCTTTCTCTAAAGCAGAGTGTGCTTCTTGTAAGGCGAGCCAGAGTTTAATTCCCCTTCATAAACGGAGTTGAATCACATGCAGTTTCTGGTCCTAGCAGCAAAAGTTGTTTTCTGGTAAGGAGATTCACTATTGTGCTCAATTGGCCTTACACAGTGCAAATAGCACTCGCGTGTTATCCCAGCAAATGCAGTGTATTAGACGCAAGAGAAACTACTGTTCTTGTCAGTTTCCTAAGCAGAGTTGAATTAGATATGGCCCTTGTGTGTAGGAAGCACAATTCTTTAGTTCTGAGCAAGCTGACAGTACTGGCTATATAGGAAACACAGTAGAGTAGAAGAGTGCTGCTTTCTCAAAAGCAGAGTGTGTTTCTTTTAAGGCAAGCTAGAGTTGAATTCCACAGAGTTGAATAACATGCAGTTTCTGGTCCTAGTAGCAAGAGTTGTTTTCTGGTAAGGAGATTCACTATTGTGCTCATTTGGCCATACACAGTGCAAATAGCACTCGCGTCTGTTCCCAGCAAGTGCATTGTATTGGATGCAAGAGAAACTACTGTTGTTGTCAGTTTCCTAAGCGGAGTGTAACTAGTTATGGCCATTGTGTGTAGGAAGCACAGTTCTTTGGTTCTGAGCAAGCTGACTGTTCTGGCTCTATAGGAAACACAGTAGAGTAGAAGAGTGCTGCTTTCTCAAAAGCAGAGTGTGTTTCTTGTAAGGCGAGCCAGAGTTTAATTCCCTTTCATAAACGGAGTTGAATCACATGCAGTTTCTGGTCCTAGCAGCAAGAGTTGTTTTCCGGTAAGGAGATTCACTACTGTGCTCAATTGTCCATACAAAGTGAAAATAGCACTCGCGTCTGTTCCCAGCAAATGCAGTGTATTGGACGCAAGAGAAACTACTGTTCTTGTCAGTTTCCTAAGCAGAGTTGAATTAGATATGGCCCTTGTATGTAGGAAGCACAGTTCTTTCGTTCTGAGCAAGCTGACTGTTCTGGCTATATAGGAAACAGAGTAGAGTAGAAGAGTGCTGCTTTCTCAAAAGCAGAGTTGTTTCTTGTAAGGCGAGCAAGAGTTGATTTCCCTTTCATAAACGGAGTTGAATCACATGCAGTTTCTGGTCCTAGCATCAAAAGTTGTTTTCTGGTAAGTAGAGTCACTATTGTGCATATGGAGTGCAAATAGAGCTAGAGTTGAATTCTCTTTCATAAACGGAGTTGAATCACATGCAGTTTCTGGTCCTAGCAGAAAGAGTTGTTTTCTGTTAAGGAGAGTCACTATTGTGCTCAATTGGCCATACCCAGTGCAAATAGCACTCGCGTCTATTCCCAGCAAGTGCAGTGTATTGGACGCAAGACAAGAGACTGTTCTTTTCAGTTTCCTAAGCAGAGTTGAAGTAGGTATGGCCAGTGAGTGTAGGAAGCACAGTTCTTTGGTTCTGAGCAAGCTGACTGTTCTGGGTATATAGGAAACACAGGAGAGTAGAAGAGTGCTGCTTTCTCAAAAGCAGAGTGTGTTTCTTGTAAGGCAAGCTAGAGTTGAATTCCCTTTCATAAACGGAGTTGAATCACATGCAGTTTCTGGTCCTAGCACCAAGAGTTGTTTTCTGGAAAGGAGAGTCACTATTGTGCTCATTTGGCCATACACAGTGCAAATAGCACTCGCGTCTGTACCCAGCAAGTGCATTGTATTGGATGCAAGAGAAACTACTGTTCTTGTCAGTTTCCTAAGCAGAGTTGAACTAGTTATGGCCATTGTGTGTAAGAAGCACACTTCTTCAGTTCTGAGCAAGCTGACTGTTCTGGCTATATAGGAAACACAGTAGAGTAGAAGATTGCTGTTCTCAAAAGCAGAGTGTGTTTTTTTTTTAAGGCAAGCTAGAGTTGAATTCCACGGAGTTGAATCACATGCAGTTTATGGTCCTAGTAGCAAGAGTTGTTTTCTGGTAAGGAGATTCACTATTGTGCTCATTTTGCCATACACAGTGCAAATAGCACTCGCGTCTGTTCCCAGCAAGTGCATTGTATTGGAAACAAGAGAAACTACTGTTGTTGTCAGTTTCCTAAGCGGAGTGTAACTAGTTATGGCCATTGTGTGTAGGAAGCACAGTTCTTTGGTTCTGAGCACGCTGACTGTTCTGGCTCTATAGGAAACCAGTAGAGTAGAAGAGTGCTGCTTTCTCTAAAGCAGAGTGTGTTTCTTGTAAGGCGAGCAAGAGTTGATTTCCCTTTCATAAACGGAGTTGAATCACATGCAGTTTCTGGTCCTAGCAGAAAAAGTTGTTTTCTGGTAAGGAGAGTCACTATTGTGCTTATACAGTGCAAATAGAGCTAGATTTGAATTCCCTTTCATAAACGGAGTAGAATCACATGCAGTTTCTGGTCCTAGCAGCAAGAGTTATTTTCTGGTAAGGAGAGTCACTATTGTGCTCAATTGGCCATACCCAGTGCAAATAGCACTCGCGTCTGTTCCCAGCAAGTGCAGTGTATTGGACGCAAGACAAGAGACTGTTCTTTTCAGTTTCCTAAGCAGAGTTGAACTAGTTATGGCCATTGTGTGTAGGAAGCACAGTCTTTGGTTCTGAGCAAGCTGACTGTTCTGGCTCTATAGGAAACACAGTAGAGTAGAAGAGTGCTGCTTTCTCAAAAGCAGAGTGTGTTTCTTGTAAGGAGAGCAAGAGTTTAATTCCCTTTCATAAACGGAGTTGAATCACATGCAGTTTCTGGTCCTAGCACCAAGAGTTGTTTTCTGGTAACGAGATTCACTATTGTGGTCAATTGGCCATACACAGTGCAAATAGCACTCGCGTCTGTTCCCAGCAAATGCAGTGTATTGGACGCAAGAGAAACTACTGTTCTTGTCAGTTTCCTAAGCAGAGTTGAATTAAATATGGCCCTTGTGTGTAGGAAGCACAGTTCTTTATTTCTGAGCAAGCTGACAGTTCTGGCTATATAGGAAACACAGTAGAGTAGAAGAGTGCTGCTTTCTCTAAAGCAGAGTGTGTTTCTTGTAAGGCGAGCTAGAGTTGATTTCCCTTTCAGAAACGGAGTTGAATCATATGCAGTTTCTGGTCCTAGCAGCAAAAGATGTTTTCTGGTAAGGAGATACACTATTGTGCTCAATTGGCCATACACAGTGCAAATAGCACTCGCGTCTTATCCCAGGAAATGCAGTGTATTGGATGCAAGAGAAACTACTGTTCTTGTCAGTTTCCTAAGCAGAGTTCAATTAGATATGGCCCTTGTGTGTAAGAAGCACACTTCTTCAGTTCTGAGCAAGCTGACTGTTCTGGCTATATAGGAAACACAGTAGAGTAGAAGAGTGCTGCTTTCTCAAAAGCAGAGTGTGTTTCTTTTAAGGCAAGCTAGAGTTGAATTCCACGGAGTTGAATCACATGCAGTTTATGGTCCTAGTATCAAGAGTTGTTTTCTGGTAAGGAGATTCACTATTGTGCTCATTTGGCCATACACAGTGCAAATAGCACTCGCGTCTGTTCCCAGCAAGTGCATTGTATTGGAAACAAGAGAAACTACTTTTCTTGTCAGTTTCCTAAGCGGAGTGTAACTAGTTATGGCCATTGTGTGTAGGAAGCACAGTTCTTTGGTTCTGAGCACGCTGACTGTTCTGGCTCTATAGGAAACACAGTAGAGTAGAAGAGTGCTGCTATCTCTAAAGCAGAGTGTGTTTCTTGTAAGGCGAGCAAGAGTTGATTTCCCTTTCATAAACGGAGTTGAATCACATGCAGTTTCTGGTCCTAGCAGCAAAAGTGTTTTCTGGTAATGAGAGTCACTATTGTGCTTATACAGTGCAAATAGAGCTAGAGTTGAATTCCATTTCATAAACGGAGTAGAATCACATGCAGTTTCTGGTCCTAGCAGCAAGAGTTATTTTCTGGTAAGGAGAGTCACTATTGTGCTCAATTGGCCATACCCAGTGCAAATAGCACTCGCGTCTGTTCCCAGCAAGTGCAGTGTATTGGACGCAAGACAAGAGACTGTTCTTTTCAGTTTCCTAAGCAGAGTTGAAGTAGATATGGCCAGTGAGTGTAGGAAGCACACTTCTTTGGTTCTGAACATGCTAACTGTTCTGGCTATATAGGAAACACAGTAGAGTAGAAGAGTGCTGCTTTCTCAAAAGCAGAGTGTGTTTCTTGTAAGGCAAGCTAGAGTTTAATTCCCTTTCATAAACGGAGTTGAATCACATCCAATTTGTGGTCCTAGCAGCAAGAGTTGTTTTCTGGTAAGGAGAGTCACTATAGTGCCCAATTGGCCATACACAGTACAAATAGCACTCGCTTCTATTCCCAGCAAATGCAGTGTATTGGACGCAAGAGAAATTACTGTTCTTGTCAGTTTCTTAAGCAGAGTTGAATTAGATATTGCCCTTGTGTGTAGGAAGCACACATGTTTAGTTCTGAGCAAGCTGACAGTACTGGCTATATAGGAAACACAGTAGAGTAGAAGAGTGCTGCTTTCTCAAAAGCAGAGTGTGGTTCTTGTAAGGCAAGCTAGAGTTGAATTCCCTTTCATAAACGGAGTTGAATCACATGCAGTTTCTGGTCCTAGCACCAAGAGTTGTTTTTCGGTAAGGAGAGTCACTATTGTGCTCATTTGGCCATACACAGTGCAAATAGCACTCGCGTCTGTACCCAGCAAGTGCATTGTATTGGACCCAAGAGAAACTACTGTTCTGGTCCGCTTCCTAAGCAGAGTTGAACTAGTTATGGCCATTGTGTGTAGGAAGCACAGGTCTTTGGTTCTGAGCAAGCTGACTGTTCTGGCTATATAGGAACCACAGTACAGTAGAAGAGTGCTGCTTTCTCAAAAGCAGAGTGTGTTTTTTGTAAGGCGAGCTAGAGTTGATTTCCCTTTCATAAATGGAGTTGAATCACATGCAGTTTCTGGTCCTAGCAGCAAAAGTTGTTTTCTGGTAAGGAGATTCACTATTGTGCTCAATTGGCCATACACAGTGCAAATAGCACTCACGTCTGTTCCCACCAAATGCAGTGTATTGGACGCAAGAGAAACTACTATTCTTCTCAGTTTCCTAAGCAGAGTTGAATTAGATATGGCCCTTGTGTGTAGGAAGCACAGTTCTTTAGTTCTGAACAAGCTAACAGTTCTGGCTATATAGGAAACACAGTAGAGTAGAAGAGTGCTGCTTTCTCTAAAGCAGAGTGTGTTTCTTGTAAGGCGAGCAAGAGTTTATTTCCCTTTCATAAACGGAGTTGAATCACATTCAGTTTTTGGTCCTAGCAGCAAAAGTTGTTTTCTGTAAGGAGAGTCACTATTGTGCTTATCCAGTGCAAATAGAGCTAGAGTTGAATTCCATTTCATAAACGGAGTTGAATCACATGCAGTTTCTGGTCCTAGCAGAAAGAGTTGTTTTCTGGTAAGGAGAGTCACTATTGTGCTCAATTGGCCATACCCAGTGCAAATAGCACTCGCGTCTGTTCCCAGCAAGTGCAGTGTATTGGACGCAAGACAAGAGACTGTTCTTTTCAGTTTCCAAAGCAGAGTTGAAGTAGATATGGCCCCTGTGTGTAGGAAGCACAGTTCTTTGGTTCTGAGCAAGCTGACTGTTCTGGCTCTATAGAAAACACAGTAGAGTAGAAGAGTGCTGCTTTCTCTAAAGCAGAGTGTGTTTCTTGTAAGGCGAGCTAGAGTTTAATTCCCTTTCATAAACGGAGTTGAATCACATGCAGTTTCTGGTCCTAGCACCAAGAGTTGTTTTCTGGTAAGGAGAGTCACTATTGTGCTCATTTGGCCATACACAGTGCATATAGCACTCGCGTCTGTACCCAGCAAGTGCCTTGTATTGGACGCAAGAGAAACTACTGTTCTTGTCAGTTTCCTAAGCAGAGTTGAACTAGTTATGGCCATTGTGTGTAGGAAGCACAGTTCTTTGGTTCTGAGCAAGCTGACTGTTCTGGCTATATAGGAAACACAGTAGAGTAGAAGAGTGCTGCTTTCTCAAAAGCAGAGTGTGTTTCTTGGAAGGCGAGCCAGAGTTTAATTCCCTTTCATAAACGGAGTTGAATCACATGCAATTTCTGGTCCTAGAAGCAAGAGTTGTTTTCTGGTAAGGAGATTCACTATTGTGCTCAATTGGCCATACACAGTGCAAATAGCACTCGCGTCTATTCCCAGCAAGTGCATTGTATTGGACGCAAGAGAAACTACTGTTCTTGTCAGTTTCCTAAGCGGAGTGTAACTAGTTATGGCCATTGTGTGTAGGAAGCACAGTTCTTTGGTTCTGAGCAAGCTGACTGTTCTGGCTCTATAGGAAACACAGTAGAGTAGAAGAGTGCTGCTTTCTCAAAAGCAGAGTGTGTTTCTTGTAAGGCGAGCCAGAGTTTAATTCCCTTTCATAAACGGAGTTGAATCACATGCAATTTCTGGTCCTAGCAGCAAGAGTTGTTTTCTGGTAAGGAGATACACTATTGTGCTCAATTGGCCATACACATTGCAAATAGCACTCGCGTCTGTTCCCAGCAAATGCAGTGTATTGGAAGCAAGAGGAACTACTGTTCTTTTCAGTTTCCCAAGCAGAGTTGAATTAGATTTGGCCCTTGTGTGTAGGAAGCACAGTTCTTTAGTTCTGAGCAAGCTGACAGTTCTGGCTATATAGGAAACACAGTAGAGTAGAAGAGTGCTGCTTTCTCTAAAGCAGAGTGTGTTTTTTGTAAGGCGAGCTAGAGTTGATTTCCCTTTCATAAACGGAGTTGAATCACATGCAGTTTCTGGACCTAGCAGCAAAAGTTGTTTTCTGGTAAGGAGATTCACTATTGTGCTCAATTGGCCATACACAGTGCAAATAGCACTCACGTCTGTTCCCACCAAATGCAGTGTATTGGACGCAAGAGAAACTACTATTCTTGTCAGTTTCCTAAGCAGAGTTGAATTAGACATGGCCCTTGTGTGTAGGAAGCACAGTTCTTTAGTTCTGAGCAAGCTGACAGTTCTGGCTATATAGGAAACACAGTAGAGTAGAAGAGTGCTGCTTTCTCTAAAGCAGAGTGTGTTTCTTGTAAGGCGAGCAAGAGTTTATTTCCCTTTCATAAACGGAGTTGAATCACATTCAGTTTTTGGTCCTAGCAGCAAAAGTTGTTTTCTGTAAGGAGAGTCACTATTGTGCTTATCCAGTGCAAATAGAGCTAGAGTTGAATTCCATTTCATAAACGGAGTTGAATCACATGCAGTTTCTGGTCCTAGCAGAAAGAGTTGTTTTCTGGTAAGGAGAGTCACTATTGTGCTCAATTGGCCATACCCAGTGCAAATAGCACTCGCGTCTGTTCCCAGCAAGTGCAGTGTATTGGACGCAAGACAAGAGACTGTTCTTTTCAGTTTCCAAAGCAGAGTTGAAGTAGATATGGCCCCTGTGTGTAGGAAGCACAGTTCTTTGGTTCTGAGCAAGCTGACTGTTCTGGCTCTATAGAAAACACAGTAGAGTAGAAGAGTGCTGCTTTCTCTAAAGCAGAGTGTGTTTCTTGTAAGGCGAGCTAGAGTTTAATTCCCTTTCATAAACGGAGTTGAATCACATGCAGTTTCTGGTCCTAGCACCAAGAGTTGTTTTCTGGTAAGGAGAGTCATTATTGTGCTCATTTGGCCATACACAGTGCATATAGCACTCGCGTCTGTACCCAGCAAGTGCCTTGTATTGGACGCAAGAGAAACTACTGTTCTTGTCAGTTTCCTAAGCAGAGTTGTGGCCATTGTGTGTAGGAAGCACAGTTCTTTGGTTCTGAGCAAGCTGACTGTTCTGGCTATATAGGAAACACAGTAGAGTAGAAGAGTGCTGCTTTCTCAAAAGCAGAGTGTGTTTCTTGGAAGGCGAGCCAGAGTTTAATTCCCTTTCATAAACGGAGTTGAATCACATGCAATTTCTGGTCCTAGAAGCAAGAGTTGTTTTCTGGTAAGGAGATTCACTATTGTGCTCAATTGGCCATACACAGTGCAAATAGCACTCGCGTCTATTCCCAGCAAGTGCATTGTATTGGACGCAAGAGAAACTACTGTTCTTTTCAGTTTCCTAAGCGGAGTGTAACTAGTTATGGCCATTGTGTGTAGGAATCACAGTTCTTTGGTTCTGAGCAAGCTGACTGTTCTGGCTCTATAGGAAACACAGTAGAGTAGAAGAGTGCTGCTTTCTCAAAAGCAGCGTGTGTTTCTTGTAAGGCGAGCCAGAGTTTAATTCCCTTTCATAAACGGAGTTGAATCACATGCAAATTCTGGTCCTAGCAGCAAGAGTTGTTTTCTGGTAAGGAGATACACTATTGTGCTCAATTGGCCATACACATTGCAAATAGCACTCGCGTCTGTTCCCAGAAAATGCAGTGTATTGGAAGCAAGAGGAACTACTGTTCTTTTCAGTTTCCCAAGCAGAGTTGAATTAGATTTGGCCCTTGTGTGTAGGAAGCACAGTTCTTTAGTTCTGAGCAAGCTGACAGTTCTGGCTATATAGGAAACACAGTAGAGTAGAAGAGTGCTGCTTTCTCTAAAGCAGAGTGTGTTTTTTGTAAGGCGAGCTAGAGTTGATTTCCCTTTCATAAACGGAGTTGAATCACATGCAGTTTCTGGACCTAGCAGCAAAAGTTGTTTTCTGGTAAGGAGATTCACTATTGTGCTCAATTGGCCATACACAGTGCAAATAGCACTCACGTCTGTTCCCACCAAATGCAGTGTATTGGACGCAAGAGAAACTACTATTCTTGTCAGTTTCCTAAGCAGAGTTGAATTAGACATGGCCCTTGTGTGTAGGAAGCACAGTTCTTTAGTTCTGAGCAAGCTGACAGTTCTGGCTATATAGGAAACACAGTAGAGTAGAAGAGTGCTGCTTTCTCAAAAGCAGAGTGTGTTTCTTGTAAGGCGAGCAAGAGTTGAATTCCCTTTCATAAACGGAGTTGAATCACATTCAGTTTTTGGTCCTAGCATCAAAAGTTGTTTTCTGGTAAGGAGAGTCACTATTGTGCTTATCCAGTGCAAATAGAGCTAGAGTTGAATTCCCTTTCATAAACGGAGTTGAATCACATGCAGTTTCTGGTCCTAGCAGAAAGAGTTGTTTTCTGGTAAGGAGAGTCACTATTGTGCTCAATTGGCCATACCCAGTGCAAATAGCACTCGCGTCTATTCCCAGCAAGTGCAGTGTATTGGACGCAAGACAAGAGACTGTTTTTTTCAGTTTCCTAAGCAGAGTTGAAGTAGATATGGCCAGTGAGTGTAGGAAGCACAGTTCTTTGGTTCTGAGCAAGCTGACTGTTCTGGCTATATAGGAAAAACAGGAGAGTAGAAGAGTGCTGCTTTCTCAAAAGCAGAGTGTGTTTCTTGTAAGGCAAGCTAGAATTGAATTCCCTTTCATAAACGGAGTTGAATCACATGCAGTTTCTGGTCCTAGCACCAAGAGTTGTTTTCTGGTAAGGAGAGTCACTATTGTGCTCATTTGGCCATACACAGTGCAAATAGCACTCGCGTCTGTACCCAGCAAGTGCATTGTATTGGACGCAAGAGAAACTACTGTTCTTGTCAGTTTCCTAAGCAGAGTTGAACTAGTTATGGCCATTGTGTGTAGAATGCACAGTTCTTTGTTTCTGAGCAAGCTGACTGTTCTGGCTCTATAGGAAACACAGTAGAGTAGAAGAGTGCTGCTTTCTCAAAAGCAGAGTGTGTTTCTTGTAAGGCGAGCCAGAGTTTAATTCCCTTTCATAAACGGAGTTGAATCACATGCAATTTCTGGTCCTAGCAGCAAGAGTTGTTTTCTGGTAAGGAGATTCACTATTGTGCTCAATTGGCCAAACACATTGCAAATAGCACTCGCATCTGTTCCAAGCAAATGCAGTATATTGGACGAAAGAGAAACTACTGTTCTTGTCAGTTTCCTAAGCAGAGTTGAATTAGATATGGCCCTTGTGTGTAGGAAGCACAGTTCTTTAGTTCTGAGCAAGCTGACAGTTCTGGCTATATAGGAAACACAGTAGAGTAGAAGAGTGCTGCTTTCTCTAAAGCAGAGTGTGTTTCTTGTAAGGCGAGCTAGAGTTGATTTCCCTTTCATAAACGGAGTTGAATCACATGCAGTTTCTGGTCCTAGCAGCAAAAGTTGTTTTCTGGTAAGGAGATACACTATTGTGCTCAATTGGCCTTACACAGTGCAAATAGCACTCGCGTCTTATCCCAGGAAATGCAGTGTATTGGATGCAAGAGAAACTACTGTTCTTGTCAGTTTCCTAAGCAGAGTTCAATTAGATATGGCCCTTGTGTGTAAGAAGCACACTTCTTCAGTTCTGAGAAAGCTGACTGTTCTGGCTATATAGGAAACACAGTAGAGTAGAAGAGTGCTGCTTTCTCAAAAGCAGAGTGTGTTTCTTGTAAGGCAAGCTAGAGTTGAATTCCCTTTCATAAACGGAGTTGAATCACATGCAGTTTCTGGGCCTAGCACCAAGAGTTGTTTTCTGGTAAGGAGAGTCACTATTGTGCTCATTTGGCCATACACAGTGCATATAGCACTCGCGTCTGTACCCAGCAAGTGCCTTTTATTGGACGCAAGAGAAACTACTGTTCTTGTCAGTTTCCTAAGCAGAGTTGAACTAGTTATGGCCATTGTGTGTAGGAAGCACAGTTCTTTGGTTCTGAGCAAGCTGACTGTTCTGGCTATATAGGAAACACAGTAGAGTAGAAGAGTGCTGCTTTCTCAAAAGCAGAGTGTGTTTCTTGGAAGGCGAGCCAGAGTTTAATTCCCTTTCATAAACGGAGTTGAATCACATGCAATTTCTGGTCCTAGCAGCAAGAGTTGTTTTCTGGTAAGGAGATACACTATTGTGCTCAATTGGCCATACACATTGCAAATAGCACTCGCGTCTGTTCCCAGCAAATGCAGTGTATTGGAAGCAAGAGGAACTACTGTTCTTTTCAGTTTCCCAAGCAGAGTTGAATTAGATATGGCCCTTGTGTGTAGGAAGCACAGTTCTTTAGTTCTGAGCAAGCTGACAGTTCTGGCTATATAGGAAACACAGTAGAGTAGAAGAGTGCTGCTTTCTCTAAAGCAGAGTGTGTTTTTTGTAAGGCGAGCTAGAGTTGATTTCCCTTTCATAAACGGAGTTGAATCACATGCAGTTTCTGGACCTAGCAGCAAAAGTTGTTTTCTGGTAAGGAGATTCACTATTGTGCTCAATTGGCCATACACAGTGCAAATAGCACTCACGTCTGTTCCCACCAAATGCAGTGTATTGGACTCAAGAGAAACTACTATTCTTGTCAGTTTCCTAAGCAGAGTTGAATTAGACATGGCCCTTGTGTGTAGGAAGCACAGTTCTTTAGTTCTGAGCAAGCTGACAGTTCTGGCTATATAGGAAACACAGTAGAGTAGAAGAGTGCTGCTTTCTCAAAAGCAGAGTGTGTTTCTTGTAAGGTGAGCAAGAGTTGATTTCCCTTTTATAAACGGAGTTGAATCACATTCAGTTTTTGGTCCTAGCATCAAAAGATGTTTTCTGGTAAGGAGAGTCACTACTGTGCTTATCCAGTGCAAATAGAGCTAGAGTTGAATTCCCTTTCATAAACGGAGTTGAATCACATGCAGTTTCTGGTCCTAGCAGAAAGAGTTGTTTTCTGGTAAGGAGAGTCACTATTGTGCTCAATTGGCCATACCCAGTGCAAATAGCACTCGCGTCTATTCCCAGCAAGTGCAGTGTATTGGACGCAAGACAAGAGACTGTTTTTTTCAGTTTCCTAAGCAGAGTTGAAGTAGATATGGCCAGTGAGTGTAGGAAGCACAGTTCTTTGGTTCTGAGCAAGCTGACTGTTCTGGCTATATAGGAAACACAGGAGAGTAGAAGAGTGCTGCTTTCTCAAAAGCATAGTGTGTTTCTTGTAAGGCAAGCTATAGTTGAATTCCCTTTCATAAACGGAGTTGAATCACATGCAGTTTCTGGTCCTAGCACCAAGAGTTGTTTTCTGGTAAGGAGAGTCAGTATTGTGCTCATTTGGCCATACACAGTGCAAATAGCACTCGCGTCTGTACCCAGCAAGTGCATTGTATTGGACGCAAGAGAAACTACTGTTCTTGTCAGTTTCCTAAGCAGAGTTGAACTAGTTATGGCCATTGTGTGTAGGATGCACAGTTCCTTGGTTCTGAGCAAGCTGACTGTTCTGGCTCTATAGGAAACACAGTAGAGTAGAAGAGTGCTGCTTTCTCAAAAGCAGAGTGTGTTTCTTGTAAGGCGAGCCAGAGTTTAATTCCCTTTCATAAACGGAGTTGAATCACATGCAGTTTCTGGTCCTAGCAGCAAGAGATGTTTTCTGGTAAGGAGATTCACTATTGTGCTCAATTGGCCATACACATTGCAAATAGCACTCACGTCTTATCCCAGGAAATGCAGTGTATTGGATGCAAGAGAAACTACTGTTCTTGTCAGTTTCCTAAGCAGAGTTCAATTAGATATGGCCCTTGTGTGTAAGAAGCACACTTCTTCAGTTCTGAGAAAGCTGACTGTTCTGGCTATATAGGAAACACAGTAGAGTAGAAGAGTGCTGCTTTCTCAAAAGCAGAGTGTGTTTCTTGTAAGGCAAGCTAGAGTTGAATTCCCTTTCATAAACGGAGTTGAATCACATGCAGTTTCTGGTCCTAGCACCAAGAGTTGTTTTCTGGTAAGGAGAGTCACTATTGTGCTCATTTGGCCATACACAGTGCATATAGCACTCGCGTCTGTACCCAGCAAGTGCCTTGCATTGGACGCAAGAGAAACTACTGTTCTTGTCAGTTTCCTAAGCAGAGTTGAACTAGTTATGGCCATTGTGTGTAGGAAGCACAGTTCTTTGGTTCTGAGCAAGCTGACTGTTCTGGCTATATAGGAAACACAGTAGAGTAGAAGAGTGCTGCTTTCTCAACAGCAGAGTGTGTTTCTTGGAAGGCGAGCCAGAGTTTAATTCCCTTTCATAAACGGAGTTGAATCACATGCAATTTCTGGTCCTAGAAGCAAGAGTTGTTTTCTGGTAAGGAGATTCACTATTGTGCTCAATTGGCCATACACAGTGCAAATAGCACTCGCGTCTGTTCCCAGCAAGTGCATTGTATTGGACGCAAGAGAAACTACTGTTCTTGTCAGTTTCCTAAGCGGAGTGTAACTAGTTATGGCCATTGTGTGTAGGAAGCACAGTACTTTGGTTCTGAGCAAGCTGACTGTTCTGGCTCTATAGGAAACACAGTAGAGTAGAAGAGTGCTGCTTTCTCAAAAGCAGAGTGTGTTTCTTGTAAGGCGAGCCAGAGTTTAATTCCCTTTCATAAACGGAGTTGAATCACATGCAATTTCTGGTCCTAGCAGCAAGAGTTGTTTTCTGGTAAGGAGATTCACTATTGTGCTCAATTGGCCATACACAGTGCAAATAGCACTCACGTCTGTTCCCACCAACTGCAGTGTATTGGACGCAAGAGAAACTACTATTCTTGTCAGTTTCCTAAGCAGAGTTGAATTAGACATGGCCCTTGTGTGTAGGAAGCACAGTTCTTTAGTTCTGAGCAAGCTGACAGTTCTGGCTATATAGGAAACACAGTAGAGTAGAAGAGTGCTGCTTTCTCAAAAGCAGAGTGTGTTTCTTGTAAGGCGAGCAAGAGTTGATTTCCCTTTCATAAACGGAGTTGAATCACATTCAGTTTTTGGTCCTAGCATCAAAAGTTGTTTTCTGGTAAGGAGAGTCACTATTGTGCTTATCCAGTGCAAATAGAGCTAGAGTTGAATTCCCTTTCATAAACGGAGTTGAATCACATGCAGTTTCTGGTCCTAGCACCAAGAGTTGTTTTCTGGTAAGGAGAGTCACTATTGTGCTCAATTGGCCATATCCAGTGCAAATAGCACTCGCGTCTATTCCCAGCAAGTGCAGTGTATTGGACGCAAGACAAGAGACTGTTCTTTTCAGTTTCCTAAGCAGAGTTGAAGTAGATATGGCCCCTGTGGGTAGGAAGCACAGTTCTTTGGTTCTGAGCAAGCTGACAGTTCTGGCTATATAGGAAACACAGTAGAGTAGAAGAGTGCTGCTTTCTCTAAAGCAGAGTGTGTTTCTTGTAAGGCAAGCTAGAGTTGATTTCCCTTTCAGAAACGGAGTTGAATCACATGCAGTTTCTGGTCCTAGCAGCAAAAGTTGTTTTCTGGTAAGGAGATTCACTATTGTGCTCAATTGGCCTTACACAGTGCAAATAGCACTCGCGTGTTATCCCAGCAAATGCAGTGTATTGGACACAAGAGAAACTACTGTTCTTGTCAGTTTCCTAAGCAGAGTTGAATTAGATATGGCCCTTGTGTGTAGGAAGCACAGTTCTTTAGTTCTGAGCAAGCTGGCAGTACTGGCTATATAGGAAACACAGTAGAGTAGAAGAGTGCTGCTTTCTCTAAAGCAGAGTGTGTTTCTTTTAAGGCAAGCTAGAGTTGAATTCCACGGAGTTGAATAACATGCAGTTTCTGGTCCTAGTAGCAAGAGTTGTTTTCTGGTAAGGAGATTCACTATTGTGCTCATTTGGCCATACACAGTGCAAATAGCACTCGAGTCTGTTCCCAGCAAGTGCATTGTATTGGATGCAAGAGAAATTACTGTTGTTGTCAGTTTCCTAAGCGGAGTGTAACTAGTTATGGCCATTGTGTGTAGGAAGCACAGTTCTTTGGTTCTGAGCAAGCTGACTGTTCTGGCTCTATAGGATACACAGTACAGTAGAAGAGTGCTGCTTTCTCAAAAGCAGAGTGTGTTTCTTGTAAGGCGAGCCAGAGTTTAATTCCCTTTCATAAACGGAGTTGAATCACATGCAGTTTCTGGTCCTAGCAGCAAGAGTTGTTTTCTGGTAAGGAGATTCACTACTGTGCTCAATTGGCCATATACAGTGCAAATAGCACTCGCTTCTGTACCCAGCAATGGCATTGTATTGGACGCAAGAGAAACTACTGTTCTTGTCAGTTTCCTAAGCAGAGTTGAACTAGTTATGGCCATTGTGTGTAGGAAGCACAGTTCTTTATTTCTGAGCAAGCTGACAGTTCTGGTTCTATAGGAAACACAGTAGAGTAGAAGAGTGCTGCTTTCTCTAAAGCAGAGTGTGTTTCTTGTAAGGCGAGCTAGAGTTGATTTCTCTTTCATAAACGGAGTTGAATCACATGCAGTTTCTGGTCCTAGCAGCAAAAGTTGTTTTCTGGTAAGGAGATTCACTATTGTGCTCAATTGGCCTTACACAGTGCAAATAGCACTCAGTCTTATCCCAGCAAATGCAGTGTATTGGACGCAAGAGAAACTACTGTTCTTGTCAGTTTCCTAAGCAGAGTTGAATTAGATATGGCCCTTGTGTGTAGGAAACACAGTTCTTTAGTTCTGAGCAAGCTGACAGATCTGGCTATATAGGAAACACAGTAGAGTAGAAGAGTGCTGCTTTCTCTAAAGCAGAGTGTGTTTTTTGTAAGGCGAGCTAGAGTTCATTTCCCTTTCAGAAACGGAGTTGAATCACATGCAGTTTCTGGTCCTAGCAGCAAAAGTTGTTTTCTGGTAAGGAGATTCACTATTGTGCTCAATTGGCCTTACACAGTGCAAATAGCACTCGCGTGTTATCCCAGCAAATGCAGTGTATTGGACACAAGAGAAACTACTGTTCTTGTCAGTTTCCTAAGCAGAGTTGAATTAGATATGGCCCTTGTGTGTAGGAAGCACAGTTCTTTAGTTCTGAGCAAGCTGACAGTTCTGGCTATATAGGAAACACAGTAGAGTAGAAGAGTGCTGCTTTCTCTAAAGCAGAGTGTGTTTTTTGTAAGGCGAGCTAGAGTTGATTTCCCTTTCAGAAACGGAGTTGAATCACATGCAGTTTCTGGTCCTAGCACCAAGAGTTGTTTTCTGGTAAGGAGATTCACTATTGTGCTCATTTGGCCATACACATTGCAAATAGCACTCGCGTCTGTTCCCAGCAAATGCAGTGTATTGGACGCAAGAGAATCTACTGTTCTTGTCAGTTTCCTAAGCAGAGTTGAATTAGATATGGCCCTTGTGTGTAGGAAGCACAGTTCTTTAGTTCTGAGCAAGCTGACAGTACTGGCCATATAGGTAACACAGTAGAGTAGAAGAGTGCTGCTTTCTCTAAAGCAGAGTGTGTTTCTTGTAAGGGGAGCTGGAGTTGATTTCCCTTTCATAAACGGAGTTGAATCACATTCAGTTTCTGGTCCTAGCAGCAAAAGTTGTTTTCTGGTAAGGAGATTCACTATTGTGCTCAATTGGCCTTACACAGTGCAAATAGCACTCGCGTGTTATCCCAGCAAATGCAGTGTATTGGACGCAAGAGAAACTACTGTTCTTGTCAGTTTCCTAAGCAGAGTTGAATTAGATATGGCCATTGTGTGTAGGAAACACAGTTCTTTAGTTCTGAGCAAGCTGACAGTTCTGGCTATATAGGAAACACAGTAGAGTAGAAGAGTGCTGCTTTCTCTAAAGCAGAGTGTGTTTCTTGTAAGGCGAGCTAGAGTTGATTTCCCTTTCATAAACGGAGTTGAATCACATGCAGTTTCTGGTCCTAGCAGCAAAAGTTGTTTTCTGGTAAGGAGATTCACTATTGTGCTCAATTGGCCTTACACAGTGCAAATAGCAATCGCGTGTTATCCCAGCAAATGCAGTGTATTGGACACAAGAGAAACTACTGTTCTTGTCAGTTCCTAAGCAGAGTTGAATTAGATATGGCCCTTGTGTGTAGGAAGCACAGTTCTTTAGTTCTGAGCAAGCTGACAGTACTGCCTATATAGGAAACACAGTAGAGTAGAAGAGTGCTGCTTTCTCAAAAGCAGAGTGTGTTTCTTTTAAGGCAAGCTAGAGTTGAATTCCACGGAGTTGAATAACATGCAGTTTCTGGTCCTAGGAGCAAGAGTTGTTTTCTGGTAAGGAGATTCACTATTGTGCTCATTTGGCCATACACAGTGCAAATAGCACTCGCGTCTGTTCCAAGCAAGTGCATTGTATTGGATGCAAGAGAAACTACTGTTGTTGTCAGTTTCCTAAGCGGAGTGTAACTAGTTATGGCCATTGTGTGTAGGAAGCACAGTTCTTTAGTTCTGAGCAAGCTGACTGTTCTGGCTCTATAGGAAACACAGTAGAGTAGAAGAGTGCTGCTTTCTCAAAAGCAGAGTGTGTTTCTTGTAAGTCGAGCCAGAGTTTAATTCCCTTTCATAAACGGAGTTGAATCACATGCAGTTTCTGGTCCTAGCAGCAAGAGTTGTTTTCTGGTAAGGAGATTCACTACTGTGCTCAATTGGCCATACACAGTGCAAATAGCACTCGCGTCTGTTCCCAGCAAATGCAGTGTATTGGACGCAAGAGAAACTACTGTTCTTGTCAGTTTCCTAAGTAGAGTTGAATTAGATATGGCCCTTGTATGTAGGAAGCACAGTTCTTTCGTTCTGAGCAAGCTGACTGTTCTGGCTCTATAGGAAACACAGTAGAGTAGAAGTGTGCTGCTTTCTCAAAAGCAGAGTGTGTTTCTTGGAAGGCGAGCCAGAGTTTAATTCCCTTTCATAAACGTAGTTGAATCACATGCAATTTCTGGTCCTAGCACCAAGAGTTGTTTTCTGGTAAGGAGATTCACTATTGTGCTCATTTGGCCATACACATTGCAAATAGCACTCGCGTCTGTTCCCAGCGAATGCAGTGTATTGGACGCAAGAGAATCTACTGTTCTTGTCAGTTTCCTAAGCAGAGTTGAAGTAGATATGGCCCTTGTGTGTAGGAAGCACAGTTCTTTAGTTCTGAGCAAGCTGACAGTACTGGCTATATAGGTAACACAGTAGAGTAGAAGAGTGCTGCTTTCTCTAAAGCAGAGTGTGTTTCTTGTAAGGGGAGCTGGAGTTGATTTCCCTTTCATAAACGGAGTTGAATCACATGCAGTTTCTGGTCCTAGCAGCAAAAGTTGTTTTCTGGTAAGGAGATTCACTATTGTGCTCAATTGGCCTTACACAGTGCAAATAGCACTCAGTCTTATCCCAGCAAATGCAGTGTATTGGACGCAAGAGAAACTACTGTTCTTGTCAGTTTCCTAAGCAGAGTTGAATTAGATATGGCCCTTGTGTGTAGGAAACACAGTTCTTTAGTTCTGAGCAAGCTGACAGTTCTGGCTATATAGGAAACACAGTAGAGTAGAAGAGTGCTGCTTTCTCTAAAGCAGAGTGTGTTTCTTGTAAGGCGAGCTAGAGTTGATTTCCCTTTCAGAAACGGAGTTGAATCACATGCAGTTTCTAGTCCTAGCAGCAAAAGTTGTTTTCTGGTAAGGAGAGTCACTATTGTGCATATGGAGTGCAAATAGAGCTAGAGTTGAATTCTCTTTCATAAACGGAGTTGAATCACATGCAGTTTCTGGTCCTAGCAGAAAGAGTTGTTTTCTGTTAAGGAGTGTCACTATTGTGCTCATTTGGCCATACACAGTGCAAAAAGCACTCGCGTCTGTACCCAGAATGTGCATTGTATTGGACGCAAGAGAAACTACTGTTCTGGTCAGTTTCCTAAGCAGAGTTGAACTACTTATGGCCATTGTGTGTTGGAAGCACAGTTCTATGGTTCTGAGCAAGCTGACTGTTCTGGCTCTATAGGAAACACAGTAGAGTAGAAGAGTGCTGCTTTCTCAAAAGCAGAGTGTGTTTCTTGTAAGGCGAGCCAGAGTTTAATTCCCTTTCATAAACGGAGTTGAATCACATGCAATTTCTGGTAAGGAGATTCACTATTGTGCTCAATTGGCCAGACACATTGCAAATAGCACTCGCATCTGTTCCCAGCAAATGCAGTGTATTGGACGCAAGAGAAACTACTGTTCTTGTCAGTTTCCTAAGCAGAGTTGAATTAGATATGGCCCTTGTGTGTAGGAAGCACAGTTCTTTAGTTCTGAGCAAGCTGACAGTTCTGGCTATATAGGAAACACAGTAGAGTAGAAGAGTGCTGCTTTCTCTAAAGCAGAGTGTGTTTCTTGTAAGGCGAGCTAGAGTTGAATTCCATGGAGTTGAATCACATGCAGTTTCTGGTCCTAGTTGCAAGAGTTGTTTTCTGATAAGGAGAGTCACTATTGTGCTCATTTGGCCATACACAGTGCAAATAGCACTCGCTTCTGTACCCAGCAAGGGCATTGTATTGGAGGCAAGACAAGAGACTGTTCTTTTCAGTTTCCTAAGCAGAGTTGAAGTAGATATGGCCCCTGTGGGTAGGAAGCACAGTTCTTTGGTTCTGAGCACGCTGACTGTTCTGGTTCTATAGGAAACACAGTAGAGTAGAAGAGTGCTGCTTTCTCTAAAGCAGAGTGTGTTTCTTGTAAGGCGAGCTAGAGTTGATTTCCCTTTCATAAACGGAGTTGAATCACATGCAGTTTCTGGTCCTAGCAGCAAAAGTTGTTTTCTGGTAAGGAGATACACTATTGTGCTCAATTGGCCTTACACAGTGCAAATACCACTCGCGTCTTATCCCAGGAAATGCAGTGTATTGGACGCAAGAGAAACTACTGTTCTTGTCAGTTTCCTAAGCAGAGTTGAATTAGATATGGCCCTTGTATGTAGGAAGCACAGTTCTTTCGTTCTGAGCAAGCTGACTGTTCTGGCTATATAGGAAACACAGTAGAGTAGAAGAGTGCTGCTTTCTCAAAAGCAGAGTTGTTTCTTGTAGGGCGAGCAAGAGTTGATTTCCCTTTCATAAACGGAGTTGAATCACATGCAGTTTCTTGTCCTAGCAGCAAAAGTTGTTTTCTGGTAAGGAGAGTCACTATTGTGCATATGGAGTGCAAATAGAGCTAGAGTTGAATTCTCTTTCATAAACGGAGTTGAATCACATGCAGTTTCTGGTCCTAGTTGCAAGAGTTGTTTTCTGATAAGGAGAGTCACTATTGTGCTCATTTGGCCATACACAGTGCAAATAGCACTCGCGTCTGTACCCAGCAAGGGCATTGTATTGGACGCAAGAGAAACTACTGTTCTTGTCAGTTTCCTAAGCAGAGTTGAACTAGTTATGGCCATTGTGTGTAGGAAGCACAGTTCTTTGGTTCTGAGCAAGCTGACTGTTCTGGCTCTATAGGAAACACAGTAGAGTAGAAGAGTGCTGCTTTCTCAAAAGCAGAGTGTGTTTCTTGTAAGGCGAGCCAGAGTTTAATTCCCTTTCATAAACGGAGTTGAATCACATGCAGTTTCTGGTCCTAGCACCAAGAGTTGTTTTCTGGTAAGGAGATTCACTATTGTGGTCAATTGGCCATACACAGTGCAAATAGCACTCGCGTCTGTTCCCAGCAAATGCAGTGTATTGGACGCAAGAGAAACTACTGTTCTTGTCAGTTTCCTAAGCAGAGTTGAATTAGATATTGCCCTTGTGTGTAGGAAGCACAGTTCTTTATTTCTGAGCAAGCTGACAGTTCTGGCTATATAGGAAACACAGTAGAGTAGAAGAGTGCTGCTTTCTCTAAAGCAGAGTGTGTTTCTTGTAAGGCGAGCTAGAGTTGATTTCCCTTTCATAAACGGAGTTGAATCATATGCAGTTTCTGGTCCTAGCAGCAAAAGTTTTTTTCTGGTAAGGAGATACACTATTGTGCTCAATTGGCCTTACACAGTGCAAATAGCACTCGCGTCTTATCCCAGGAAATGCAGTGTATTGGATGCAAGAGAAACTACTGTTCTTGTCAGTTTCCTAAGCAGAGTTCAATTAGATATGGCCCTTGTGTGTAAGAAGCACACTTCTTCAGTTCTGAGCAAGCTGACTGTTCTGGCTATATAGGAAACACAGTAGAGTAGAAGAGTGCTGCTTTCTCAAAAGCAGAGTGTGTTTCTTTTAAGGCAAGCTAGAGTTGAATTCCACGGAGTTGAATCACATGCAGTTTATGGTCCTAGTAGCAAGAGTTGTTTTCTAGTAAGGAGATTCACTATTGTGCTCTTTTGGCCATACACAGTGCAAATAGCACTCGCGTCTTATCCCAGGAAATGCAGTGTATTGGAAACAAGAGAAACTACTTTTCTTGTCAGTTTCCTAAGCGGAGTGTAACTAGTTATGGCCATTGTGTGTAGGAAGCACAGTTCTTTGGTACTGAGCAAGCTGACTGTTCTGGCTCTATAGGAAACACAGTAGAGTAGAAGAGTGCTGCTTTCTCTAAAGCAGAGTGTGTTTCTTGTAAGGCGAGCAAGAGTTGATTTCCCTTTCATAAACGGAGTTGAATCACATGCAGTTTCTGGTCCTAGCAGCAAAAGTTGTTTTCTGGTAAGGAGAGTCACTATTGTGCTTATACAGTGCAAATAGAGCTAGAGTTGAATTCCCTTTCATAAACGGAGTAGAATCACATGCAGTTTCTGGTCCTAGCAGCCAGAGTTATTTTCTGGTAAGGAGAGTCACTATTGTGCTCAATTGGCCATACCCAGTGCAAATAGCACTCGCGTCTGTTCCCAGCAAGTGCATTGTATTGGACGCAAGAGAAACTACTGTTCTGGTCAGTTTCCTAAGCAGAGTTGAACTAGTTATGGCCATTGTGTGTAGGAAGCACAGTTCTTTGGTTCTGAGCAAGCTGACTGTTCTGGCTCTATAGGAAACACAGTAGAGTAGAAGAGTGCTGCTTTCTCAAAAGCAGAGTGTGTTTCTTGGAAGGCGAGCCAGAGTTTAATTCCCTTTCATAAACGGAGTTGAATCACATGCAATTTCTGGTCCTAGCAGCAAGAGTTGTTTTCTGGTAAGGAGATTCACTATTGTGCTCAATTGGTCATACACATTGCAAATAGCACTCGCGTCTGTTCCCAGCAAATGCAGTGTATTGGACGCAAGAGAAACTACTGTTCTTGTCAGTTTCCTAAGCAGAGTTGAATTAGATATGGCCCTTGTGTGTAGGAAGCACAGTTCTTTAGTTCTGAGCAAGCTGACAGTACTGGCTATATAGGAAACACAGTAGAGTAGAAGAGTGCTGCTTTCTCAAAAGCAGAGTGTGTTTCTTTTAAGGCAAGCTAGAGTTGAATTATACGGAGTTGAATAACATGCAGTTTCTGGTCCTAGTAGCAAGAGTTGTTTTCTGGTAAGGAGATTCACTATTGTGCTCATTTGGCCATACACAGTGCAAATAGCACTCGCGTCTGTTCCCAGCAAGTGCATTGTATTGGATGCAAGAGAAACTACTGTTGTTGTCAGTTTCCTAAGCGGAGTGTAACTAGTTATGGCCATTGTGTGTAGGAAGTACAGTTCTTTGGTTCTGAGCAAGCTGACTGTTCTGGCTCTATAGGAAACACAGTAGAGTAGAAGAGTGCTGCTTTCTCAAAAGCAGAGTGTGTTTCTTGTAAGGCGAGCCAGAGTTTAATTCCCTTTCATAAACGGAGTTGAATCACATGCAGTTTCTGGTCCTAGCAGCAAGAGTTGTTTTCTGGTAAGGAGATTCACTACTGTGCTCAATTGGCCATACACAGTACAAATAGCACTCGCGTCTGTTCCCAGCAAATGCAGTGTATTGGACGCAAGAGAAACTACTGTTCTTGTCAGTTTCCTAAGGAGAGTTGAATTAGATATGGCCCTTGTATGTAGGAAGCACAGTTCTTTCGTTCTGAGCAAGCTGACTGTTCTGGCTATATAGGAAACACAGTAGAGTAGAAGAGTGCTGCTTTCTCAAAAGCAGAGTTGTTTCTTGTAAGGCGAGCAAGAGTTGATTTCCCTTTCATAAACGGAGTTGAATCACATGCAGTTTCTGGTCCTAGCAGCAAAAGTTGTTTTCTGGTAAGGAGAGTCACTATTGTGCTTATCCAGTGCAAATAGAGCTAGAGTTGAATTCCCTTTCATAAACGGAGTTGAATCACATGCAGTTTCTGGTCCTAGCAGCAAAAGTTGTTTTCTGGTAAGGAGAGTCACTATTGTGCATATGGAGTGCAAATAGAGCTAGAGTTGAATTCTCTTTCATAAACGGAGTTGAATCACATGCAGTTTCTGGTCCTAGCAGAAAGAGTTGTTTTCTGTTAAGGAGAGTCACTATTGTGCTCAATTGGCCATACCCAGTGCAAATAGCACTCGCGTCTATTCCCAGCAAGTGCAGTGTATTGGACGAAAGACAAAAGACTGTTCTTTTCAGTTTCCTAAGCAGAGTTGAAGTAGATATGTCCAGTGAGTGTAGGAAGCACAGTTCTTTGGTTCTGAGCAAGCTGACTGTTCTGGCTATATAGGAAACACAGGAGAGTAGAAGAGTGCTGCTTTCTCAAAAGCAGAGTGTGTTTCTTGTAAGGCAAGCTAGAGTTGAATTCCCTTTCATAAACGGAGTTGAATCACATGCAGTTTCTGGTCCTAGCACCAAGAGTGTTTTCTGGTAAGGAGAGTCACTATTGTGCTCATTTGGCCATACACAGTGCAAATAGCACTCGCGTCTGTACCCAGCAAGTACATTGTATTGGACGCAAGAGAAACTACTGTTCTTGTCAGTTTCCTAAGCAGAGTTGAACTAGTTATGGCCATTGTGTGTAGGATGCACAGTTCTTTGGTTCTGAGCAAGCTGACTGTTCTGGCTCTATAGGAAACACAGTAGAGTAGAAGAGTGCTGCTTTCTCAAAAGCAGAGTGTGTTTCTTGTAAGGCGAGCCAGAGTTTAATTCCCTTTCATAAACGGAGTTGAATCATATGCAATTTCTGGTCCTAGCAGCAAGAGTTGTTTTCTGGTAAGGAGATTCACTATTGTACTCAATTGGCCATACCCATTGCAAATAGCACTCGCATCTGTTTTCAGCAAATGCAGTGTATTGGACGCAAGAGAAACTACTGTTCTTGTCAGTTTCCTAAGCAGAGTTGAATTAGATATGGTCCTTGTGTGTAGGAAGCACAGTTCTTTAGTTCTGAGCAAGCTGACAGTTCTGGCTATATAGGAAACACAGTAGAGTAGAAGAGTGCTGCTTTCTCTAAAGCAGAGTGTGTTTCTTGTAAGGCGAGCTAGAGTTGAATTCCATGGAGTTGAATCACATGCAGTTTCTGGTCCTAGTTGCAAGAGTTGTTTTCTGATAAGGAGAGTCACTATTGTGCTCATTTGGCCATACACAGTGCAAATAGCACTCGCTTCTGTACCCAGCAAGGGCATTGTATTGGACGCAAGAGAAACTACTGTTCTTGTCAGTTTCCTAAGCAGAGTTGAACTAGTTATGGCCATTGTGTGTAGGAAGCACAGTTCTTTGGTTCTGAGCAAGCTGACTGTTCTGGCTCTATAGGAAACACAGTAGAGTAGAAGAGTGCTGCTTTCTCAAAAGCAGAGTGTGTTTCTTTTAATGCAAGCTAGAGTTGAATTCCACGGAGTTGAATCACATGCAGTTTATGGTCCTAGTAGCAAGAGTTGTTTACGAGTAAGGAGATTCACTATTGTGCTCTTTTGGCCATACACAGTGCAAATAGCACTCGCGTCTGTTCCCAGCAAGTGCATTGTATTGGAAACAAGAGAAACTACTTTTCTTGTCAGTTTCCTAAGCGGAGTGTAACTAGTTATGGCCATTGTGTGTAGGAAGCACAGTTCTTTGGTTCTGAGCACGCTGACTGTTCTGGCTCTATAGGAAACACAGTAGAGTAGAAGAGTGCTGCTTTCTCTAAAGCAGAGTGTGTATCTTGTAAGGCGAGCAAGAGTTGATTTCCCTTTCATAAACGGAGTTGAATCACATGCAGTTTCTGGTCCTAGCAGCAAAAGTTGTTTTCTGGTAAGGAGAGTCACTATTGTGCTTATACAGTGCAAATAGAGCTAGAGTTGAATTCCCTTTCATAAACGGAGTAGAATCACATGCAGTTTCTGGTCCTAGCAGCAAGAGTTATTTTCTGGTAAGGAGAGTCACTATTGTGCTCAATTGGCCATACCCAGTGCAAATAGCACTCGCGTCTGTTCCCAGGAAGTGCAGTGTATTGGACGCAAGACAAGAGACTGTTCTTTTCAGTTTCCTAAGCAGAGTTGAAGTAGATATGGCCAGTGAGTGTAGGAAGCACAGTTCTTTGGTTCTGAGCATGCTAACTTTTCTGGCTATATAGGAAACACAGTAGAGTAGAAGAGTGCTGTTTTCTCAAAAGCAGAGTGTGTTTCTTGTAAGGCAAGCTAGAGTTTAATTCCTGTTCATAAACGGAGTTGAATCACATCCAGTTTGTGGTCCTACCAGCAAGAGTTGTTTTCTGGTAAGGAGAGTCACTATAGTGTTCAATTGGCCATACACAGTGAAATAGCACTCGCTTCTATTCCCAGCAAATGCAGTGTATTGGACACAAGAGAAACTACTGTTCTTGTCAGTTTCCTAAGCAGAGTTGAATTAGATATTGCCCGTGTGTAGGAAGCACACTTCTTTAGTTCTGAGCAAGCTGACAGTACTGGCTATATAGGAAACACAGTAGAGTAGAAGAGTGCTGCTTTCTCAAAAGCAGAGTGTAGTTCTTGTAAGGCAAGCTAGAGTTGAATTCCCTTTCATAAACGGAGTTGAATCACATGCAGTTTCTGGTCCTAGCACCAAGAGTTGTTTTCTGGTAAGGAGAGTCACTATTGTGCTCATTTGGCCATACACAGTGCAAATAGCACTCGCGTCTGTACCCAGCAAGTGCATTGTATTGGACGCAAGAGAAACTACTGTTCTGGTCAGTTTCCTAAGCAGAGTTGAACTAGTTATGGCCATTGTGTGTAGGAAGCACAGTTCTTTGATTCTGAGCAAGCTGACTGTTCTGGCTCTATAGGAAACACAGTAGAGTAGAAGAGTGCTGCTTTCTCAAAAGCAGAGTGTGTTTCTTGTAAGGCGAGCCAGAGTTTAATTCCCTTTCATAAACGGAGTTGAATCACATGCACTTTCTGGTCCTAGCAGCAAGAGTTGTTTTCTGGTAAGGAGATTCACTATTGTGCTCATTTGGCCATACACATTGCAAATAACACTCGCGTCTGTTCCCAGCAAATGCAGTGTATTGGACGCAAGAGAAACTACTGTTCTTGTCAGTTTCCTAAGCAGAGTTGAATTAGATATGGCCCTTGCGTGTAGGAAGCACAGTTCTTTAGTTCTGAGCAAGCTGACAGTTCTGGCTATATAGGAAACACAGTAGAGTAGAAGAGTGCTGCTTTCTCTAAAGCAGAGTGTGTTTTTTGTAAGGTGAGCTAGAGTTGATTTCCCTTTCATAAACGGAGTTGAATCACATGCAGTTTCTGGTCCTAGCAGCAAAAGTTGTTTTCTGGTAAGGAGATTCACTATTGTGCTCAATTGGCCATACACAGTGCAAATAGCACTCACGTCTGTTCCAACCAAATGCAGTGTATTGGACGCAAGAGAAACTACTATTCTTGTCAGTTTCCTAAGCTGAGTTGAATTAGGTATGGCCCTTGTGTGTAGGAAGCACAGTTCTTTAGTTCTGAACAAGCTGACAGTTCTGGCTATGTAGGAAACACAGTAGAGTAGAAGAGTGCTGCTTTCTCTAAAGCAGAGTGTGTTTCTTGTAAGGCGAGAAAGAGTTTATTTCCCTTTCATAAACGGAGTTGAATCACATTCAGTTTTTGGTCCTAGCAGCAAAAGTTGTTTTCTGTAAGGAGAGTCACTATTGTGCTTATCCAGTGCAAATAGAGCTAGAGTTGAATTCCCTTTCATAAACGGAGTTGAATCACATGCAGTTTCTGGTCCTAGCAGAAAGAGTTGTTTTCTGGTAAGGAGAGTCACTATTGTGCTCAATTGGCCATACCCAGTACAAATAGCACTCGCGTCTGTTCCCAGCAAGTGCAGTGTATTGGACGCAAGACAAGAGACTGTTCTTTTCAGTTTCCTAAGCAGAGTTGATGTAGATATGGCCCCTGTGTGTAGGAAGCACAGTTCTTTGGTTCTGAGCAAGCTGACTGTTCTGGCTCTATAGGAAACACAGTAGAGTAGAAGAGTGCTGCTTTCTCAAAAGCAGAGTGTGTTTCTTGTAAGGCGAGCAAGAGTTTAATTCCCTTTCATAAACGGAGTTGAATCACATGCAGTTTCTGGTCCTAGCACCAATAGTTGTTTTCTGGTAACGAGATTCACTATTGTGGTCAATTGGCCATACACAGTGCAAATAGCACTCGCGTCTGTTCCCAGCAAATGCAGTGTATTGGACGCAAGAGAAACTACTGTTCTTGTCAGTTTCCTAAGCAGAGTTGAATTAAATATGGCCCTTGTGTGTAGGAAGCACAGTTCTTTATTTCTGAGCAAGCTGACAGTTCTGGCTATATAGGAAACACAGTAGAGTAGAAGAGTGCTGCTTTCTCTAAAGCAGAGTGTGGTTCTTGTAAGGCAAGCTAGAGTTGAATTCCCTTTAATAAACGGAGTTGAATCACATGCAGTTTCTGGTCCTAGCACCAAGAGTTGTTTTTCGGTAAGGAGAGTCACTATTGTGCTCATTTGGCCATACACAGTGCAAATAGCACTCGCGTCTGTACCCAGCAAGTGCATTGTATTGGACCCAAGAGAAACTACTGTTCTGGTCCGTTTCCTAAGCAGAGTTGAACTAGTTATGGCCATTGTGTGTAGGAAGCACAGTTCTTTGGTTCTGAGCAAGCTGACTGTTCTGGCTATATAGGAACCACAGTACAGTAGAAGAGTGCTGCTTTCTCAACAGCAGAGTTTGTTTTTTGTAAGGCGAGCTAGAGTTGATTTCCCTTTCATAAATGGAGTTGAATCACATGCAGTTTCTGGTCCTAGCAGCAAAAGTTGTTTTCTGGTAAGGAGATTCACTATTGTGCTCAATTGGCCATACACAGTGCAAATAGCACTCACGTCTGTTCCCACCAAATGCAGTGTATTGGACGCAAGAGAAACTACTATTCTTCTCAGTTTCCTAAGCAGAGTTGAATTAGATATGGCCCTTGTGTGTAGGAAGCACAGTTCTTTAGTTCTGAACAAGCTAACAGTTCTGGCTATATAGGAAACACAGTAGAGTAGAAGAGTGCTGCTTTCTCTAAAGCAGAGTGTGTTTCTTGTAAGGCGAGCAAGAGTTTATTTCCCTTTCATAAACGGAGTTGAATCACATTCAGTTTTTGGTCCTAGCAGCAAAAGTTGTTTTCTGTAAGGAGAGTCACTATTGTGCTTATCCTGTGCAAATAGAGCTAGAGTTGAATTCCATTTCATAAACGGAGTTGAATCACATGCAGTTTCTGGTCCTAGCAGAAAGAGTTGTTTTCTGGTAAGGAGAGTCACTATTGTGCTCAATTGGCCATACCCAGTGCAAATAGCACTCGCGTCTGTTCCCAGCAAGTGCAGTGTATTGGACGCAAGACAAGAGACTGTTCTTTTCAGTTTCCAAAGCAGAGTTGAAGTAGATATGGCCCCTGTGTGTACGAAGCACAGTTCTTTGGTTCTGAGCAAGCTGACTGTTCTGGCTCTATAGAAAACACAGTAGAGTAGAAGAGTGCTGCTTTCTCTAAAGCAGAGTGTGTTTCTTGTAAGGCGAGCTAGAGTTTAATTCCCTTTCATAAACGGAGTTGAATCACATGCAGTTTCTGGTCCTAGCACCAAGAGTTGTTTTCTGGTAAGGAGAGTCATTATTGTGCTCATTTGGCCATACACAGTGCATATAGCACTCGCGTCTGTACCCAGCAAGTGCCTTGTATTGGACGCAAGAGAAACTACTGTTCTTGTCAGTTTCCTAAGCAGAGTTGAACTAGTTATGGCCATTGTGTGTAGGAAGCACAGTTCTTTGGTTCTGAGCAAGCTGACTGTTCTGGCTCTATAGGAAACACAGTAGAGTAGAAGAGTGCTGCTTTCTCAAAAGCAGAGTGTGTTTCTTGGAAGGCGAGCCAGAGTTTAATTCCCTTTCATAAACGGAGTTGAATCACATGCAATTTCTGGTCCTAGAAGCAAGAGTTGTTTTCTGGTAAGGAGATTCACTATTGTGCTCAATTGGCCATACACAGTGCAAATAGCACTCGCGTCTATTCCCAGCAAGTGCATTGTATTGGACGCAAGAGAAACTACTGTTCTTGTCAGTTTCCTAAGCGGAGTGTAACTAGTTATGGCCATTGTGTGTAGGAAGCACAGTTCTTTGGTTCTGAGCAAGCTGACTGTTCTGGCTCTATAGGAAACACAGTAGAGTAGAAGAGTGCTGCTTTCTCAAAAGCAGAGTGTGTTTCTTTTAATGCAAGCTAGAGTTGAATTCCACGGAGTTGAATCACATGCAGTTTATGGTCCTAGTAGCAAGAGTTGTTTACGAGTAAGGAGATTCACTATTGTGCTCTTTTGGCCATACACAGTGCAAATAGCACTCGCGTCTGTTCCCAGCAAGTGCATTGTATTGGAAACAAGAGAAACTACTTTTCTTGTCAGTTTCCTAAGCGGAGTGTAACTAGTTATGGCCATTGTGTGTAGGAAGCACAGTTCTTTGGTTCTGAGCACGCTGACTGTTCTGGCTCTATAGGAAACACAGTAGAGTAGAAGAGTGCTGCTTTCTCTAAAGCAGAGTGTGTATCTTGTAAGGCGAGCAAGAGTTGATTTCCCTTTCATAAACGGAGTTGAATCACATGCAGTTTCTGGTCCTAGCAGCAAAAGTTGTTTTCTGGTAAGGAGAGTCACTATTGTGCTTATACAGTGCAAATAGAGCTAGAGTTGAATTCCCTTTCATAAACGGAGTAGAATCACATGCAGTTTCTGGTCCTAGCAGCAAGAGTTATTTTCTGGTAAGGAGAGTCACTATTGTGCTCAATTGGCCATACCCAGTGCAAATAGCACTCGCGTCTGTTCCCAGGAAGTGCAGTGTATTGGACGCAAGACAAGAGACTGTTCTTTTCAGTTTCCTAAGCAGAGTTGAAGTAGATATGGCCAGTGAGTGTAGGAAGCACAGTTCTTTGGTTCTGAGCATGCTAACTTTTCTGGCTATATAGGAAACACAGTAGAGTAGAAGAGTGCTGTTTTCTCAAAAGCAGAGTGTGTTTCTTGTAAGGCAAGCTAGAGTTTAATTCCTGTTCATAAACGGAGTTGAATCACATCCAGTTTGTGGTCCTACCAGCAAGAGTTGTTTTCTGGTAAGGAGAGTCACTATAGTGTTCAATTGGCCATACACAGTGAAATAGCACTCGCTTCTATTCCCAGCAAATGCAGTGTATTGGACACAAGAGAAACTACTGTTCTTGTCAGTTTCCTAAGCAGAGTTGAATTAGATATTGCCCGTGTGTAGGAAGCACACTTCTTTAGTTCTGAGCAAGCTGACAGTACTGGCTATATAGGAAACACAGTAGAGTAGAAGAGTGCTGCTTTCTCAAAAGCAGAGTGTAGTTCTTGTAAGGCAAGCTAGAGTTGAATTCCCTTTCATAAACGGAGTTGAATCACATGCAGTTTCTGGTCCTAGCACCAAGAGTTGTTTTCTGGTAAGGAGAGTCACTATTGTGCTCATTTGGCCATACACAGTGCAAATAGCACTCGCGTCTGTACCCAGCAAGTGCATTGTATTGGACGCAAGAGAAACTACTGTTCTGGTCAGTTTCCTAAGCAGAGTTGAACTAGTTATGGCCATTGTGTGTAGGAAGCACAGTTCTTTGATTCTGAGCAAGCTGACTGTTCTGGCTCTATAGGAAACACAGTAGAGTAGAAGAGTGCTGCTTTCTCAAAAGCAGAGTGTGTTTCTTGTAAGGCGAGCCAGAGTTTAATTCCCTTTCATAAACGGAGTTGAATCACATGCACTTTCTGGTCCTAGCAGCAAGAGTTGTTTTCTGGTAAGGAGATTCACTATTGTGCTCATTTGGCCATACACATTGCAAATAACACTCGCGTCTGTTCCCAGCAAATGCAGTGTATTGGACGCAAGAGAAACTACTGTTCTTGTCAGTTTCCTAAGCAGAGTTGAATTAGATATGGCCCTTGCGTGTAGGAAGCACAGTTCTTTAGTTCTGAGCAAGCTGACAGTTCTGGCTATATAGGAAACACAGTAGAGTAGAAGAGTGCTGCTTTCTCTAAAGCAGAGTGTGTTTTTTGTAAGGTGAGCTAGAGTTGATTTCCCTTTCATAAACGGAGTTGAATCACATGCAGTTTCTGGTCCTAGCAGCAAAAGTTGTTTTCTGGTAAGGAGATTCACTATTGTGCTCAATTGGCCATACACAGTGCAAATAGCACTCACGTCTGTTCCAACCAAATGCAGTGTATTGGACGCAAGAGAAACTACTATTCTTGTCAGTTTCCTAAGCTGAGTTGAATTAGGTATGGCCCTTGTGTGTAGGAAGCACAGTTCTTTAGTTCTGAACAAGCTGACAGTTCTGGCTATGTAGGAAACACAGTAGAGTAGAAGAGTGCTGCTTTCTCTAAAGCAGAGTGTGTTTCTTGTAAGGCGAGCAAGAGTTTATTTCCCTTTCATAAACGGAGTTGAATCACATTCAGTTTTTGGTCCTAGCAGCAAAAGTTGTTTTCTGTAAGGAGAGTCACTATTGTGCTTATCCAGTGCAAATAGAGCTAGAGTTGAATTCCCTTTCATAAACGGAGTTGAATCACATGCAGTTTCTGGTCCTAGCAGAAAGAGTTGTTTTCTGGTAAGGAGAGTCACTATTGTGCTCAATTGGCCATACCCAGTACAAATAGCACTCGCGTCTGTTCCCAGCAAGTGCAGTGTATTGGACGCAAGACAAGAGACTGTTCTTTTCAGTTTCCTAAGCAGAGTTGATGTAGATATGGCCCCTGTGTGTAGGAAGCACAGTTCTTTGGTTCTGAGCAAGCTGACTGTTCTGGCTCTATAGAAAACACAGTAGAGTAGAAGAGTGCTGCTTTCTCTAAAGCAGAGTGTGTTTCTTGTAAGGCGAGCCAGAGTTTAATTCCCCTTCATAAACGGAGTTGAATCACATGCAGTTTCTGGTCCTAGCAGCAAAAGTTGTTTTCTGGTAAGGAGATTCACTATTGTGCTCAATTGGCCTTACACAGTGCAAATAGCACTCGCGTGTTATCCCAGCAAATGCAGTGTATTAGACGCAAGAGAAACTACTGTTCTTGTCAGTTTCCTAAGCAGAGTTGAATTAGATATGGCCCTTGTGTGTAGGAAGCACAATTCTTTAGTTCTGAGCAAGCTGACAGTACTGGCTATATAGGAAACACAGTAGAGTAGAAGAGTGCTGCTTTCTCAAAAGCAGAGTGTGTTTCTTTTAAGGCAAGCGAGAGTTGAATTCCACGGAGTTGAATAACATGCAGTTTCTGGTCCTAGTAGCAAGAGTTGTTTTCTGGTAAGGAGATTCACTATTGTGCTCATTTGGCCATACACAGTGCAAATAGCACTCGCGTCTGTTCCCAGCAAGTGCATTGTATTGGATGCAAGAGAAACTACTGTTGTTGTCAGTTTCCTAAGCGGAGTGTAACTAGTTATGGCCATTGTGTGTAGGAAGCACAGTTCTTTGGTTCTGAGCAAGCTGACTGTTCTGGCTCTATAGGAAACACAGTAGAGTAGAAGAGTGCTGCTTTCTCAAAAGCAGAGTGTGTTCCTTGTAAGGCGAGCCAGAGTTTAATTCCCTTTCATAAACGGAGTTGAACCACATGCAGTTTCTGGTCCTAGCAGCAAGAGTTGTTTTCTGGTAAGGAGATTCACTACTGTGCTCAATTGTCCATACAAAGTGCAAATAGCACTCGCGTCTGTTCCCAGCAAATGCAGTGTATTGGACGCAAGAGAAACTACTGTTCTTGTCAGTTTCCTAAGCAGAGTTGAATTAGATATGGCCCTTGTATGTAGGAAGCACAGTTCTTTCGTTCTGAGCAAGCTGACTGTTCTGGCTATATAGGAAACAGAGTAGAGTAGAAGAGTGCTGCTTTCTCAAAAGCAGAGTTGTTTCTTGTAAGGCGAGCAAGAGTTGATTTCCCTTTCATAAACGGAGTTGAATCACATGCAGTTTCTGGTCCTAGCAGAAAGAGTTGTTTTCTGTTAAGGAGAGTCACTATTGTGCTCAATTGGCCATACCCAGTGCAAATAGCACTCGCGTCTATTCCCAGCAAGTGCAGTGTATTGGACGCAAGACAAGAGACTGTTCTTTTCAGTTTCCTAAGCAGAGTTGAAGTAGATATGGCCAGTGAGTGTAGGAAGCACAGTTCTTTGGTTCTGAGCAAGCTGACTGTTCTGGCTCTATAGGAAACACAGGAGAGTAGAAGAGTGCTGCTTTCTCAAAAGCAGAGTGTGTTTCTTGTAAGGCAAGCTAGAGTTGAATTCCCTTTCATAAACGGAGTTGAATCACATGCAGTTTCTGGTCCTAGCACCAAGAGTTGTTTTCTGGTAAGGAGAGTCACTATTGTGCTCATTTGGCCATACACAGTGCAAATAGCACTCGCGCCTGTACCCAGCAAGTGCATTGTATTGGATGCAAGAGAAACTACTGTTCTTGTCAGTTTCCTAAGCAGAGTTGAACTAGTTATGGCCATTGTGTGTAAGAAGCACACTTCTTCAGTTCTGAGCAAGCTGACTGTTCTGGCTATATAGGAAACACAGTAGAGTAGAAGAGTGCTGTTCTCAAAAGCAGAGTGTGTTTTTTTTTTAAGGCAAGCTAGAGTTGAATTCCACGGAGTTGAATCACATGCAGTTTCTGGTCCTAGTAGCAAGAGTTGTTTTCTGGTAAGGAGATTCACTATTGTGCTCATTTGGCCATACACAGTGCAAATAGCACTCGCGTCTGTTCCCAGCAAGTCCATTGTATTGGAAACAAGAGAAACTACTGTTGTTGTCAGTTTCCTAAGCGGAGTGTAACTAGTTATGGCCATTGTGTGTAGGAAGCACAGTTCTTTGGTTCTGAGCACGCTGACTGTTCTGGCTCTATAGGAAACCAGTAGAGTAGAAGAGTGCTGCTTTCTCTAAAGCAGAGTGTGTTTCTTGTAAGGCGAGCAAGAGTTGATTTCCCTTTCATAAACGGAGTTGAATCACATGCAGTTTCTGGTCCTAGCAGCAAAAGTTGTTTTCTGGTAAGGAGAGTCACTATTGTGCTTATACAGTGCAAATAGAGCTAGATTTGAATTCCCTTTCATAAACGGAGTAGAATCACATGCAGTTTCTGGTCCTAGCAGCAAGAGTTATTTTCTGGTAAGGAGAGTCACTATTGTGCTCAATTGGCCATACCCAGTGCAAATAGCACTCGCGTCTGTTCCCAGCAAGTGCAGTGTATTGGACGCAAGACAAGAGACTGTTCTTTTCAGTTTCCTAAGCAGAGTTGAACTAGTTATGGCCATTGTGTGTAGGAAGCACAGTTCTTTGGTTCTGAGCAAGCTGACTGTTCTGGCTCTATAGGAAACACAGTAGAGTAGAAGAGTGCTGCTTTCTCAAAAGCAGAGTGTGTTTCTTGTAAGGCGAGCAAGAGTTTAATTCCCTTTCATAAACGGAGTTGAATCACATGCAGTTTCTGGTCCTAGCACCAAGAGTTGTTTTCTGGTAACGAGATTCACTATTGTGGTCAATTGGCCATACACAGTGCAAATAGCACTCGCGTCTGTTCCCAGCAAATGCAGTGTATTGGACGCAAGAGAAACTACTGTTCTTGTCAGTTTCCTAAGCAGAGTTGAATTAAATATGGCCCTTGTGTGTAGGAAGCACAGTTCTTTATTTCTGAGCAAGCTGACAGTTCTGGCTATATAGGAAACACAGTAGAGTAGAAGAGTGCTGCTTTCTCTAAAGCAGAGTGTGGTTCTTGTAAGGCAAGCTAGAGTTGAATTCCCTTTAATAAACGGAGTTGAATCACATGCAGTTTCTGGTCCTAGCACCAAGAGTTGTTTTTCGGTAAGGAGAGTCACTATTGTGCTCATTTGGCCATACACAGTGCAAATAGCACTCGCGTCTGTACCCAGCAAGTGCATTGTATTGGACCCAAGAGAAACTACTGTTCTGGTCCGTTTCCTAAGCAGAGTTGAACTAGTTATGGCCATTGTGTGTAGGAAGCACAGTTCTTTGGTTCTGAGCAAGCTGACTGTTCTGGCTATATAGGAACCACAGTACAGTAGAAGAGTGCTGCTTTCTCAACAGCAGAGTTTGTTTTTTGTAAGGCGAGCTAGAGTTGATTTCCCTTTCATAAATGGAGTTGAATCACATGCAGTTTCTGGTCCTAGCAGCAAAAGTTGTTTTCTGGTAAGGAGATTCACTATTGTGCTCAATTGGCCATACACAGTGCAAATAGCACTCACGTCTGTTCCCACCAAATGCAGTGTATTGGACGCAAGAGAAACTACTATTCTTCTCAGTTTCCTAAGCAGAGTTGAATTAGATATGGCCCTTGTGTGTAGGAAGCACAGTTCTTTAGTTCTGAACAAGCTAACAGTTCTGGCTATATAGGAAACACAGTAGAGTAGAAGAGTGCTGCTTTCTCTAAAGCAGAGTGTGTTTCTTGTAAGGCGAGCAAGAGTTTATTTCCCTTTCATAAACGGAGTTGAATCACATTCAGTTTTTGGTCCTAGCAGCAAAAGTTGTTTTCTGTAAGGAGAGTCACTATTGTGCTTATCCTGTGCAAATAGAGCTAGAGTTGAATTCCATTTCATAAACGGAGTTGAATCACATGCAGTTTCTGGTCCTAGCAGAAAGAGTTGTTTTCTGGTAAGGAGAGTCACTATTGTGCTCAATTGGCCATACCCAGTGCAAATAGCACTCGCGTCTGTTCCCAGCAAGTGCAGTGTATTGGACGCAAGACAAGAGACTGTTCTTTTCAGTTTCCAAAGCAGAGTTGAAGTAGATATGGCCCCTGTGTGTACGAAGCACAGTTCTTTGGTTCTGAGCAAGCTGACTGTTCTGGCTCTATAGAAAACACAGTAGAGTAGAAGAGTGCTGCTTTCTCTAAAGCAGAGTGTGTTTCTTGTAAGGCGAGCTAGAGTTTAATTCCCTTTCATAAACGGAGTTGAATCACATGCAGTTTCTGGTCCTAGCACCAAGAGTTGTTTTCTGGTAAGGAGAGTCATTATTGTGCTCATTTGGCCATACACAGTGCATATAGCACTCGCGTCTGTACCCAGCAAGTGCCTTGTATTGGACGCAAGAGAAACTACTGTTCTTGTCAGTTTCCTAAGCAGAGTTGAACTAGTTATGGCCATTGTGTGTAGGAAGCACAGTTCTTTGGTTCTGAGCAAGCTGACTGTTCTGGCTCTATAGGAAACACAGTAGAGTAGAAGAGTGCTGCTTTCTCAAAAGCAGAGTGTGTTTCTTGGAAGGCGAGCCAGAGTTTAATTCCCTTTCATAAACGGAGTTGAATCACATGCAATTTCTGGTCCTAGAAGCAAGAGTTGTTTTCTGGTAAGGAGATTCACTATTGTGCTCAATTGGCCATACACAGTGCAAATAGCACTCGCGTCTATTCCCAGCAAGTGCATTGTATTGGACGCAAGAGAAACTACTGTTCTTGTCAGTTTCCTAAGCGGAGTGTAACTAGTTATGGCCATTGTGTGTAGGAAGCACAGTTCTTTGGTTCTGAGCAAGCTGACTGTTCTGGCTCTATAGGAAACACAGTAGAGTAGAAGAGTGCTGCTTTCTCAAAAGCAGAGTGTGTTTCTTGTAAGGCGAGCCAGAGTTTAATTCCCTTTCATAAACGGAGTTGAATCACATGCAATTTCTGGTCCTAGCAGCAAGAGTTGTTTTCTGGTAAGGAGATACACTATTGTGCTCAATTGGCCATACACATTGCAAATAGCACTCGCGTCTGTTCCCAGCAAATGCAGTGTATTGGAAGCAAGAGGAACTACTGTTCTTTTCAGTTTCCCAAGCAGAGTTGAATTAGATTTGGCCCTTGTGTGTAGGAAGCACAGTTCTTTAGTTCTGAGCAAGCTGACAGTTCTGGCTATATAGGAAACACAGTAGAGTAGAAGAGTGCTGCTTTCTCTAAAGCAGAGTGTGTTTTTTGTAAGGCGAGCTAGAGTTGATTTCCCTTTCATAAACGGAGTTGAATCACATGCAGTTTCTGGACCTAGCAGCAAAAGTTGTTTTCTGGTAAGGAGATTCACTATTGTGCTCAATTGGCCATACACAGTGCAAATAGCACTCACGTCTGTTCCCACCAAATGCAGTGTATTGGACGCAAGAGAAACTACTATTCTTGTCAGTTTCCTAAGCAGAGTTGAATTAGACATGGCCCTTGTGTGTAGGAAGCACAGTTCTTTAGTTCTGAGCAAGCTGACAGTTCTGGCTATATAGGAAACACAGTAGAGTAGAAGAGTGCTGCTTTCTCAAAAGCAGAGTGTGTTTCTTGTAAGGCGAGCAAGAGTTGAATTCCCTTTCATAAACGGAGTTGAATCACATTCAGTTTTTGGTCCTAGCATCAAAAGTTGTTTTCTGGTAAGGAGAGTCACTATTGTGCTTATCCAGTGCAAATAGAGCTAGAGTTGAATTCCCTTTCATAAACGGAGTTGAATCATATGCAGTTTCTGGTCCTAGCAGAAAGAGTTGTTTTCTGGTAAGGAGAGTCACTATTGTGCTCAATTGGCCATACCCAGTGCAAATAGCACTCGCGTCTATTCCCAGCAAGTGCAGTGTATTGGACGCAAGACAAGAGACTGTTTTTTTCAGTTTTCTAAGCAGAGTTGAAGTAGATATGGCCAGTGAGTGTAGGAAGCACAGTTCTTTGGTTCTGAGCAAGCTGACTGTTCTGGCTATATAGGAAACACAGGAGAGTAGAAGAGTGCTGCTTTCTCAAAAGCAGAGTGTGTTTCTTGTAAGGCAAGCTAGAATTGAATTCCCTTTCATAAACGGAGTTGAATCACATGCAGTTTCTGGTCCTAGCACCAAGAGTTGTTTTCTGGTAAGGAGAGTCACTATTGTGCTCATTTGGCCATACACAGTGCAAATAGCACTCGCGTCTGTACCCAGCAAGTGCATTGTATTGGACGCAAGAGAAACTACTGTTCTTGTCAGTTTCCTAAGCAGAGTTGAACTAGTTATGGCCATTGTGTGTAGAATGCACAGTTCTTTGTTTCTGAGCAAGCTGACTGTTCTGGCTCTATAGGAAACACAGTAGAGTAGAAGAGTGCTGCTTTCTCAAAAGCAGAGTGTGTTTCTTGTAAGGCGAGCCAGAGTTTAATTCCCTTTCATAAACGGAGTTGAATCACATGCAATTTCTGGTCCTAGCAGCAAGAGTTGTTTTCTGGTAAGGAGATTCACTATTGTGCTCAATTGGCCAAACACATTGCAAATAGCACTCGCATCTGTTCCCAGCAAATGCAGTATATTGGACGAAAGAGAAACTACTGTTCTTGTCAGTTTCCTAAGCAGAGTTGAATTAGATATGGCCCTTGTGTGTAGGAAGCACAGTTCTTCAGTTCTGAGCAAGCTGACAGTTCTGGCTATATAGGAAACACAGTAGAGTAGAAGAGTGCTGCTTTCTCTAAAGCAGAGTGTGTTTCTTGTAAGGCGAGCTAGAGTTGATTTCCCTTTCATAAACGGAGTTGAATCACATGCAGTTTCTGGTCCTAGCAGCAAAAGTTGTTTTCTGGTAAGGAGATACACTATTGTGCTCAATAGGCCTTACACAGTGCAAATAGCACTCGCGTCTTATCCCAGGAAATGCAGTGTATTGGATGCAAGAGAAACTACTGTTCTTGTCAGTTTCCTAAGCAGAGTTCAATTAGATATGGCCCTTGTGTGTAAGAAGCACACTTCTTCAGTTCTGAGAAAGCTGACTGTTCTGGCTATATAGGAAACACAGTAGAGTAGAAGAGTGCTGCTTTCTCAAAAGCAGAGTGTGTTTCTTGTAAGGCAAGCTAGAGTTGAATTCCCTTTCATAAACGGAGTTGAATCACATGCAGTTTCTGGGCCTAGCACCAAGAGTTGTATTCTGGTAAGGAGAGTCACTATTGTGCTCATTTGGCCATACACAGTGCATATAGCACTCGCGTCTGTACCCAGCAAGTGCCTTTTATTGGACGCAAGTGAAACTACTGTTCTTGTCAGTTTCCTAAGCAGAGTTGAACTAGTTATGGCCATTGTGTGTAGGAAGCACAGTTCTTTGGTTCTGAGCAAGCTGACTGTTCTGGCTATATAGGAAACACAGTAGAGTAGAAGAGTGCTGCTCTCTCAAAAGCAGAGTGTGTTTCTTGTAAGGCGAGCCAGAGTTTAATTCCCTTTCATAAACGGAGTTGAATCACATGCAATTTCTGGTCCTAGCAGCAAGAGTTGTTTTCTGGTAAGGAGATACACTATATTGCTCAATTGGCCATACACATTGCAAATAGCACTCGCGTCTGTTCCCAGCAAATGCAGTGTATTGGAAGCAAGAGGAACTACTGTTCTTTTCAGTTTCCCAAGCAGAGTTGAATTAGATATGGCCCTTGTGTGTAGGAAGCACAGTTCTTTAGTTCTGAGCAAGCTGACAGTTCTGGCTATATAGGAAACACAGTAGAGTAGAAGAGTGCTGCTTTCTCTAAAGCAGAGTGTGTTTTTTGTAAGGCGAGCTAGAGTTGATTTCCCTTTCATAAACGGAGTTGAATCACATGCAGTTTCTGGACCTAGCAGCAAAAGTTGTTTTCTGGTAAGGAGATTCACTATTGTGCTCAATTGGCCATACACAGTGCAAATAGCACTCACGTCTGTTCCCACCAAATGCAGTGTATTGGACTCAAGAGAAACTACTATTCTTGTCAGTTTCCTAAGCAGAGTTGAATTAGACATGGCCCTTGTGTGTAGGAAGCACAGTTCTTTAGTTCTGAGCAAGCTGACAGTTCTGGCTATATAGGAAACACAGTAGAGTAGAAGAGTGCTGCTTTCTCAAAAGCAGAGTGTGTTTCTTGTAAGGTGAGCAAGAGTTGATTTCCCTTTTATAAACGGAGTTGAATCACATTCAGTTTTTGGTCCTAGCATCAAAAGTTGTTTTCTGGTAAGGAGAGTCACTACTGTGCTTATCCAGTGCAAATAGAGCTAGAGTTGAATTCCCTTTCATAAACGGAGTTGAATCACATGCAGTTTCTGGTCCTAGCAGAAAGAGTTGTTTTCTGGTAAGGAGAGTCACTATTGTGCTCAATTGGCCATACCCAGTGCAAATAGCACTCGCGTCTATTCCCAGCAAGTGCAGTGTATTGGACGCAAGACAAGAGACTGTTTTTTTCAGTTTCCTAAGCAGAGTTGAAGTAGATATGGCCAGTGAGTGTAGGAAGCACAGTTCTTTGGTTCTGAGCAAGCTGACTGTTCTGGCTCTATAGGAAACACAGGAGAGTAGAAGAGTGCTGCTTTCTCAAAAGCATAGTGTGTTTCTTGTAAGGCAAGCTATAGTTGAATTCCCTTTCATAAACGGAGTTGAATCACATGCAGTTTCTGGTCCTAGCACCAAGAGTTGTTTTCTGGTAAGGAGAGTCAGTATTGTGCTCATTTGGCCATACACAGTGCAAATAGCACTCGCGTCTGCACCCAGCAAGTGCATTGTATTGGATGCAAGAGAAACTACTGTTCTTGTCAGTTTCCTAAGCAGAGTTGAACTAGTTATGGCCATTGTGTGTAGGATGCACAGTTCCTTGGTTCTGAGCAAGCTGACTGTTCTGGCTCTATAGGAAACACAGTAGAGTAGAAGAGTGCTGCTTTCTCAAAAGCAGAGTGTGTTTCTTGTAAGGCAAGCTAGAGTTGAATTCCCTTTCATAAACGGAGTTGAATCACATGCAGTTTCTGGTCCTAGCACCAAGAGTTGTTTTCTGGTAAGGAGAGTCACTATTGTGCTCATTTGGCCATACACAGTGCATATAGCACTCGCGTCTGTACCCAGCAAGTGCCTTGCATTGGACGCAAGAGAAACTACTGTTCTTGTCAGTTTCCTAAGCAGAGTTGAACTAGTTATGGCCATTGTGTGTAGGAAGCACAGTTCTTTGGTTCTGAGCAAGCTGACTGTTCTGGCTATATAGGAAACACAGTAGAGTAGAAGAGTGCTGCTTTCTCAACAGCAGAGTGTGTTTCTTGGAAGGCGAGCCAGAGTTTAATTCCCTTTCATAAACGGAGTTGAATCACATGCAATTTCTGGTCCTAGAAGCAAGAGTTGTTTTCTGGTAAGGAGATTCACTATTGTGCTCAATTGGCCATACACAGTGCAAATAGCACTCGCGTCTGTTCCCAGCAAGTGCATTGTATTGGACGCAAGAGAAACTACTGTTCTTGTCAGTTTCCTAAGCGGAGTGTAACTAGTTATGGCCATTGTGTGTAGGAAGCACAGTTCTTTGGTTCTGAGCAAGCTGACTGTTCTGGCTCTATAGGAAACACAGTAGAGTAGAAGAGTGCTGCTTTCTCAAAAGCAGAGTGTGTTTCTTGTAAGGCGAGCCAGAGTTTAATTCCCTTTCATAAACGGAGTTGAATCACATGCAATTTCTGGTCCTAGCAGCAAGAGTTGTTTTCTGGTAAGGAGATTCACTATTGTGCTCAATTGGCCATACACATTGCAAATAGCACTCGCGTCTGTTCCCAGCAAATGCAGTGTATTGGAAGCAAGAGAAACTACTGTTCTTTTCAGTTTCCCAAGCAGAGTTGAATTAGATATGGCCCTTGTGTGTAGGAAGCACAGTTCTTTAGTTCTGAGCAGTCTGACTGTTCTGGCTATATAGGAAACACACTAGAGTAGAAGAGTGCTGCTTTCTCTAAAGCAGAGTGTGTTTTTTGTAAGGCGAGCTAGAGTTCATTTCCCTTTCATAAACGGAGTTGAATCACATGCAGTTTCTGGACCTAGCAGCAAAAGTTGTTTTCTGGTAAGGAGATTCACTATTGTGCTCAATTGGCCATACACAGTGCAAATAGCACTCATGTCTGTTCCCACCAACTGCAGTGTATTGGACGCAAGAGAAACTACTATTCTTGTCAGTTTCCTAAGCAGAGTTGAATTAGACATGGCCCTTGTGTGTAGGAAGCACAGTTCTTTAGTTCTGAGCAAGCTGACAGTTCTGGCTATATAGGAAACACAGTAGAGTAGAAGAGTGCTGCTTTCTCAAAAGCAGAGTGTGTTTCTTGTAAGGCGAGCAAGAGTTGATTTCCCTTTCATAAACGGAGTTGAATCACATTCAGTTTTTGGTCCTAGCATCAAAAGTTGTTTTCTGGTAAGGAGAGTCACTATTGTGCTTATCCAGTGCAAATAGAGCTAGAGTTGAATTCCCTTTCATAAACGGAGTTGAATCACATGCAGTTTCTGGTCCTAGCAGAAAGAGTTGTTTTCTGGTAAGGAGAGTCACTATTGTGCTCAATTGGCCATATCCAGTGCAAATAGCACTCGCGTCTATTCCCAGCAAGTGCAGTGTATTGGACGCAAGACAAGAGACTGTTCTTTTCAGTTTCCTAAGCAGAGTTGAAGTAGATATGGCCCCTGTGGGTAGGAAGCACAGTTCTTTGGTTCTGAGCAAGCTGACAGTTCTGGCTATATAGGAAACACAGTAGAGTAAAAGAGTGCTGCTTTCTCTAAAGCAGAGTGTGTTTCTTGTAAGGCAAGCTAGAGTTGATTTCCCTTTCAGAAACGGAGTTGAATCACATGCAGTTTCTGGTCCTAGCAGCAAAAGTTGTTTTCTGGTAAGGAGATTCACTATTGTGCTCAATTGGCCTTACACAGTGCAAATAGCACTCGCGTGTTATCCCAGCAAATGCAGTGTATTGGACACAAGAGAAACTACTGTTCTTGTCAGTTTCCTAAGCAGAGTTGAATTAGATATGGCCCTTGTGTGTAGGAAGCACAGTTCTTTAGTTCTGAGCAAGCTGGCAGTACTGGCTATATAGGAAACACAGTAGAGTAGAAGAGTGCTGCTTTCTCTAAAGCAGAGTGTGTTTCTTTTAAGGCAAGCTAGAGTTGAATTCCACGGAGTTGAATAACATGCAGTTTCTGGTCCTAGTAGCAAGAGTTGTTTTCTGGTAAGGAGATTCACTATTGTGCTCATTTGGCCATATACAGTGCAAATAGCACTCGAGTCTGTTCCCAGCAAGTGCATTGTATTGGATGCAAGAGAAATTACTGTTGTTGTCAGTTTCCTAAGCGGAGTGTAACTAGTTATGGCCATTGTGTGTAGGAAGCACAGTTCTTTGGTTCTGAGCAAGCTGACTGTTCTGGCTCTATAGGAAACACAGTAGAGTAGAAGAGTGCTGCTTTCTCAAAAGCAGAGTGTGTTTCTTGTAAGGCGAGCCAGAGTTTAATTCCCTTTCATAAACGGAGTTGAATCACATGCAGTTTCTGGTCCTAGCAGCAAGAGTTGTTTTCTGGTAAGGAGATTCACTACTGTGCTCAATTGGCCATATACAGTGCAAATAGCACTCGCTTCTGTACCCAGCAATGGCATTGTATTGGACGCAAGAGAAACTACTGTTCTTGTCAGTTTCCTAAGCAGAGTTGAACTAGTTATGGCCATTGTGTGTAGGAAGCACAGTTCTTTATTTCTGAGCAAGCTGACAGTTCTGGTTCTATAGGAAACACAGTAGAGTAGAAGAGTGCTGCTTTCTCTAAAGCAGAGTGTGTTTCTTGTAAGGCGAGCTAGAGTTGATTTCCCTTTCATAAACGGAGTTGAATCACATGCAGTTTCTGGTCCTAGCAGCAAAAGTTGTTTTCTGGTAAGGAGATTCACTATTGTGCTCAATTGGCCTTACACAGTGCAAATAGCACTCAGTCTTATCCCAGCACATGCAGTGTATTGGACGCAAGAGAAACTACTGTTCTTGTCAGTTTCCTAAGCAGAGTTGAATTAGATATGGCCCTTGTGTGTAGGAAACACAGTTCTTTAGTTCTGAGCAAGCTGACAGATCTGGCTATATAGGAAACACAGTAGAGTAGAAGAGTGCTGCTTTCTCTAAAGCAGAGTGTGTTTTTTGTAAGGCGAGCTAGAGTTGATTTCCCATTCAGAAACGGAGTTGAATCACATGCAGTTTCTGGTCCTAGCATCAAAAGTTGTTTTCTGGTAAGGAGATTCACTATTGTGCTCAATTGGCCTTACACAGTGCAAATAGCACTCGCGTGTTATCCCAGCAAATGCAGTGTATTGGACACAAGAGAAACTACTGTTCTTGTCAGTTTCCTAAGCAGAGTTGAATTAGATATGGCCCTTTTGTGTAGGAAGCACAGTTCTTTAGTTCTGAGCAAGCTGACAGTTCTGGCTATATAGGAAACACAGTAGAGTAGAAGAGTGCTGCTTTCTCAAAAGCAGAGTGTGTTTCTTTTAAGGCAAGCTAGAGTTGAATTCCACGGAGTTGAATAACATGCAGTTTCTGGTCCTAGTAGCAAGAGTTGTTTTCTGGTAAGGAGATTCACTATTGTGCTCATTTGGCCATACACAGTGCAAATAGCACTCGCGTCTGTTCCCAGCAAGTGCATTGTATTGGACGCAAGAGAAACTACTGTTCTTGTCAGTTTCCTAAGCAGAGATCAACTAGTTATGGCCATTGTGTGTAGGATGCACAGTTCTTTCGTTCTGAGCAAGCTGACTGTTCTGGCTATATAGGAAACACAGTAGAGTAGAAGAGTGCTGCTTTCTCAAAAGCAGAGTTGTTTCTTGTAAGGCGAGCAAGAGTTGATTTCCCATTCATAAACGGAGTTGAATCACATGCAGTTTCTGGTCCTAGCAGCAAAAGTTGTTTTCTGGTAAGGAGAGTCACTATTGTGCATATGGAGTGCAAATAGAGCTAGAGTTGATTTCTCTTTCATAAACGGAGTTGAATCACATGCAGTTTCTGGTCCTAGCAGAAAGAGTTGTTTTCTGGTAAGGAGAGTCACTATTGTGCTCAATTGGCCATACCCAGTGCAAATAGCACTCGCGTCTATTCCCAGCAAGTGCAGTGTATTGGACGCACACAAGAGACTGTTCTTTTCAGTTTCCTAAGCAGAGTTGAAGTAGATATGGCCAGTGAGTGTAGGAAGCACAGTTCTTTGGTTCTGAGCAAGCTGACTGTTCTGGCTATATAGGAAACACAGGAGAGTGGAAGAGTGCTGCTTTCTCAAAAGCAGAGTGTGTTTCTTGTAAGGCATGCTAGAGTTGAATTCCCTTTCATAAACGGAGTTGAATCACATGCAGTTTCCGGTCCTAGCACCAAGAGTTGTTTTCTGGTAAGGAGAGTCACTATTGTGCTCATTTGGCCATACACAGTGCAAATAGCACTCGCGTCTGTACCCAGCAAGTGCATTGTATTGGACGCAAGAGAAACTACTGTTCTTGTCAGTTTCCTAAGCAGAGTTGAACTAGTTATGGCCATTGTGTGTAGGATGCACAGTTCTTTGGTTCTGAGCAAGTTGACTGTTCTGGCTCTATAGGAAACACAGTAGAGTAGAAGAGTGCTGCTTTCTCAAAAGCAGAGTGTGTTTCTTGTAAGGCGAGCCAGAGTTTAATTCCCTTTCATAAACGGAGTTGAATCACATGCAATTTCTGGTCCTAGCAGCAAGAGTTGTTTTCTGGTAAGGAGATTCACTATTGTGCTGAATTGGCTATACACATTGCAAATAACACTCGCATCTGTTCCCAGCAAATGCAGTGTATTGGACGCAAGAGAAACTACTGTTCTTGTCAGTTTCCTAAGCAGAGTTGAATTAGATATGGCCCTTGTGTGTAGGAAGCACAGTTCTTTAGTTCTGAGCAAGCTGAAAGTTCTGGCTATATAGGAAACACAGTAGAGTAGAAGAGTGCTGCTTTCTCTAAAGCAGAGTATGTTTCTTGTAAGGCGAGCTAGAGTTGAATTCCATGGAGTTGAATCACATGCAGTTTCTGGTCCTAGTTGCAAGAGTTGTTTTCTGATAAGGAGAGTCACTATTGTGCTCATTTGGCCATACACAGTGCAAATAGCACTCGCTTCTGTACCCAGCAAGGGCATTGTTTTGGACGCAAGAGAAACTACTGTTCTTGTCATTTTCCTAAGCAGAGTTGAACTAGTTATGGCCATTGTGTGTAGGAAGCACAGTTCTTTGGTTCTGAGCAAGCTGACTGTTCTGGCTCTATAGGAAACACAGTAGAGTAGAAGAGTGCTGCTTTCTCAAAAGCAGAGTGTGTTTCTTGTAAGGCGAGCAAGAGTTTAATTCCCTTTCATAAACGGAGTTGAATCACAGGCAGTTTCTGGTCCTAGTACCAAGAGTTGTTTTCTGGTAAGGAGATTCACTATTGTGGTCAATTGGCCATACACAGTGCAAATAGCACTCGCGTCTGTTCCCAGCAAATGCAGTGTATTGGACGCAAGAGAAACTACTGTTCTTGTCAGTTTCCTAAGCGGAGTGTAACTAGTTATGGCCATTGTGTGTAGGAAGCACAGTTCTTTGGTTCTGAGCAAGCTGACTGTTCTGGCTCTATAGGAAACACAGTAGAGTAGAAGAGTGCTGCTTTCTCAAAAGCAGAGTGTGTTTCTTGTAAGGCGAGCTAGAGTTGATTTCCCTTTCATAAACGGAGTTGAATCACATGCAGTTTCTGGTCCTAGCAGCAAAAGTTGTTTTCTGGTAAGGAGATACACTATTGTGCTCAATTGGCCTTACACAGTGCAAATAGCACTCGCGTCTTATCCCAGGAAATGCAGTGTATTGGACGCAAGAGAAACTACTGTTCTTGTCAGTTTCCTAAGCAGAGTTGAATTAGATATGGCCCTTGTGTGTAAGAAGCACACTTCTTTAGTTTTGAATAAGCTGACTGTTCTGGCTATATAGGAAACACAGTAGAGTAGAAGAGTGCTGCTTTCTCAAAAGCAGAGTGTGTTTCTTGTAAGGCAAGCTAGAGTTGAATTCCCTTTCATAAACGGAGTTGAATCACATGCAGTTTCGGGTCCTAGCACCAAGAGTTGTTTTCTGGTAAGGAGATTCACTATTGTGCTCATTTGGCCACACACAGTGCAAATAGCACTCGCGTCTGTTCCCAGCAAGTGCATTGTATTGGATGCAAGAGAAACTACTGTTGTTGTCAGTTTCCTAAGCGGAGTGTAACTAATTATGGCCATTGTGTGTAGGAAGCACAGTTCTTTGGTTCTGAGCAAGCTGACTGTTCTGGCTCTATATGAAACACAGTAGAGTAGAAGAGTGCTGCTTTCTCAAAAGCAGAGTGTGTTTCTTGGAAGGCGAGCCAGAGTTTAATTCCCTTTCATAAACGGAGTTGAATCACATGCAGTTTCTGGTCCTAGTAGCAAGAGTTGTTTTCTGGTAAGGAGAGTCACTATTGTGCTCATTTGGCCATACACAGTGCAAATAGCACTCGCGTCTGTACCCAGCAAGTGCATTGTATTGGACGCAAGAGAAATAACTGTTCTTGTCAGTTTCCTAAGCAGAGTTGAACTAGTTATGGCCATTGTGTGTAGGATGCACAGTTCTTTGGTTCTGAGCAAGCTGACTGTTCTGGCTCTATACGAAACACAGTAGAGTAGAAGAGTGCTGCTTTCTCAAAAGCAGAGTGTGTTTCTTGTAAGGCGAGCCAGAGTTTAATTCCCTTTCCTAAACGGAGTTGAATCACATGCAATTTCTGGTCCTAGAAGCAAGAGTTGTTTTCTGGTAAGGAGATTCACTATTGTGCTCAATTGGCCATACACAGTGCAAATAGCACTCGCGTCTGTTCCCAGCAAGGGCATTGTATTGGACGCAAGAGAAACTACTGTTATTGTCAGTTTCCTAAGCGGAGTGTAACTAGTTATGGCCATTGTGTGTAGGAAGCACAGTTCTTTGGTTCTGAGCAAGCTGACTGTTCTGGCTCTATAGGAAACACAGTAGAGTAGAAGAGTGCTGCTTTCTCAAAAGCAGAGTGTGTTTCTTGTAAGGCGAGCCAGAGTTTAATTCCCTTTCATAAACGGAGTTGAATCACATGCAATTTCTGGTCCTAGCAGCAAGAGTTGTTTTCTGGTAAAGAGATTCACTATTGTGCTCAATTGGCCATACACATTGCAAATAGCACTCGCATCTGTTCCCAGCAAATGCAGTGTATTGGACGCAAGAGAAACTACTGTTCTTGTCAGTTTCCTAAGAAGAGTTGAATTAGATATGGCCCTTGTGTGTAGGAAGCACAGTACTTTAGTTCTGAGCAAGCTGACTGTTCTGGCTATATAGGAAACACCGTAGAGTAGAAGAGTGCTGCATTCTCTAAAGCACAGTGTGTTTCTTGTAAGGCGAGCTAGAGTTGAATTCCATGGAGTTGAATCACATGCAGTTTCTGGTCCTAGTTGCAAGAGTTGTTTTCTGATAAGGAGAGTCACTATTGTGCTCATTTGGCCATACACAGTGCAAATAGCACTCGCTTCTGTACCCAGCAAGGGCATTGTATTGGACGCAAGAGAAACTACTGTTCTTGTCAGTTTCCTAAGCAGAGTTGAACTAGTTATGGCCATTGTGTGTAGGAAGCACAGTTCTTTGGTTCTGAGCAAGCTGTTTTGGCTCTGTAGGAAACACAGTAGAGTAGAAGAGTGCTGCTTTCTCAAAAGCAGAGTGTATTTCTTGTAAGGCGAGCAAGAGTTTAATTCCCTCTCATAAACGGAGTTGAATCACATGCAGTTTCTGGTCCTAGCACCAAGAGTTGTTTTCTGGTAAGGAGATTCACTATTGTGGTCAATTGGCCATACACAGTGCAAATAGCACTCGCGTCTGTTCCCAGCAAATGCAGTGTATTGGACGCAAGAGAAACTACTGTTCTTGTCAGTTTCCTAAGCAGAGTTGAATTAGATATGGCCCTTGTGTGTAGGAAGCACAGTTCTTTATTTCTGAGCAAGCTGACAGTTCTGGCTATATAGGAAACACAGTAGAGTAGAAGAGTGCTGCTTTCTCTAAAGCAGAGTGTGTTTCTTGTAAGGCGAGCTAGAGTTGATTTCCCTTTCATAAACGGAGTTGAATCACATGCAGTTTCTGGTCCTAGCAGCAAAAGTTGTTTTCTGGTAAGGAGATACACTATTGTGCTCAATTGGCCTTACACAGTGCAAATAGCACTCGCGTCTCATCCCAGGAAATGCAGTGTATTGGATGCAAGAAAAACGACTGTTCTTGTCAGTTTCCTAAGCAGAGTTCAATTAGATATGGCCCTTGTGTGTAAGAAGCACACTTCTTCAGTTCTGAGAAAGCCGACTGTTCTGGCTATATAGGAAACACAGTAGAGTAGAAGAGTGCTGCTTTCTCAAAAGCAGAGTGTGTTTCTTGTAAGGCAAGCTAGAGTTGAATTCCCTTTCATAAACGGAGTTGAATCACATGCAGTTTCTGGTCCTAGCACCAAGAGTTGTTTTCTGGTAAGGAGAGTCACTATTGTGCTCATTTGGCCATACACAGTGCATATAGCACTCGCGTCTGTACCCAGCAAGTGCCTTGTATTGGACGCAAGAGAAACTACTGTTCTTGTCAGTTTCCTAAGCAGAGTTGAACTAGTTATGGCCATTGTGTGTAGGAAGCACAGTTCTTTGGTTCTGAGCAAGCTGACTGTTCTGGCTATATAGGAAACACAGTAGAGTAGAAGAGTGCTGCTTTCTCAAAAGCAGAGTGTGTTTCTTGTAAGGCGAGCCAGAGTTTAATTCCCTTTCATAAACGTAGTTGAATCACATGCAATTTCTGGTCCTAGAAGCAAGAGTTGTTTTCTGGTAAGGAGATTCACTATTGTTCTCAATTGGCCATACACAGTGCAAATAGCACTCGCGTCTGTTCCCAGCAAGTGCATTGTATTGGACGCAAGAGAAACTACTGTTCTTGTCAGTTTCCTAAGCGGAGTGTAACTAGTTATGGCCATTGTGTGTAGGAAGCACAGTTCTTTGGTTCTGAGCAAGCTGACTGTTCTGGCTCTATAGGAAACACAGTAGAGTAGAAGAGTGCTACTTTCTCAAAAGCAGAGTGTGTTTCTTGTAAGGCGAGCCAGAGTTTAATTCCCTTTCATAAACGGAGTTGAATCACATGCAATTTCTGGTAATAGCAGCAAGAGTTGTTTTCTGGTAAGGAGATTCACTATTGTGCTCAATTGGCCATACACATTGCAAATAGCACTCGCGTCTGTTCCCAGCAAGTGCATTGTATTGGACACAAGAGAAACTACTGTTCTTGTCAGTTTCCTAAGCAGAGTTGAATTAGATATGGGCCTTGTGTGTAGGAAGCACAGTTCTTTAGTTCTGAGCAAGCTGACAGTTCTGGCTACATAGGAAACACAGTAGAGTAGAAGAGTGCTGCTTTCTCAAAAGCAGAGTGTGTTTCTTGTAAGGCAAGCTAGAGTTGAATTCCCTTTCATAAACGGAGTTGAATCACATGCAGTTTCTGGTCCTAGCACCAAGAGTTGTTTTCTGGTAAGGAGAGTCACTATTGTGCTCATTTGGCCATACACATTGCAAATAGCACTCGCGTTTGTTCCCAGCAAATGCAGTGTATTGGACACAAGAGAAACTACTGTTCTTGTCAGTTTCCTAAGCAGAGTTGAATTAGATATGGGCCTTGTGTGTAGGAAGCACAGTTCTTTAGTTCTGAGCAAGCTGACAGTTCTGGCTACATAGGAAACACAGTAGAGTAGAAGAGTGCTGCTTTCTCAAAAGCAGAGTGTGTTTCTTGTAAGGCAAGCTAGAGTTGAATTCCCTTTCATAAACGGAGTTGAATCACATGTAGTTTCTGGTCCTAGCACCAAGAGTTTTTTTCTGGTAAGAAGAGTCACTATTGTACTCATTTGGCCTTACACAGTGCAAATAGCACTCGCGTCTGTACCTAGCAAGTGCATTGTATTGGACGCAAGAGAAAATATTGTTTTTGTCAGTTTCCTAAGCAGAGTTGAACTAGTTATGGCCATTGTGTGTAGGAAGCACAGTTCTTAGGTTCTGAGCAAGCTGACAGTTCTGGCTGTATAGGAAACACAGTAGAGTAGAAGAGTGCTGCTTTCTCTAAAGCAGAGTGTGTTTCTTGTAAGGCGAGCTAGAGTTCAATTTCCTTTCATAAACGGAGTTGAATCACATGCAGTTTCTGGTCCTAGCAGCAAAAGTTGTTTTCTGGTAAGGAGATTCACTATTGTGCTCAATTGGCCATACACAGTGCAAATAGCACTCGCGTCTTATCCCAGCAAATGCAGTGTATTGGACGCAAGAGAAACTACTGTTCTTGTCAGTTTCCTAAGCAGAGTTAAATTAGATATGGCCCTTGTGTGTAGGAAGCACAGTTCTTTAGTTCTGAGCAAGCTGACTGTTCTGGCTATATAGGAAACACAGGAGAGTAGAAGAGTGCTGCTTTCTCAAAAGCAGAGTGTGTTTCTTGTAAGGCAAGCTAGAGTTGAATTCCCTTTCATAAACGGAGTTGAATCACATGCAGTTTCTGGTCCTAGCACCAAGAGTTGTTTTCTGGTAAGGAGAGTCACTATTGTGCTCATTTGGCCATACACAGTGCAAATAGCACTCGCGTCTGTACCCAGCAAGTGCATTGTATTGGACGCAAGAGAAACTACTGTTCTTGTCAGTTTCCTAAGCAGAGTTGAACTAGTTATGGCCATTGTGTGTAGGAAGCACAGTTCTTTGGTTCTGAGCAAGCTGACTGTTCTGGCTCTATAGCAAACACAGTAGAGTAGAAGAGTGCTGCTTTCTCAAAAGCAGAGTGTGTTTCTTGTAAGGCGAGCCAGAGTTTAATTCCCTTTCATAAACGGAGTTGAATCACATGCAGTTTCTGGTCCTAGTAGCAAAAGTTGTTTTCTGGTAAGGAGATTCACTGGTGTGCTCAATTGGCCATACACATTGCAAATAGCACTCGCGTCTGTTCCCAGCAAATGCAGTGTATTGGACGCAAGAGAAACTACTGTTCTTGTCAGTTTCCTAAGCAGAGTTGAATTAGATATGGCCCTTGTGTGTAGGAAGCACAGTTCTTTAGTTCTGAGCAAGCTGACTGTTCTGGCTATATAGGAAACACAGTAGAGTAGAAGAGTGCTGCTTTCTCAAAAGCAGAGTGTGTTTCTTGTAAGGCAAGCTAGAGTTGAATTCCCTTTCATAAACGGAGTTGAATCACATGCAGTTTCTGGTCCTAGCACCAAGAGTTGTTTTCTGGTAAGGAGAGTCACTATTGTGCTCATTTGGCCATACACAGTGCAAATAGCACTCGCGTCTGTACCCAGCAAGTGCATTGTATTGGACGCAAGAGAAACTACTGTTCTTGTCAGTTTCCTAAGCAGAGTTGAACTAGTTATGGCCATTGTGTGTAGGAAGCACAGTTCTTTGGTTCTGAGCAAGCTGACTGTTCTGGCTCTATAGGAAACACAGTAGAGTAGAAGAGTGCTGCTTTCTCAAAAGCAGAGTGTGTTTCTTGTAAGGCGAGCCAGAGTTTAATTCCCTTTCATAAACGGAGTTGAATCACATGCAATTTCTGGTCCTAGCAGCAAGAGTTGTTTTCTGGTAAGGAGAGTCACTATTGTGCTCAATTGGCCATACACATTGCAAATAGCACTTGCGTCTGTTCCCAGCAAATGCAGTGTATTGGCCGCAAGAGAAACTACTGTTCTTGTCAGTTTCCTAAGCAGAGTTGAATTAGATATGGCCCTTGTGTGTAGGAAGCACAGTTCTTTAGTTCTGAGCAAGCTGACTGTTCTGGCTATATAGGAAACACAGTAGAGTAGAAGAGTGCTGCTTTCTCAAAAGCAGAGTGTGTTTCTTGTAAGGCAAGCGAGAGTTGAATTCCCTTTCATAAACGGAGTTGAATCACATGCAGTTTCTGGTCCTAGCACCAAGAGTTGTTTTCTGGTAAGGAGAGTCACTATTGTGCTCATTTGGCCATACACATTGCAAATAGCACTCGCGCCTGTTCCCAGCAAATGCAGTGTATTGGACACAAGAGAAACTACTGTTCTTGTCAGTTTCCTAAGCAGAGTTGAATTAGATATGGCCCTTGTATGTTGGAAGCACAGTTCTTTAGTTCTGAGCAAGCTGACTGTTCTGGCTATATAGGAAACACAGTAGAGTAGAAGAGTGCTGCTTTCTCAAAAGCAGAGTGTGTTTCTTGTAAGGCGAGCTAGAGTTGAATTCCCTTTCATAAACGGAGTTGAATCACATGCAGTTTCTGGTCCTAGCACCAAGAGTTGTTTTCTGGTAAGGAGAGTCACTATTGTGCTCATTTGGCCATACACAGTGCAAATAGCACTCGCGTCTGTACCCAGCAAGTGCATTGTATTGGACGCAAGAGAAACTACTGTTCTTGTCAGTTTCCTAAGCAGAGTTGAACTAGTTATGGCCATTGTGTGTAGGAAGCACAGTTCTTTGGTTCTGAGCAAGCTGACTGTTCTGGCTCTATAGCAAACACAGTAGAGTAGAAGAGTGCTGCTTTCTCAAAAGCAGAGTGTGTTTCTTGTAAGGCGAGCCAGAGTTTAATTCCCTTTCATAAACGGAGTTGAATCACATGCAGTTTCTGGTCCTAGCAGCAAGAGTTGTTTTCTGGTAAGGAGATTCACTATTGTGCTCAATTGGCCATACACAGTGCAAATAGCACTCGCGTCTGTTCCCAGCAAATGCAGTGTATTGGACGCAAGAGAAACTACTGTTCTTGTCAGTTTCCTAAGCAGAGTTGAATTAGATATGGCCCTTGTGTGTAGGAAGCACAGTTCTTTAGTTCTGAGCAAGCTGACTGTTCTGGCTATGTAGGAAACAGAGTAGAGTAGAAGAGTGCTGCTTTCTCTAAAGCAGAGTGTGTTTCTTCTAAGGCGAGCCAGAGTTTAATTCCCTTTCATAAACGGAGTTGAATCACATGCAGTTTCTGGTCCTAGTAGCAAAAGTTGTTTTCTGGTAAGGAGATTCACTGGTGTGCTCAATTGGCCATACACATTGCAAATAGCACTCGCGTCTGTTCCCAGCAAATGCAGTGTATTAGACGCAAGAGAAACTACTGTTCTTGTCAGTTTCCTAAGCAGAGTTGAATTAGATATGGCCCTTGTGTGTAGGAAGCACAGTTCTTTAGTTCTGAGCAAGCTGACTGTTCTGGCTATATAGGAAACACAGTAGAGTAGAAGAGTGCTGCTTTCTCAAAAGCAGAGTGTGTTTCTTGTAAGGCAAGCTAGAGTTGAATTCCCTTTCATAAACGGAGTTGAATCACATGCAGTTTCTGGTCCTAGCACCAAGAGTGGTTTTCTGGTAAGGAGAGTCACTATTGTGCTCATTTGGCCATACACAGTGCAAATAGCACTCGCGTCTGTACTCAGCAAGTGCATTGTATTGGACGCAAGAGAAACTACTGTTCTTGTCAGTTTCCTAAGCAGAGTTGAACTAGTTATGGCCATTGTGTGTAGGAAGCACAGTTCTTTGGTTCTGAGCAAGCTGACTGTTCTGGCTCTATAGGAAACACAGTAGAGTAGAAGAGTGCTGCTTTCTCAAAAGCAGAGTGTGTTTCTTGTAAGGCGAGCCAGAGTTTAAATCCCTTTCATAAACGGAGTTGAATCACATGCAATTTCTGGTCCTAGCAGCAAGAGTTGCTTTCTGGTAAGGAGAGTCACTATTGTGCTCAATTGGCCATACACATTGCAAATAGCACTCGCGTCTGTTCCCAGCAAATGCAGTGTATTGGCCGCAAGAGAAACTACTGTTCTTGTCAGTTTCCTAAGCAGAGTTGAATTTGATATGGCCCTTGTGTGTAGGAAGCACAGTTCTTTAGTTCTGAGCAAGCTGACTGTTCTGGCTATATAAGAAACACAGTAGAGTAGAAGAGTGCTGCTTTCTCAAAAGCAGAGTGTGTTTCTTGTAAGGCAAGCGAGAGTTGAATTCCCTTTCATAAACGGAGTTGAATCACATGCAGTTTCTGGTCCTAGCACCAAGAGTTGTTTTCTGGTAAGGAGAGTCACTATTGTGCTCATTTGGCCATACACATTGCAAATAGCACTCGCGTCTGTTCCCAGCAAATGCAGTGTATTGGACACAAGAGAAACTACTGTTCTTGTCAGTTTCCTAAGCAGAGTTGAATTAGATATGGCCCTTGTGTGTAGGAAGCACAGTTCTTTAGTTCTGAGCAAGCTGACAGTTCTGGCTATATAGGAAACACAGTAGAGTAGAAGAGTGCTGCTTTCTCAAAAGCAGAGTGTGTTTCTTGTAAGGCGAGCTAGAGTTGATTTCCCTTTCATAAACGGAGTTGAATCACATGCAGTTTCTGGTCCTAGCAGCAAAAGTTGTTTTCTGGTAAGGAGATTCACTATTGTGCTCAATTGGCCTTACACAGTGCAAATAGCACTCGCGTCTTATCCCAGCAAATGCAGTGTATTGGACGCAAGAGAAACTACTGTTCTTGTCAGTTTCCTAAGCAGAGTTGAATTAGATATGGCCCTTGTGTGTTGGAAGCACAGTTCTTTAGTTCTGAGCAAGCTGACTGTTCTGGCTATATAGGAAACACAGTAGAGTAGAAGAGTGCTGCTTTCTCAAAACCAGAGTGTGTTTCTTGTAAGGCAAGCTAGAGTTGAATTCCCTTTCATAAACGGAGTTGAATCACATGCAGTTTCTGGTCCTAGCACCAAGAGTTGTTTTCTGGTAAGGAGAGTCACTATTGTGCTCATTTGGCCATACACAGTGCAAATAGCACTCGCGTCTGTACCCAGCAAGTGCATTGTATTGGACGCAAGAGAAACTACTGTTCTTGTCAGTTTCCTAAGCAGAGTTGAACTAGTTATGGCCATTGTGTGTAGGAAGCACAGTTCTTTGGTTCTGAGCAAGCTGACTGTTCTGGCTCTATAGCAAACACAGTAGAGTAGAAGAGTGCTGCTTTCTCAAAAGCAGAGTGTGTTTCTTGTAAGGGGAGCCAGAGTTTAATTCCCTTTCATAAACGGAGTTGAATCACATGCAGTTTCTGGTCCTAGCAGCAAGAGTTGTTTTCTGGTAAGGAGATTCACTATTGTGCTCAATTGGCCATACACAGTGCAAATAGCACTCGCGTCTGTTCCCAGCAAATGCAGTGTATTGGCCGCAAGAGAAACTACTGTTCTTCTCAGTTTCCTAAGCAGAGTTGAATTAGATATGGCCTTTGTGTGTAGGAAGCACAGTTCTTTAGTTCTGAGCAAGGTGACTGTTCTGGCTATATAGGAAACACAGTAGAGTAGAAGAGTGCTGCTTTCTCAAAAGCAGAGTGTGTTTCTTGTAAGGCAAGCTGGAGTTGAATTCCCTTTCATAAAGGGAGTTGAATCACATGCAGTTTCTGGTCCTAGCACCAAGAGTTGATTTCTGGTAAGGAGAGTCACTCTTGTGCTCATTTGGCCATACACAGTGCAAATAGCACTCGCGTCTGTACCCAGCAAGTGCATTGTATTGGACGCAAGAGAAACTACTGTTCTTGTCAGTTTCCTAAGCAGAGTTGAACTAGTTATGGCCATTGTGTGTAGGAAGCACAGTTCTTTGGTTCTGAGCAAGCTGACTGTTCTGGCTCTATAGCAAACACAGTAGAGTAGAAGAGTGCTGCTTTCTCAAAAGCAGAGTGTGTTTCTTGAAAGGCGAGCCAGAGTTTAATTCCCTTTCATAAACGGAGTTGAATCATATGCAATTTCTGGTCCTAGCAGCAAGAGTTGTTTTCTGGTAAGGAGATTCACTATTGTGCTCAATTGGCCATACACATTGCAAATAGCACTCGCATCTGTTCCCAGCAAATGCAGTGTATTGGACGCAAGAGAAACTACTGTTCTTGTCAGTTTCCTAAGCAGAGTTGAATTAGATATGGCCCTTGTGTGTAGGAAGCACAGTTCTTTAGTTCTGAGCAAGCTGACTGTTCTGGCTATATAGGAAACACAGTAGAGTAGAAGAGTGCTGCTTTCTCAAAAGCAGAGTGTGTTTCTTGTAAGGCAAGCTAGAGTTGAATTCCCTTTCATAAACGGAGTTGAATCAAATGCAGTTTCTGGTCCTAGCACCAAGAGTTGTTTTCTGGTAAGGAGAGTCACTATTGTGCTCATTTGGCCATACACAGTGCAAATAGCACTCGCGTCTGTACCCAGCAAGTGCATTGTATTGGACGCAAGAGAAACTACTGTTCTTGTCAGTTTCCTAAGAAGAGTTGAAGTAGTTATGGCCATTGTGTGTAGGAAGCACAGTTCTTTGGTTCTGAGCAAGCTGACTGTTCTGGCTCTATAGCAAACACAGTAGAGTAGAAGAGTGCTGCTTTCTCAAAAGCAGAGTGTGTTTCTTGTAAGGCGAGCCAGAGTTTAATTCCCTTTCATAAACCGAGTTGAATCACATGCAATTTCTGGTCCTAGCAGCAAGAGTTGTTTTCTGGTAAGGAGATTCACTATTGTGCTCAATTGGCCATACACATTGCAAATAGCACTCGCGTCTGTTCCCAGCAAATGCAGTGTATTGGACGCAAGAGAAACTACTGTTCTTGTCAGTTTCCTAAGCAGAGTTGAATTAGATATGGCCCTTGTGTGTAGGAAGCACAGTTCTTTAGTTCTGATCAAGCTGACAGTTCTGGCTGTATAGGAAACACAGTAGAGTAGAAGAGTGCTGCTTTCTCAAAAGCAGAGTGTGTTTCTTGTAAGGCGAGCTAGAGTTGATTTCCCTTTCAGAAACGGAGTTGAATCACATGCAGTTTCTGGTCCTAGCAGCAAAAGTTGTTTTCTGGTTAGGAGATTCACTATTGTGCTCAATTGGCCTTACACAGTGCAAATAGCACTCGCGTCTTATCCCAGCAAATGCAGTGTATTGGACGCAAGAGAAACTACTGTTCTTGTCAGTTTCCTAAGCAGAGTTGAATTAGATATGGCCCTTGTGTGTTGGAAGCACAGTTCTTTAGTTCTGAGCAAGCTGACTGTTCTGGCTATATAGGAAACACAGTAGAGTAGAAGAGTGCTGCTTTCTCAAAAGCAGAGTGTGTTTCTTGTAAGGCAAGCTAGAGTTGAATTCCCTTTCATAAACGGAGTTGAATCACATGCAGTTTCTGGTCCTAGCACCAAGAGTTGTTTTCTGGTAAGAAGAGTCACTATTGTGCTCATTTGGCCATACACAGTGCAAATAGCACTCGCGTCTGTACCCAGCAAGTGCATTGTATTGGACGCAAGAGAAAATACTGTTCTTGTCAGTTTCCTAAGCAGAGTTGAACTAGTTATGGCCATTGTGTGTAGGAAGCACAGTTCTTTGGTTCTGAGCAAGCTGACAGTTCTGGCTGTATAGGAAACACAGTAGAGTAGAAGAGTGCTGCTTTCTCTAAAGCAGAGTGTGTTTCTTGTAAGGCGAGCTAGAGTTGAATTCCCTTTCATAAACGGAGTTGAATCACATGCAGTTTCTGGTCCTAGCAGCAAAAGTTGTTTTCTGGTAAGGAGATTCACTATTGTGCTCAATTGGCCATACACAGTTCAAATATCACTCGCGTCTTATCCCAGCAAATGCAGTGTATTGGACGCAAGAGAAACTACTGTTCTTCTCAGTTTCCTAAGCAGAGTTGAATTAGATATGGCCTTTGTGTGTAGGAAGCACAGTTCTTTAGTTCTGAGCAAGCTGACTGTTCTGGCTCTATAGGAAACACAGTAGAGTAGAAGAGTGCTGCTTTCTCAAAAGCAGAGTGTGTTTCTTGTAAGGCAAGTTAGAGTTGAATTCCCTTTCATAAACGGAGTTGAATCACATGCAGTTTCTGGTCCTAGCACCAAGATTTGTTTTCTGGTAAGGAGAGTCACTCTTGTGCTCATTTGGCCATACACAGTGCAAATAGCACTCGCGTCTGTACCCAGCAAGTGCATTGTATTGGACGCAAGAGAAACTACTGTTCTTGTCAGTTTCCTAAGCAGAGTTGAACTAGTTATGGCCATTGTGTGTAGGAAGCACAGTTCTTTGGTTCTGAGCAAGCTGACTGTTCTGGCTCTATAGCAAACACAGTAGAGTAGAAGAGTGCTGCTTTCTCAAAAGCAGAGTGTGTTTCTTGTAAGGCGAACCAGAGTTTAATTCCCTTTCCTAAACGGAGTTGAATCACAAGCAATTTCTGGTCCTAGCAGCAAGAGTTGTTTTCTGGTAAGGAGATTCACTATTGTGCTCAATTGGCCATACACATTGCAAATAGCACTCGCGTCTGTTCCCAGCAAATGCAGTGTATTGGACGCAAGAGAAACTACTGTTCTTGTCAGTTTCCTAAGCAGAGTTGAATTAGATATGGCCCTTGTGTGTAGGAAGCACAGTTCTTTAGTTCTGAGCAAGCTGACTGTTCTGGCTATGTAGGAAACAGAGTAGAGTAGAAGAGTGCTGCTTTCTCAAAAGCAGAGTGTGTTTCTTGTAAGGCAAGCGAGAGTTGAATTCCCTTTCATAAACGGAGTTGAATCACATGCAGTTTCCGGTCCTAGCAGCAAAAGTTGTTTTCTGGTAAGGAGATTCACTATTGTGCTCAATTGGCCTTACACAGTGCAAATAGCACTCGCGTCTTATCCCAGCAAATGCAGTGTATTGGACGCAAGAGAAACTACTGTTCTTGTCAGTTTCCTAAGCAGAGTTGAATTAGATATGGCCCTTGTGTGTTGGAAGCACAGTTCTTTAGTTCTGAGCAAGGTGACTGTTCTGGCTCTATAGGAAACACAGTAGAGTAGAAGAGTGCTGCTTTCTCAAAAGCAGAGTGTGTTTCTTGTAAGGCAAGCTAGAGTTGAATTCCCTTTCATAAACGGAGTTGAATCACATGCAGTTTCTGGTCCTAGCACCAAGATTTGTTTTCTGGTAAGGAGAGTCACTCTTGTGCTCATTTGGCCATACACAGTGCAAATAGCACTCGCGTCTGTTCCCAGCAAATGCAGTGTATTGGACGCAAGAGAAACTACTGTTCTTGTCAGTTTCCTAAGCAGAGTTGAACTAGTTATGGCCATTGTGTGTAGGAAGCACAGTTCTTTGGTTCTGAGCAAGCTGACTGTTCTGGCTCTATAGCAAACACAGTAGAGTAGAAGAGTGCTGCTTTCTCAAAAGCAGAGTGTGTTTCTTGTAAGGCGAGCCAGAGTTTAATTCCCTTTCATAAACGGAGTTGAATCACATGCAGTTTCTGGTCCTAGCAGCAAGAGTTGTTTTCTGGTAAGGAGATTCACTACTGTGCTCAATTGGCCATATACAGTGCAAATAGCACTCGCTTCTGTACCCAGCAATGGCATTGTATTGGACGCAAGAGAAACTACTGTTCTTGTCAGTTTCCTAAGCAGAGTTGAACTAGTTATGGCCATTGTGTGTAGGAAGCACAGTTCTTTATTTCTGAGCAAGCTGACAGTTCTGGTTCTATAGGAAACACAGTAGAGTAGAAGAGTGCTGCTTTCTCTAAAGCAGAGTGTGTTTCTTGTAAGGCGAGCTAGAGTTGATTTCCCTTTCATAAACGGAGTTGAATCACATGCAGTTTCTGGTCCTAGCAGCAAAAGTTGTTTTCTGGTAAGGAGATTCACTATTGTGCTCAATTGGCCTTACACAGTGCAAATAGCACTCAGTCTTATCCCAGCACATGCAGTGTATTGGACGCAAGAGAAACTACTGTTCTTGTCAGTTTCCTAAGCAGAGTTGAATTAGATATGGCCCTTGTGTGTAGGAAACACAGTTCTTTAGTTCTGAGCAAGCTGACAGATCTGGCTATATAGGAAACACAGTAGAGTAGAAGAGTGCTGCTTTCTCTAAAGCAGAGTGTGTTTTTTGTAAGGCGAGCTAGAGTTGATTTCCCATTCAGAAACGGAGTTGAATCACATGCAGTTTCTGGTCCTAGCATCAAAAGTTGTTTTCTGGTAAGGAGATTCACTATTGTGCTCAATTGGCCTTACACAGTGCAAATAGCACTCGCGTGTTATCCCAGCAAATGCAGTGTATTGGACACAAGAGAAACTACTGTTCTTGTCAGTTTCCTAAGCAGAGTTGAATTAGATATGGCCCTTTTGTGTAGGAAGCACAGTTCTTTAGTTCTGAGCAAGCTGACAGTTCTGGCTATATAGGAAACACAGTAGAGTAGAAGAGTGCTGCTTTCTCAAAAGCAGAGTGTGTTTCTTTTAAGGCAAGCTAGAGTTGAATTCCACGGAGTTGAATAACATGCAGTTTCTGGTCCTAGTAGCAAGAGTTGTTTTCTGGTAAGGAGATTCACTATTGTGCTCATTTGGCCATACACAGTGCAAATAGCACTCGCGTCTGTTCCCAGCAAGTGCATTGTATTGGACGCAAGAGAAACTACTGTTCTTGTCAGTTTCCTAAGCAGAGATCAACTAGTTATGGCCATTGTGTGTAGGATGCACAGTTCTTTCGTTCTGAGCAAGCTGACTGTTCTGGCTATATAGGAAACACAGTAGAGTAGAAGAGTGCTGCTTTCTCAAAAGCAGAGTTGTTTCTTGTAAGGCGAGCAAGAGTTGATTTCCCATTCATAAACGGAGTTGAATCACATGCAGTTTCTGGTCCTAGCAGCAAAAGTTGTTTTCTGGTAAGGAGAGTCACTATTGTGCATATGGAGTGCAAATAGAGCTAGAGTTGATTTCTCTTTCATAAACGGAGTTGAATCACATGCAGTTTCTGGTCCTAGCAGAAAGAGTTGTTTTCTGGTAAGGAGAGTCACTATTGTGCTCAATTGGCCATACCCAGTGCAAATAGCACTCGCGTCTATTCCCAGCAAGTGCAGTGTATTGGACGCACACAAGAGACTGTTCTTTTCAGTTTCCTAAGCAGAGTTGAAGTAGATATGGCCAGTGAGTGTAGGAAGCACAGTTCTTTGGTTCTGAGCAAGCTGACTGTTCTGGCTATATAGGAAACACAGGAGAGTGGAAGAGTGCTGCTTTCTCAAAAGCAGAGTGTGTTTCTTGTAAGGCATGCTAGAGTTGAATTCCCTTTCATAAACGGAGTTGAATCACATGCAGTTTCCGGTCCTAGCACCAAGAGTTGTTTTCTGGTAAGGAGAGTCACTATTGTGCTCATTTGGCCATACACAGTGCAAATAGCACTCGCGTCTGTACCCAGCAAGTGCATTGTATTGGACGCAAGAGAAACTACTGTTCTTGTCAGTTTCCTAAGCAGAGTTGAACTAGTTATGGCCATTGTGTGTAGGATGCACAGTTCTTTGGTTCTGAGCAAGTTGACTGTTCTGGCTCTATAGGAAACACAGTAGAGTAGAAGAGTGCTGCTTTCTCAAAAGCAGAGTGTGTTTCTTGTAAGGCGAGCCAGAGTTTAATTCCCTTTCATAAACGGAGTTGAATCACATGCAATTTCTGGTCCTAGCAGCAAGAGTTGTTTTCTGGTAAGGAGATTCACTATTGTGCTGAAATGGCTATACACATTGCAAATAACACTCGCATCTGTTCCCAGCAAATGCAGTGTATTGGACGCAAGAGAAACTACTGTTCTTGTCAGTTTCCTAAGCAGAGTTGAATTAGATATGGCCCTTGTGTGTAGGAAGCACAGTTCTTTAGTTCTGAGCAAGCTGAAAGTTCTGGCTATATAGGAAACACAGTAGAGTAGAAGAGTGCTGCTTTCTCTAAAGCAGAGTATGTTTCTTGTAAGGCGAGCTAGAGTTGAATTCCATGGAGTTGAATCACATGCAGTTTCTGGTCCTAGTTGCAAGAGTTGTTTTCTGATAAGGAGAGTCACTATTGTGCTCATTTGGCCATACACAGTGCAAATAGCACTCGCTTCTGTACCCAGCAAGGGCATTGTTTTGGACGCAAGAGAAACTACTGTTCTTGTCATTTTCCTAAGCAGAGTTGAACTAGTTATGGCCATTGTGTGTAGGAAGCACAGTTCTTTGGTTCTGAGCAAGCTGACTGTTCTGGCTCTATAGGAAACACAGTAGAGTAGAAGAGTGCTGCTTTCTCAAAAGCAGAGTGTGTTTCTTGTAAGGCGAGCAAGAGTTTAATTCCCTTTCATAAACGGAGTTGAATCACAGGCAGTTTCTGGTCCTAGTACCAAGAGTTGTTTTCTGGTAAGGAGATTCACTATTGTGGTCAATTGGCCATACACAGTGCAAATAGCACTCGCGTCTGTTCCCAGCAAATGCAGTGTATTGGACGCAAGAGAAACTACTGTTCTTGTCAGTTTCCTAAGCGGAGTGTAACTAGTTATGGCCATTGTGTGTAGGAAGCACAGTTCTTTGGTTCTGAGCAAGCTGACTGTTCTGGCTCTATAGGAAACACAGTAGAGTAGAAGAGTGCTGCTTTCTCAAAAGCAGAGTGTGTTTCTTGTAAGGCGAGCTAGAGTTGATTTCCCTTTCATAAACGGAGTTGAATCACATGCAGTTTCTGGTCCTAGCAGCAAAAGTTGTTTTCTGGTAAGGAGATACACTATTGTGCTCAATTGGCCTTACACAGTGCAAATAGCACTCGCGTCTTATCCCAGGAAATGCAGTGTATTGGACGCAAGAGAAACTACTGTTCTTGTCAGTTTCCTAAGCAGAGTTGAATTAGATATGGCCCTTGTGTGTAAGAAGCACACTTCTTTAGTTTTGAATAAGCTGACTGTTCTGGCTATATAGGAAACACAGTAGAGTAGAAGAGTGCTGCTTTCTCAAAAGCAGAGTGTGTTTCTTGTAAGGCAAGCTAGAGTTGAATTCCCTTTCATAAACGGAGTTGAATCACATGCAGTTTCGGGTCCTAGCACCAAGAGTTGTTTTCTGGTAAGGAGATTCACTATTGTGCTCATTTGGCCACACACAGTGCAAATAGCACTCGCGTCTGTTCCCAGCAAGTGCATTGTATTGGATGCAAGAGAAACTACTGTTGTTGTCAGTTTCCTAAGCGGAGTGTAACTAATTATGGCCATTGTGTGTAGGAAGCACAGTTCTTTGGTTCTGAGCAAGCTGACTGTTCTGGCTCTATATGAAACACAGTAGAGTAGAAGAGTGCTGCTTTCTCAAAAGCAGAGTGTGTTTCTTGGAAGGCGAGCCAGAGTTTAATTCCCTTTCATAAACGGAGTTGAATCACATGCAGTTTCTGGTCCTAGTAGCAAGAGTTGTTTTCTGGTAAGGAGAGTCACTATTGTGCTCATTTGGCCATACACAGTGCAAATAGCACTCGCGTCTGTACCCAGCAAGTGCATTGTATTGGACGCAAGAGAAATAACTGTTCTTGTCAGTTTCCTAAGCAGAGTTGAACTAGTTATGGCCATTGTGTGTAGGATGCACAGTTCTTTGGTTCTGAGCAAGCTGACTGTTCTGGCTCTATACGAAACACAGTAGAGTAGAAGAGTGCTGCTTTCTCAAAAGCAGAGTGTGTTTCTTGTAAGGCGAGCCAGAGTTTAATTCCCTTTCCTAAACGGAGTTGAATCACATGCAATTTCTGGTCCTAGAAGCAAGAGTTGTTTTCTGGTAAGGAGATTCACTATTGTGCTCAATTGGCCATACACAGTGCAAATAGCACTCGCGTCTGTTCCCAGCAAGGGCATTGTATTGGACGCAAGAGAAACTACTGTTATTGTCAGTTTCCTAAGCGGAGTGTAACTAGTTATGGCCATTGTGTGTAGGAAGCACAGTTCTTTGGTTCTGAGCAAGCTGACTGTTCTGGCTCTATAGGAAACACAGTAGAGTAGAAGAGTGCTGCTTTCTCAAAAGCAGAGTGTGTTTCTTGTAAGGCGAGCCAGAGTTTAATTCCCTTTCATAAACGGAGTTGAATCACATGCAATTTCTGGTCCTAGCAGCAAGAGTTTTTTTCTGGTAAAGAGATTCACTATTGTGCTCAATTGGCCATACACATTGCAAATAGCACTCGCATCTGTTCCCAGCAAATGCAGTGTATTGGACGCAAGAGAAACTACTGTTCTTGTCAGTTTCCTAAGAAGAGTTGAATTAGATATGGCCCTTGTGTGTAGGAAGCACAGTACTTTAGTTCTGAGCAAGCTGACTGTTCTGGCTATATAGGAAACACCGTAGAGTAGAAGAGTGCTGCATTCTCTAAAGCACAGTGTGTTTCTTGTAAGGCGAGCTAGAGTTGAATTCCATGGAGTTGAATCACATGCAGTTTCTGGTCCTAGTTGCAAGAGTTGTTTTCTGATAAGGAGAGTCACTATTGTGCTCATTTGGCCATACACAGTGCAAATAGCACTCGCTTCTGTACCCAGCAAGGGCATTGTATTGGACGCAAGAGAAACTACTGTTCTTGTCAGTTTCCTAAGCAGAGTTGAACTAGTTATGGCCATTGTGTGTAGGAAGCACAGTTCTTTGGTTCTGAGCAAGCTGTTTTGGCTCTGTAGGAAACACAGTAGAGTAGAAGAGTGCTGCTTTCTCAAAAGCAGAGTGTATTTCTTGTAAGGCGAGCAAGAGTTTAATTCCCTCTCATAAACGGAGTTGAATCACATGCAGTTTCTGGTCCTAGCACCAAGAGTTGTTTTCTGGTAAGGAGATTCACTATTGTGGTCAATTGGCCATACACAGTGCAAATAGCACTCGCG